>NC_138295.1:5825000-5930000 GCF_965601325.2 Salmo salar | reverse complement strand
CTGAACAGACACTATGGAGGGTCCAGTCTAACATTCAGCCAGCTGAACAGACACTATGGAGTCTCCAGTCTAACATTCAGCCAGCTGAACAGACACTATGGAGTCTCCAGTCTAACATTCAGCCAGCTGAACAGACGCTATGGAGACTCCAGTCTAACGTTCAGCCAGCTGAACAGACGCTATGGAGTCTCCAGTCTAACGTTCAGCCAGCTGAACAGACGCTATGGAGTCTCCAGTCTAACTTTCAGCCAGCTGAACAGACATTATGGAGTCTCCAGTCTAACGTTCAGCGAGCTACACAGACATTATGGAGTCTCCAGTCTAACATTCAGCCAGCTATACAGACGCTATGGAGTCTCCAGTCTAACATTCAGCGAGCTACACAGACACTATGGAGTCTCCAGTCTAACATTCAGCCAGCTACACAGACACTATGGAGTCTCCAGTCTAACATTCAGCCAGCTACACAGACACTATGGAGGCTCCAGTCTAACATTCAGCCAGCTGAACAGACACTATGGAGGGTCCAGTCTAACATTCAGCCAGCTGAACAGACACTATGGAGTCTCCAGTCTAACATTCAGCCAGCTGAACAGACACTATGGAGTCTCCAGTCTAACATTCAGCCAGCTGAACAGACACTATGGAGGCTCCAGCCTAGACCTCTTGGAACCTCTTAAAAGTTATTTGGGATCGGTGACTCTTCCACGGCACGGTTGAGCTAACGTAGGCTAATGTGATTAGCATGAGGTTGTAAGTAACAAAAAAAATTCCCAGAACATAGACATATCTGATATCGGTAGAAAGCTTAAATTCTTGTTAATCTAACTGCACTGTCCAATTTATAGTAGCTATTACAGTGAAAGAATACCATGCTATTGTTTGAGGAGAGTGCACAATTTTGAACAAAGTTATTAATAAACAAATTAGGCACATTTGGGCAGTCTTGATGTCAACATTTTGAACAGAAATGCAATGGTTTATTTGATCAGTCTAAAACTTTGCACATAAACTGATGCCATCTAGTGGACAAAATCTAAATTGCACCTGGGCTGGAGTAATACATTATGGCCTTTATCTTTCATTTCAAAGACGTTGGTACAAAAAAATACAAAATAATGTTTTTTTTTCTTTGTATTTTCTTTTACCAGATCTAATGTGTTACATTCTACTACACTCCTTTCACATTTCCATAAATTTCAAAGAGCCTGTCTGTCTTTGTAGCCATAGCTAGGAGCCTGTCTGTCTCTGTAGCCATAGAAAGGTGCCTGTCTGTCTGTAGCCATAGCTAGGTGCCTGTCTGTCTCTGTAGCCATAGCTAGGTGCCTGTCTGTCTTTGTAGCCATAGCTAGGAGCCTGTCTGTCTTTGTAGCCATAGCTAGGAGCCTGTCTGTCTTTGTAGCCTGTCTGTCTTTGTAGCCATAGTTAGGAGCCTGTCTGTCTTTGTAGCCTGTCTGTCTTTGTAGCCATAGCTAGGAGCCTGTCTGTCTTTGTAGCCTGTCTGTCTTTGTAGCCATAGTTAGGAGCCTGTCTGTCTTTGTAGCCTGTCTGTCTTTGTAGCCATAGTTAGGAGCCTGTCTGTCTTTGTAGCCATAGTTAGGAGCCTGTCTGTCTTTGTAGCCACAGTTAGGAGCTTGTCTACTGTAGAGTCTGTTGTGTATTTCATTAAATGGAACTTGTTATCACCTGATGCTAACACGGCGACTGAACCCTATTGCAACGTTGTTGGGAAAGTAATAATCCCCTCGAGAGAAAGGACACACTGACAGATGCACACACACTAACACACACTAACACACACTAACACACACACACTAACACACACACACTAACACACACTAACACACACTAACACACACTAACACACACTAACACACACTAACACACACTACACACACACTAACACACACACACTAACACACACACACTAACACACACACACTAACACACACACACTAACACACACACTAACACACACACACTAACACACACACACTAACACACACACACTAACACACACACACTAACACACACGCACTAACACACACACACTAACACACACACACTAACACACACGCACTAACACACACACACTAACACACACCTAACACACACACACTAACACACACGCACTAACACACACACACTAACACACACACACTAACACACACACACTAACACACACCACTAACACACACACACTAACACACACACACTAACACACACACTAACACACACTAACACACACACACTAACACACACGCACTAACACACACACACTAACACACACACACTAACACACACGCACTAACACACACACACTAACACACACGCACTAACACACACACACTAACACACACGCACTAACACACACACACTAACACACACGCACTAACACACACACACTAACACACACGCACTAACACACACACACTAACACACACGCACTAACACACACGCACTAACACACACGCACTAACACACACGCACTAACACACACTAACACACAACACACACACACTAACACACACACACTAACACACACACACTAACACACACGCACTAACACACACACACTAACACACACGCACTAACACACACACACTAACACACACACACTAACACACACGCACTAACACACACACACTAACACACACACACTAACACACACACACTAACACACACGCACTAACACACACGCACTAACACACACGCACTAACACACACACACTAACACACACGCACTAACACACACGCACTAACACACACGCACTAACACACACGCACTAACACACACACACTAACACACACACACTAACACACACACACTAACACACACACACTAACACACACACACTAACACACACGCACTAACACACACACACTAACACACACACACTAACACACACACACTAACACACACACACTAACACACACACACTAACACACACGCACTAACACACACGCACTAACACACACACACTAACACACACGCACTAACACACACGCACTAACACACACGCACTAACACACACGCACTAACACACACGCACTAACACACAATAACACACAATACACACACACTAACACACACTAACACACACACACTAACACACACTAACACACACGCACTAACACACACGCACTAACACACAATAACACACACTAACACACACACACTAACACACACGCACTAACACACAATAACACACACTAACACACACTAACACACACGCACTAACACACACACACTAACAGACACTAACACGCACTAACACACAC
Organism: Salmo salar; assembly: GCF_965601325.2. Lineage (NCBI taxonomy): Eukaryota > Metazoa > Chordata > Actinopteri > Salmoniformes > Salmonidae > Salmo > Salmo salar. The sequence goes on along the minus strand of NC_138295.1, from coordinate 5,926,718 downwards.
TAACACACACTAACACACACTAACACACACGCACACACACACCCTGGAGAGACAAAGAGTTGGACATCAGATCCTGTTAATGTGTTGAAAGGTTTTTCTTAATTAATAGTCCTTTCATGAATTAAGAAGAGCCAGACAGACAGACAGACAGACAGACAGACAGACAGACAGACAGACAGACAGACAGACAGACAGACAGACAGACAGACAGACAGACAGACAGACAGACAGACATTAAAAGGCTGAGACACTGCAGTCTTGGCCCCTGGGAGCATGCCCCTCTCTCTCTACATTACATGTTATTGTTTTTGCATAATATTCATTAAAACAAAATGATGATTGTTTCTTTCCCCTCTCTGGCATCATGAAACCAATTGAAGAGACAGAGTAACCCTTTCAGCCTGACTAGGAGCTCCAGAGCTCAATGCTGTAATGGTTCCATCCAGCCTCTGCTGCCGAGTCACCTGCTGACTATGTCTAATCAAGGCAATTTGCATGTCATCCACATGCAAGTGGCGCTTTGGGGATCCGAAACATTTCTCTATGCTGAATTAAATCACACTTTGTTCCCGAAACACAGTCGTAACGGTCGTAAAGGACCGCTTTTGCAAAACCCGGCATTGGGGATAAATTGGGTCAATAAGCTTTACCAGCGGTGTGAGGAGTATGGATAGAAACCGTACTAATTAAATTACATTTTATTTGTCACGTGCCAATTACAACAGGTGTAGACTTTAACCGTGAAACGCTTACTTACGAGCCCCTTTCCAATGATATTATGCTTATTGATTGGGAGGCAGCTAGGTAACAGGTAGCCTAGCGATTAAGCGCATTGGGCCAGTAACCGAAAGGTTGCGCTTTCAAATCCCCCGAGCTGAGTTATTGAAAAATATGCCGATGTGCCCTTGAGCAAAGCACGTAACCATACTTGCTCTGGATAAGAGTGTCTGCTAAATGACTAAATTGTTGGTATATATTATAATGACAAATAAAATATATTTCTGTAATTAGCCACGGTGGCGTTCCTATGGCACCACAGAGTCACCATCAGGACAAATTGGACTCATTCTTGGATAAGAAACTTCAGTACTTACAGTGCCTTCAGAAAGTAGTTATACCTTGACTTATTTTACATTTTATTTTGTTACATCTGTGAGTCTTTCCACACCTGGACTGTGCAACATTTGCCCATTTATTATTTTCAAAATTCTTGAAGCTTGGTCAATTTGGTTGTTCATCATTGCTAGACAACTAATGTAACTCGGCCACTCAGGAACATTCACTGTCTTCTTGGTAAGCAACTCCCCAGTGTAGATTTGGCCTTGTGTGTTTAAGGTTATTGTCCTGCTGAAAGGTGAATTCATCTCCCAGTGTCTGGTGGAATGCAGAAAGAACCAGGTTTTCCTCTACAATTTTGCCTGTGTTTAGCTCTATTCCGTATCTTTTTTTATCCTGAAAAACTCCCCAGTCCTTAACGATTACAAATCAAAATCAAATCAAATGTATTTATATAGCCCTTCTTACATCATCTGATATCTCAAAGTGCTGTTCAGAAACCCAGCCTAAAACCTCAAACAGCATGCAATGCAGGTGTAGAAGCACTGTGGCTAGGAAAAACTCCCTAGAAAGGCCAAAACCTAGGAAGAAACCTAGAGAGGAACCAGGCTATGAGGGGTGGCCAGTCCTCTTCTGGCTGTGCCGGGTGGAGATTATAACAGAACATGGCCAAGATGTTCAAATGTTCATAAATGACCAACATGGTCAAATAATAATAATCACAGTAGTTGTAGAGGGTGCAACAGGTCAGCACCTCAGGAGTAAATGTCAGTTGGCTTTTCATAGCCGATCATTGAGAGTATCTCTACCGCTCCTGCTGTCTCTAGAGAGTTGAAAACAGCAGGTCTGGGACAGGTAGCACGTCCGGTGAACAGGTCAGTGTTCCATAGCTGCAGGCAGAACAGTTGAAACTGGAGCAGCAGCACGGCCAGATGGACAGGGGACAGCAAGGAGTCACTGGTTCCAACTCGCGCAACATGACTACAAAATATCTCATAAGTTACCTGTAATCTTTGTCCAAACATTTCAAACAAATTTCCTAATACAACTTTAGGTATTTTTAACGTAAATAATCGCTACAATTTAACCTCTTACATCTAGACGTGGCGCGAAATACAAATTCCTCTAAAATCCGAAAACTTCCATTTTTCAAACATATGACTATTTCACAGCATTTTAAAGACAAGACTCTCGTTAATCTAACCACACTGTCCGATTTCAAAAAGGCTTTACAGCGAAAGCAAAACATTAGATTATGTCAGCAGAGTACCCAGCCAGAAATAATCAGACACCCATTTTTCAAGCTAGAATATAATGTCACAAAAACCCAGAAGACAGCTAAATGCAGCACTAACCTTTGATGATTTTCATCAGATGACACACCTAGGACATTATGTTACACAATACATGCATGTTTTGTTCAATCAAGTTCATATTTATATCAAAAAACAGCTTTTTACATTAGCATGTGACGTTCAGAACTAGCATACCCCCCGCAAACTTCTGGGGAATTTACTAACAATTTACTAAATTACTCACGATAAACGTTCACAAAAAGCATAACAATTATTTTAAGAATTATAGATACAGAACTCCTCTATGCACTTGATATGTCCGATTTTAAAATAGCTTTTTGGTGAAAGCACATTTTGCAATATTCTAAGTACACAGCCCAGCCATCACGGGCTCGCTATTTAGACACCCGGCAAGTTTAGCCTTCACCAAAATCAGATTTACTATTACAAAAGTTTGATTACCTTTTGTTGTCTTCGTCAGAATGCACTCCCAGGACTGCTACTTCAATAACAAATGTTGGTTTGGTCCAAAATAATCCATTGTTATATCCGAATAGCGGCGTTTTGTTCGTGCGTTCCAGAAACTATCCGAAATGGTAAATCAGGGTCGCGCGCATGGCGCATTTCGTGACCAAAAAATTCTAAATATTCCATTACCGTACTTCGAAGCATGTCAACCGCTGTTTAAAATCAATTTTTATGCAATTTATCTCGTAAAAAAGCGATATTATTCCGACCGGGAATCTCCTTTTCGGCAAACAGAGGAAAAAACTCAAAGACGGGGGCAGCCAGTGCACGCGCCTAAGCCCACAGTCCCTTGATCGGCCACTTGAGAAAGGCGATAATGTGTTTCAGCCTGGGGCTGGAATGACGACATTCAGGTTTTTCCCGGGCTCTGAGAGCCTATGGAATACGTAGGAAGTGTCACGTTAGAGCAGAGATCCTTTGTAATACATAGAGATGGCAAAGAAGTTCAAGAAATGGTCAGACAGGTTACTTCCTGTACAGAATCTTCTCACGTTTTGGCCTGCCAAATGAGTTCTGTTATACTCACAGACACCATTCAAACAGTTTTAGAAACTTTGGAGTGTTTTCTATCCAAAGCTAATAATTATATGCATATTGTAGTTTCTGGGCAGGACTAATAATCAGATTAAATCGGGTACGTTTTTTATCCAGCCGTGAAAATACTGCCCCCTAGCCATAACAGGTTAAGACGGGATAAACTGCGTTCAATACCGGAGGAAAACAAAGTAGAGCGTGCTTTCAGGTCACGCACCTCAACCACAACAGTACACTTCACTCGAACCTCATTCTGAACAGGGCTACTTCTTCATTACACAAAGGAAAAACATCAACCAATTTCTAAAGACTGTTGACATCCAGTGGAAGCGATAGCAACTGCACGCAAGTGCCTTATAAATCTAGATACACATAGAAAACTAATTGAAAAGAGAATGACCTGAAAATAAAATCCTGGTTGGTTTGTCCTCGTAGTTTTGCCTGCCAAATAAGTTCTATTATACTCACAGACATCATTCAAACCGTTTTAGAAACTGCAGAGTGTCTATCCAAATCTACTAATAATATGCATATCCTAGCTTCTGGGCCTGAGTAGCAGGCAGTTTACTCTGGGCACACTTTTCATCCGGACGTGAAAATACCGCCCCCTATCCCATAGAGGTTAACTGATTTTTGTCCTCTGGCGTCCTTGGGTAGGCAGAGGTAGTCTAGAAGGGCATCAAGGAATCTTTGGGTTGTCTGAGAATTTATAGCATGACTTTTGATGCTCCTTGGTTGGGGTCTGAGCAGATTATTTGTTGCGATTGCAAACGTAATAAAATGGTGGTCCGATAGTCCAGGATTATGAGGAAAAATATTAAGATCTACATTTATTCCATGGGACAGAACTAGGTCCAGAGTATGACTGAGGCAGTGAGTAGGTCCAGAGACATGTTGGACAAAACCCACTGAGTCGATGATGGCTCTGAAAGCCTTTTGGAGTGGGTCTGTGGACTTTTCCATGTGAATATTAAAGTGACCAAAAATTAGAATATTATCTGCTATGACTACAAGGTCCAATAGGAATTTAGGGAACTCAGTGAGGAACGCTGTATATGGCCCAGGAGGCCTGTAAACAGTAGGTATAAAAAGTGATTGAGTAGGCTGCATAGATTTCATGACTAGAAGCTCAAAGGACGAAAACTTTTTTTTTTGTAAATTGAAATTTGCTATCGTAAATATTAGCAACTCCTCCGCCTTTGCGGGATGCGTGGGGGATATGGTGACTAGTGTAACCAGAAGGTGAGGCCTCATTTAACACAGTAAATTCATCAGGCTTAAGCCATGTTTCAGTCAGGCCAATCACATCAAGATTATGATCAGTGACTAGTTCATTGACTGTAATCGCCTTGGAAGCGAGGGATCTAACATTAAGTAGGCCTATTTTGAGATGTGAGATATCACATCTCTTTCAATAATGGCAGGAATGGAGGAGGTCTTTATTCTAGTGAGATTGCTAAGGCGAACACCGCCATGTTTAGTTTTGCCCAACCTAGGTCGAGGCACAGACACGGTCTCAATGGCGATAGCTGAGCTGACTACACTGACTGTGCTAGTGGCAGACTCCACTAAGCTGGCAGGCTGGCTAACAGGCTGGCTAGCATTCCTACAGCATTTCCCTCCAGAAGCCATGAGAAAGTTGTCCGGCTGCGGGGACTGTGTGTCACGCCCTGACCTGAGAGAGCCGTTTTCCTCTGTTTGGTTAGGTCAGGGTGTGACATGGGGTGGGCATTTTATGTGTTATATTTCTATGTTGTCTTTTTCTTTGATTGGCCTAGTATGGTTTCCAATCAGAGGCAGCTGTCTATCATTGTCTCTGATTGGGAACCATACTTAGGCAGCCCTTTTTCCCTCCTTCTGTGTGGGATCTTGTCTTTGTGTTGCATGTGTTTGCACGCCTAGCGTTTCGTTCGTTGTATTGTTTTATTGTTTTTGCTGGTTCACATTTATCAATAAATATGATGAACCCAACTCACGCTGCGCCTTGGTCTCCTCCTAACGACGAACGTCACACCGTGCGAGGGGATTTATACTACTATCTGTACTTGCTGGTGGCACAGATGCTGTTTCATCCTTTCCTACACTGAAATTACCCTTGTCTAACGATTGCTTCTGAGACTGGGCTTGCAGCACAGCTATCCTCGCCGTAAGGCGATCGTTCTCCTGTATATTATGAGTACAGCGACTGCAATTAGAAGGCATCATGTTAATGTTACTACTTAGCCTCGGCTGTTGGAAGTCCTGACGAACCATGTCCAGATAAAGCGTCCAGAGTGAAAAAGTTGAATGAAAAAAAAGTTGAGTGAGGGAAAAACTAAAAATATAAACGGTAATTAAAAATATGACTGTGTTGTTACCACTCCCTCCCACATATACAGTAGCTGATTTGATTCTCTCTGTCGCCAATAACTCAGCTATGAAACACAAGCATACCCATAACATGATGCAGCCACAACTATGTTTGAAAATATGTAGTGGTACTCAGTAATGTGTTGTGTTGGATTTGCCCCAAAAATAACACTTTGTATTCAGGACAAAAAGTAAATTGCTTTGCAACATTTTTTTGCAGTATTACTTTAGTGCCTTGATGCAAACAGGATGTATGTCTTGGAATATTTTTATTCTGGACAGGCTTCCTTCTTTTCACTCTGTCAATTAGGTTAGTATTGTGGAGTAACTACAATGTTGTTGATCCATCCTCAGTTTTCTCCTATCACAACCATTAAACTCTGTAACTGTTTTAAAGTCACCATTGGCCTCATGGTGAAATCCCTGAGCGGTTTCCTTCCTCTTCGGCAACTGAGTTAGGAAGGACGTCTGTATCTTTGTAGTGACTGGGTGTATTAATACACCATCCAAAGTATAATTAATAACTTCACCATGCTCAAAGGCATATTCAAAGTTTACTTTTTTGTTGTTGTACCCATCTACCAATAGGTGCCCATCTTTGCGAGGCATTGGAAAACCTCCCTGGTCTTTGTGGTTGAATCTGTGTTTGAAATTCACTACCTCACTGAGGGACATTATAGATATTTGTATTTGTAGGGTACAGAGATGTAGTCATTCCAAAACCATGTTAAATACTATTATTGCACACAGAGTGAGTAAATGCTACTCATTATGTGATTTGTTAAGCACATTTATACTCCTGAACTTATTTAGGCTTGCCATAACAAAGGTGTTGAATACTTATTGATTCAAGACATTTTCAATTTTTATTAATTTGTAAACATTTCTAAAAACATAATTCCATTTAGGCTTTATGGGGTATTGTGTGTAGGCCAGTGACACAAAATCTAAATTTAATAAATGTTTTATTCAGGCTTTAACACAACAAGATGTGTAAAAAGTCAATGAGTGTAAGTACTTTCAGAAGGCCTTCCCTGTGGCTCAGTTGGTAGAGCATGGTGTTTGCAACGCCACGGTTGTGGGTTTGATTCCCACGGGGGGGCCGTGTATGAAATGTATGCATTCACTACTGTAAGTCGCTCTGGATAAGAGTGTCTGCTAAATGACTAAAATGTAAATGAAGGCCCTGTATTTGGTGTGATACCTTCTTGTCTCATTTAGCACACTGGGAGGGTTTGATACCATGACTCACACTGGGAGGGTTTGATACCATGACTCACACGGGGAGGGTTTAATACCGTGACTCAAACGGGGAGGGTTTGATACCATGACTCACACTGGGATGGTTTGATACCATGACTCACACTGGGAGGGTTTAATACCATGACTCACACTGGGAGGGTTTGATACCATGACTCACACTGGGAGGGTTTGATACCATGACTCACACTGGGAGGGTTTGATACTTTGGCTCACCGTGTGTTTGTGTGTGCAACTGTGTGTGTCTAACTGCTTTCCCGTTATCTCATTGAATCGCTCTGCCTTCCTTCCTGTTATACAGGGACATGTCCACCCACAGTCTCTGTGCTGCTCAACTAAATTTAGCTGTCAGGGAAAATTATTCCTTTCAAGCTCTTTCTGACTCTAACCGTCAGTCACAGTCAGATTCACAGTGTCAGAGACAAACTAACCCCTGGGAAAGACTTGCCTCAGGTAAAAAAAAAACGCTATATATCGCTGCTCAATCTTGTTTACTTTAAATGGTAGAAAAGGTGACTGCAGTGCAGACAGAGTAACTGCAAAAGCATTGTACTGAGTGAAGACACACCGCCAAGTTAGCATGGTCAAAACAGGTTTATTTAAGCTATGGCTTGTTATCAACATGACATAAACTAGAAGAATGACGCTCTGGGTTTTTTTTTTTTTTCTTCTTCTATTTAAAACAACAGTTAGTCAATGTAACCTGTATTTATTACATGTTCTATAAAAGGCAAAATTGTTGGAACTAGTCAGATGACTCTTGAGTTTGGCATCATTGGAGTCTCTGGCGTTTGTTTCCTATCTTTAAAGGGGACGCATCATTGGAGTCTCTGGCGTTTGTTTCCTATCTTTAAAGGGGACGCATCATTGGAGTCTCTGGCGTTTGTTTCCTATCTTTAAAGGGGACGCATCATTGGAGTCTCTGGCGTTTGTTTCCTATCTTTAAAGGGGACGCATCATTTTTGTGGTTTCATCCACCTGAGGTACAATTCCCACAATTATACGTCTAGTTGCCATTTGGAACACAAGACAAGTGTCACTTTGAATCTACTGTTATTTTTCGCTGTCTTTTTGTTTTTATTTCTTTACTTATCTATTGTTTACCTAATACTTATTTTTATTTTTATTTAAAAATCTCACTGTTGGTTAGGGGCCTGTATGTAAGCATTTTCACTGTAAGGTCTACCTACACCTGTTGTATTCGGCGCACGTGACAAAATTGATTTGATTTGAACGGATGTGTAATGTCACCTAACGCCTCACTCTGATTGGTAGTCCATTACGGTTGTGTCCCAAATGCCACCTTATTCTCCATAATGTATTTGTTTCTGCCAGGGCCACCATCAGCACTGACCTGTACCGTACATGCCCTAAGCTCTCTCCTGGCCCCTTACGCTAAGTCTGAATTTGTCCTGCTAGCTGGCCTAAACTGGGACACGCATAAAACCACCTGACTAAGTCCTCAAGCAATGGGACTCACTAAATCTTTCTCAGATTATTACCAATCCCATAAGATATGACTCCAAACACCCAGAAAAGGCTACTCTCCTCGATGTTATCCTCACAGATGATCCTAACAGGTATCAGTCTGGTGTTTTCTGTAATGACCTTAGTGATCACTGTTTTACAGCTTTCAATAACAATTAAAAGCATCTCAACGGATAAAACACAATAAGCAACATGAGCAAATTGTTGTAACATCCTTAGTAACAATTAATGATTGGGTAAAACCAAAGAACATATTTTACCCTAATCTATTTGACATAGTTCAACAAGCTTCCTTTGTGTCCTTTTATGAACTGATGGAGAATAGTGGGGAAATAAAAAAAAAATAGAAAAAAGTGGGGAATGGCAACAGTGAATTTACTGAGTGTGAGGTTTTCTCTGGTGTGTATGTTTGTGTCTGTGTTCATGTGTCTGTGTGTGTGTGTGTGTGTGTGTGTATTTGTGTTCCTCTGGGGTGTGTGATTCAGCGATCGTACACCAGCTCTGCCCTGTTCTGCCAGTCTTTCTCACTCACATTGTCTGGGTTTTGAAGACAACCTGTCATGCATGTTTGATCAGAAACAGACACCTAGAAGCCTCCCCAGTCTTGGCACGAACAGACAGGAGAGGTAATTTTCTAGAGCAGTGATTTCAGATGTGCCTTATTATGATGTTGATTCACAACCATCTCTACATTTCACCCGGAACATTCTCTAATGACCGAATGCAATTTTTGGGGAAAAACAGGCTTGTCTCTCCTTTTCCCTTAGCTCACACACAGAGCGCATTTGCAAAATTGTATTTTACCTTTATTTAACTAGGCAAGTCAGTTAAGAACAAATTCTTATTTACAATAATGGCCTAGAAACAGTGGGGGTTAACTGCCTTGTTCAGGGGAAGACTGACAGTTTTGTACCATGTCAGCTCTGGGATTTGAACTTGCAACCTTTTGGTGGTTACTAGTCCAATGCTCTAACCACTAGGCTACCCTGCCGCCCCAATGACCAAACACACCTTCAGAAACAGTTTGCGGGCGGGGAGGCTCCACCTTCCCAGTCTTGTCCTTCCCTGGGGGGTTTTCCTGAGCTCTGCCACAAACAAACACACACACACACACACACACACACACACCCGCTAACTACTGTCTCTCTGGAGAGACAGGACCAAGACTGGGTTCCTGGCAACAAGTGCAGAGACAATCAGATCTTACAATGCTGCTTAATGAGTAATGTAGCGTCCATTTTTTGTTGTTGTTGTCAGTGACAATGTAATAATTATGTAGTAGTGTGTCATGAAATTGGGATGGGATTGAGGGATAGATTAATTCAAGAAGCTGAAATATTGACCAATATCATAGAGAAGAGACCAAGAAGAGAGAATCTAGTCCATTTTAGCGTTTTGTTTTTATCCACCATTTTCTTTCTGTCAAGTCTTCAGTAGTAAATCAGGTGCTCAGGTTGCTGAACAAGGAAGACAATATCCGTGGCCCAAATGACACCCTATTCCTTGTATAGTGCACTACATTTGACCAGAGCCTTATGGGCCCTGGAATAGTACACTACAGGGAACAGGAAGCCATTTGGGATGGATACAGAAACGGCAGGCAGAGTAGCAGTTTGAAGCCTGGAGCGACAGACCACATGAGACTCTGCAGTAAAGCTACAGAGGAAGAAACTGTGGTTCATGAACTCACATTTACATTTAAAGAAAGAAAAACATCAACCAACCAACAGCAGCGGTACAGACCTGTCTTTTTCCAAAGTCACTTTCCCCTGCTTTATCTGTGTCAAGGCGATAGCCGCTTTATAGATGGCGTAGTTAAATTCACAGTTCGTATCTTTTCTTATCTTTTTGAAGAAAGAAAAAAACCCAACAACAACAGAGGATAGAAATAGAATGAAACTGACAGAAAGAGAGAGTTAGAAAAAGAGAGAGAGAGAGAGAGAGAGAGAGAGAGAGAGAGAGAGAGGCAAAAAAAGAGAGTTGTCTTTCTCACAATTAACTGTAACAATGTATTATTGCTTCAATGAATCCAAAGGCATATCCCAGCTAGAAGATATATGTTTTTATGTTTTCAGTCTGACCAAGAAAGATTTACCAGGGCCTCTGGTGTGTTGCTCTGTGTTGCATCTGGCTTGACTGCTCTGTGTTGATCCTAGCTGTAATGCTCTGTGTTGCTCCTGGCTGTAATGCTCTGTGTTGCTCCAGGCTGTAATGCTCTGTGTTGCATCTGGCTTTACTGCTCTGTGTTGCTCCTGGTTGTAATGCTCTGTGTTGCTCCTGGCTGTAATGCTCTGTGTTGCTCCTGGCTGTAATGCTCTGTGTTGCTCCAGGCTGTAATGCTCTGTGTTGCTCCTGGCTGTAATGCTCTGTGTTGCTCCTGGCTGTAATGCTCTGTGTTGCTCCTGGCTGTAATGCTCTGTGTTGCTCCAGGCTGTAATGCTCTGTGTTGCATCTGGCTGTAATGCTCTCTGTTTGCTCCTGGCTGTAATGCTCTGTGTTGCTCCAGGCTGTAATGCTCTGTGTTGCTCCTGGCTGTAATGCTCTGTGTTGCTTCTGGCTGTAATGCTCTGTGTTGCTCCTGGCTGTAATGCTCTGTGTTGCTCCTGGCTGTAATGCTCTGTGTTGCTCCTGGCTGTAATGCTCTGTGTTGCTCCAGGCTGTAATGCTCTGTGTTGCTTCTGGCTGTAATGCTCTGTGTTGCTCCTGGCTGTAATGCTCTGTGTTGCTCCTGGCTGTAATGCTCTGTGTTGCTCCTGGCTGTAATGCTCTGTGTTGATCCTGGTTATAATGCTCTGTGTTTCTCCTGGCTGTAATATTCTGTTTGCTCCTGGCTGTAATGCTCTGTGTTGCTCCTGGCTGTAATGCTCTGTGTTGCTCCAGGCTGTAATGCTCTGTGTTGCTCCTGGCTGTAATGCTCTATGTTGCTCCAGGCTTTACTGCTCTATTTGCTCCTTGCTATACCAGTAGTATCTCAAATGGCATCCTTTCCGCTATATAGTGCACTAATTTTGATCAGGGCTCTATGACAATATAGTGAATAGGGTGCCATTTTGGAAGTAGATACTGTCATTCCACGGAGCTCTCGTCAGTAAATGTAACCGTACACTCCAATATCCCCTTACAGAACAAAGATATGTTTGTTTTAACGGACACGTATAAACACACATACATGAACACACGAGTCCGGTTTTCGGACATTGTGTGAAGTTTCACATGGATTTTTTTCCACATGACTCAGTCATGTGGTTTACCAGTGTTTCAGGTGAGCCTTTTCTGTAACCGGCGAGAAACCAATGTATTGACCATTAGATCATGAAGACAGGCGTCTCTCTTTCTATTAATTCATCTCAGTCTCAAAATGTTGACTGCTCAATTCAAAAACAGGGCATTGCAACAATATTGACGTCTTGATTTTGTCCTAAGTAACAGTTAGTAAAATATGCTAAATTATTGTTATTTTTCATAGAATACTAAGTGAAGACACCAACGCTATAAAATAACACATGAAATCATGTAGTAACCAAACAAAGTGTTAAACGAATCATAATATATTTCATATTTGAGATTCTTCAAAGTAGCCACCCGTTGCCTTGATGATAGCTTTTGCACACTCTTGGCGTTCTCGCAACCAGCATCATGAGGAATGCTATTACAACAGTCTTGAAGGAGTTCCCACATACAATACCGTTCAAAAGTTTGGGGTCACTTAGAAATGTCCTTGTTTTTGAAAGAAAAACTATTTTTTTTGTCCATTAAAATAACATCAAATTGATCAGAAATACAGTGTAGACATTGTTAGTGTTAATGATTTTTAATGGAATATCTACATAGGTGTACAGAGGCCCATTATCAGCAACCATCACTCCTGTGTTCCAATGGCATGTTGTGTTAGCTAATCCAAGTTTATCATTTAAAAAAAGCTAATTGATCATTAGAAAACCCTTCTGCAATTATGTTAGCACAGCTGAAAACTGTTGTTCTGATTAAAGAAGCAATAAAACTGGCCTTCTTTAGAGTAGTTGAGTATCTGGAGCATCAGCATTTGTGGGTTCGATTACAGGCTCAAAAAAGCCAGAAACAAAGAACTTTCTTCTGAAACTCGTCAGTCAGTTGTTGTGAGAAATGAAGGCCATTCCATGCTAGATGTTGCCGGGATGCTGGTCTTCTAGGCAGAGTTCCTCTGTCCAATGTCTGTGTTCTTTTCCTCATCTTAATATTTTATTTTTATTGGTCAGTCTAAGATATGGCTTTTTCTATTGCAACTCTACCTAGAAGGCCAGCATCCCGGAGTCACCTCTTCACTGTTGATGTGAGATTGGTGTTTTACGGGTACTATTTAATGAAGCTGCCAGTTGAGGACTTCTGTTTCTCAAACTAGACACTATAATCTACTTGTCCTCTTGCTCAGTTGTGCACCGGGGCCTCCCACTCCTCTTTCTATTCAGGTTAGAGCCAGTTTGCACTGTTCTGTGATGAGAGTAGTATACAGCGTTGTATGAGATCTTCAGTTTCTTGGCAGGTTCTCCCATGGAATAGCCTTCATTTCTCAGAACAAGAATAGACTGACGAGTTTCAGAAGAAAGTTATTTTGTTTCTGGCCATTTTGAGCCTGTAATCGAACCCACAAATGCTGATGCTCCAGATACTCAACTAGTCTAAATAATATTTTCACTCAAAACAAAACAATTAAATGAAACATCAACATTTTACCAGAAAACTCTACACAGTCCAGTTAAACGTGTTATTTCTAGATTTAGAAAATGTAACCGTACGTACAAAACCCGGGAAAACACGATGAAACATATAGCTGGCGTCTTTTGTTCTTTTCACTGGGCTTCTTCCAACGTAGTAAGAAGGGAGACGTGTGGCTGCTGCAGAAAACGCTGTGAATGCTTCTCCCTAGTGGCTAAGTAGACAGTACATGTATGTCAATGCTACCGCCATGCAACACCATGGAGGACAATGCAACCACAATGCAACACATCTGGTACTTTAAAAACTTGCTATATATAAAATATCGTAGCATGGAAAATAAATACGGGACTCTGGATGACAACATAATGATGTTTGTTTACTTAAAGAAGTAAAAAAAAAAAAAAATAATAATTTTTTTGCCAGGCTACTTAAGAATATCGCAATACTGGTATCGTCCTGTGAAAAGGTGGTGTTAACATGTAAACTCTAAATGTAATCTAGTTTTGCATGTGAAAATGTTAGAACAATGTGAAAATACGATTAGCATATGTGAAACTGCAAATGTAAAAAAAAAAAAATTGTAATTGTAACGGCATTTCATTGTTCACAGTGAACAGAAGATAGGGGCCTTTTTTGTCGATGCCCAAGAATCACTGAAAACCACTTGTCTTGCTGCACTGCGTGCTGAAAAGCTTGGCTCTGTAATACGTCTCACTGGCAGGGAGATGTGGAGCTTACACACACAATCACACACACACACACACACACACACACACACACACACACAATCACACACATATACACACACACACACACACACACACACACACACACACACACACACACACACACACACAAACAATCACACACAATCACACACATATACACACACACAAACACACACACAATCACACACAATCACACACATATACACACACACACACACACACAATCACACACATATACACACATATATACACACACACAATCACACACATATACACACATATATACACACACACTCACACACAATCACACACAAATACACACACACACACACACATATACACACACATATACACACACACACACAATCACACACATACACACATATACACACATATACACACACACAAACACACACACAATCACACATATACACACATATACACACACACATACACACACGCACAGTGTGCTGCCGTCCTTGTCCTCTCTGTGAGACATAAATGTTTGCCACACACAGAGAGTGCGCTTCTTCTGTTCTCTCTGTGTGTTTGTTTTCCAAAGTGGAGTCAAGCTTACCAAAGCAAAAGTCAATATGGATTACATGGGAAAACACATCTCCACACATAGGTATGTATTCTGGGCAGTATTGTACAGGGCTTCATGTCATTGTCTCTATTCAATACCCTGCTACGCAGAGGATGCTCTTGTGTTTACAAAATGTATGAGAAATATGGTAATACGCTGTATGAAAATGGCATTTATATATATATAAAATCGTTGATATACGACAGCCCATCTAAGGAGTCGTACGCAGTGACTGAGTCCCAAATGGCCCCCTTATTCCTTGTATAGTGCACTACTTTTTCCTACTCCTATTTACCATACCTTCAATTTAAGCCTACTAGAAAGTGTGTGCCCTCAGGCCTGGAGGGAAGCAAAAATCTTTCCGCTAACTAAGAATAGTAAAGCTTTACTTGCCTCAAATAGCTGACCGATCAGCCTGTTACCAACCCTTAGTAAACTTCTGAAAGTAATTATGTTTAATCCAGATACAATGCTGTTTTACTGTAAACAAATTGACAACAGTCTTTCAGCACACTTATAGGGAAAGACATTCAACAAGCACAGCACTTACACAAACAACTAATGATTGGCTGAGAGAAATTAATAATAAAATGATTGTGGGGGGCTGTTTTTTTAAGACTTCAGTGCGTCTTTTGACGTTATCGATCATATTCTGCTTCTGGAAAAACGTATGCGTTATGGCTTTACACCCCCTGCTATATTGTGGATAAAGAGTTACTTGTCTAACAGAACACAGAGGGTGTTCTTTAATGGAAGACTCTCGAACATAATCAAGGAAGAATCAGGAATTCCCCAGGGCAGCTGTCTAGGCCCTTTACTTTTTTTTACCTCTGTCGCTAAACCGGGACGGTTGTTTCTAACGTGCGCTAATGTGACCAGAATGACGTTGTAACCAACTTTCCGGGTCATAGACATGTCTTATATGTGCAGACAGCTTTAATTCTTGTTAATCTAACTGCAGTGTCCAATTAACATTAGTTATTGCAGTGAAAGAATACCATGCTATTGTTTGAGGAGAGTCCACAACCACAAATAACTTTTCACGGCAACTGGTTCGATACATTCACCTCTGAAGGTAAGTAATGTACTTACATTCAGTAATCTTGCTCTGATTTTTCATCCTGATGGTCCCAGAGATAAAAATGTAGCGTAGTTTTGTTTGATAAAATCCATGTTTGTATTCAAATGTAGGAACTGGGTTCTACAGTTTGAACCCATTGGCGTCTCTGGCTCCACACCCACCCACCCCGCCCGGCCATCTAGATGTGAGAAAGTTAGTGTATAAGCTAATGATCCATCATGTATGACATTCCTGGGAGTGTGTAAACTTAAATGTTGCATTACCATAGTATTTTGTATGTTCTCTATAATTATGTATTTGAAAATGTATCATTTGACCAATTCGTTGACATTTGGGCAGACAACTGGCAGACTTGATACAAAATATAGTGCAGTGCAGTAATTCTTGTATTATCTTTACCAGATATAATATGTTATATTTTCCTACATTCCTTTCACATTTCCACAAACTTCAAAGTGTTTCCTTTCAAATGGTACCAAGAATATGCATATCCTTGCTTCAGGGCCTGAGCTACAGGCAGTTAGATTTGGGAATGTAATTTTGGGGGAAAATGTTTAAAAAGGGTACGATCTTTAACTAACGACTTTGAGTAAAGCCAGTGTGTCTATGTCTGTGGATGACTCAACATTATACACATCAGCTACTACAGCGACTGAAATGACTGCAACACTTAACAAAGAGCTGCAGTTAGTTTCAGAATGGGTGGCAAGGAATAAGTTAGTCCTAAATATTTCCAAAACTAAAAGCATTGTATTTGGCACAATTTATTCACTAAACCCTAAACCTCAACTACATCTCGTAATAAATAATGTGGAAATTGAGCAAGTTGAGGTGACTAAACTGCTTGGAGTAACCCTGGATTGTAAACTGTCATGGTCAAAACATATTGATACAACAGTAGCTAAGATGGGGAGAAGTCTGTCAATAATAAAGCGCTGCTCTGCCTTCTTAACAACACTATCAACAAGGCAGGTCCTACAGGCCCTAGTTTCTACCTTCTTAACAACACTATCAACAAGGCAGGTCCTACAGGCCCTAGTTTCTACCTTCTTAACAACACTATCAACAAGGCAGGTCCTACAGGCCCTAGTTTCTACCTTCTTAACAACACTATCAACAAGGCAGGTCCTACAGGCTCTAGCTTTGTCGCACCTGGACTACTGTTCAGTCGTGTGCTCAGGTGACACAAAGAGGAACTTGGGAAAATTGTCTGAGAACGGCTGGCTCTTAAATGTACACAGAGAGCAAACATTAATAACATGCATGTCAATCTCTCATGGCTCAAAGTGGAAGAGAGATTGACTTGTTTTCGTAAGAATTGTTGACAAGCTGAATGCACCGAGCTGTCTGTTTAAACGACTAGCACACAGCTCAGACACCCCATGCATACCCCACAAGACATGCCACCAGAGTCTCTTCACAGTCCCCAACTCCAGAACAGATTACGGGAGGCGAACAGTACTACATAGAGCCATGACTACATGGAACTCTATTCCACATCAAGTAACTGATGCAGCAGTAGAATCAGATTTAAAAAGCAGGTAAAAATACACCTTATGGAACAACGGGGACTGAGAAGAGACAGACACACACACAGGAACAGACACACACACACACACACACACACACACACACAGGAACAGACACACACACACACACACAGGAACGGACACACACACACACACAGGAACAGACACACACACACCACACACACACACACACACACACACACACAGGAACGGACACACACACACACACAGGAACAGACACACACACACACACACACTAACGCTAGCACAAGCACTCTACACACAAACACACACACACACACACACTAACGCTAGCACACGCACTCTACACACAAACACACACACACACACACACACTAACGCTAGCACACGCACTCTACACACAAACACACACACACACACACACACACACTAATGCTAGCACACTCACTCTACACACATGTACATTGTAATGTTGGTATTATACATTTTTGTATTGTAGATATGTAGTGGTGTAATAATATTACATGATGTATACTGTTTTATCTGTTGTTTTATATGTAATGTAAGTGCCTTAATGTGTTTGGACCCCAGGAAGAGGCAGTAGCTAATGGGGATCTCCAATAAATACAAAATACAAACACTAGATTAATTTGATAAGGGTCCTGGTCAAAACTAGTGCACTATATATAGAATAAGGTACCATTTGGGACTCATCATCAACATATGGAAGGGAATTGATGCAGATTCAACCCCGCAGACACTTTCCCTTTTGACACGAGTCCTTCTGAGAAACGGTGGAAAGGTAAACTACTGCAAATTAATTGTTTTGTTTTGAACGAAAAACTCCCATGGATGAATAAATAGCGTATAGTTTTGTCCCTGGGGGACTTTAAAGGGGAGCTGTGCTTTCAAGTCATCCTACTGTATGTCTACTTCTCATCTCAGCCCACTTTACAAAAAAGGCAACACAATGCATAGACTGCAATCAGTCATTCACTCAAGTAGAAAAGTGTTCAAAAATCAATCCGTACGCATTGTACAAATACAGAACATTTTGTCCCTGACTTTGCAGCTAGATACGACTCAAGCAGCCGCTTTCTTAGTTACAAATGCACCCTCTTCCCTATACGGCTCATAGGGCCCTGGTCAAAAGTAGTGCACTACGCAGGGAATAGAGTACAATTTTGAAGTACCCGTACCCTCCATTACATAAGACAGGATCACAAAGGGACCTTAATGGATTCAAGAGCATTTATGCCATTTTTGAGGGCAGGCTTTTATAGTAGTTGGCTTGTATCTGATTGCCGCTGGTGCAGAACAAATCTGAACCGATAAGCAGGTTGTTTCCAGTGAACTGAGGGGAAAGTTATTCTGCCTAGTAAGGCCTTAAATGACCTCACAGTCGTTTGGGTTTCACTCCTCGCCGTGCTTATACTTCTATCACGATCACCCTATACTATCACACACACACACACACACACACACACACACACACACACACACACACACACACACACACACACACACACACACACACACACACACACACACACACACACACACACACACTCTGTCAGTGCTCCTGCAGGGAAATGCAGTAGTCTTACTCGTTGTGAATGTACTGTCTTTGATAAAGGTTAGTGACACCTTGTTAGTGCTGAGAACAATGTGTATATTTTCGATAGAGTCCATCCTCTTTAGAGTAAAAATAAACAATGTCTTGTTTGAGTTCATTTAAGCTCACCATAGAAACCAAAACAATAGTAGCAGCAAATAAAAATAAATAAACAAAAAGCGACAAAAGATGGACCTCTTGTAACACGTTATCAGGATAAACAATTCTGGGTTTAATCTCCTCTCTAGACTACATCCTCTATAGACTACATCCTCTATAGACTACATCCTCTCTAGACTACATCCTCTATAGACTACATCCTCTCTAGACTACATCCTCTATAGACTACATCCTCTGTAGACTACATCCTCTAAAGACTACATCCTCTCTAGACTACATCCTCTATAGACTACATCCTCTCTAGACTACATCCTCTCTAGACTACAATCTCTATAGACTACATCCTCTCTAGACTACATCCTCTATAGACTACATCCTCTCTAGACTACATCCTCTCTAGAATACATCCTCTATAGAATACATCCTCTATAGACTACATCCTCTATAGACTACATCCTCTCTAGACTACATCCTCTCTAGACTACATCCTCTCTAGACTACATCCTCTATAGACTACATCCTCTCTAGACTACATCCTCTATAGACTACATCCTCTCTACATCCTCTATAGACTACATCCTCCCTAGACTACATCCTCTCTAGACTACATCCTCTCTAGACTACATCCTCTATAGACTACATCCTCTATAGACTACATCCTCTCTACATCCTCTATAGACTACATCCTCTCTAGACTACATCCTCTCTAGAGTACAACCTCTCTAGACTACATCATCTATAGACTACATCCTCTATAGACTACGTCCTCTATAGACCACATCCTCTCTAGACTACATCCTCTATAGACCACATCCTCTCTAGACTACATCCTCTATAGACTACATCCTCTCTAGACTACATCCTCTATAGACTACATCCTCTATAGACTACATCCTCTCTACATCCTCCCTAGACTACATCCTCTCTAGACTACATCCTCTATAGACTACATCCTCTATCGATTACATCCTCCGTTGACTACATCCTCTGTAGACTACATCCTCTCTACATCCTCTATAGACTACATCCTCTCTAGACTACATCCTCTCTAGACTACATCCTCTCTAGAGTACATCCTCTCTAGACTACATCCTCCCTAGACTACATCCTCTCTAGACTACATCCTCTATAGACCACATCTTTTATAGACTACATCCTCTATAGACTACATCCTCTCTAGACTACATCCTCTATAAACTACATCCTCTCTAGACTACATCCTCTGTAGACTACATCGTCTATAGACTACATCCTCTATAGACTACATCCTCTGTAGACTACATCGTCTATAGACTACATCCTCTCTAGACTACATCCTCTCTAGACTACATCCTCTATAGACTACATCCTCTATAGACTACATCCTCACTACATCCTCTATAGACTTCATCCTTTCTAGACTACATCCTCTCTACATCCTCTATAGACTACATCCTCTGTAGACTACATCCTCTATAGACTACATCCTCAATACATCCTCTATAGACTACATCCTCTCTAGACTACATCCTCTATAGACTACATCCTCTATAGACTACATCCTCTCTAGACTACATCCTCTCTAGACTACATCCTTTGTAGACTACATCCTCTGTAGACTACATCCTCTGTAGACTACATCCTCTATAGACTACATCCTCACTACATCCTCTATAGACTACATCCATTCTAGACTACATCCTCTATAGACTACATCCTCTATAGACTACATCCTCTATAGACCACATCCTCTATAGACTACATCCTCTATAGACTACATCCTCTGTAGACTACATCCTCTGTAGACTACATCCTCTATAGACTACATCCTCACTATATCCTCTATAGACTACATCCTTTCTAGACTACATCCTCTATAGACTACATCCTCTCTAGACTACATCCTCTATAGACTACATCCTTTCTAGACTACATCCTCTATAGACTACATCCTCTATAGACTACATCCTCTATAGACTACACCCTCTCTAGACTACATCCTCTCTAGACTACATCCTCTATAGACCACATCCTCTATAGACTACATCCTCTATAGACTACATCCTCTGTAGACTACATCCTCTGTAGACTACATCCTCTATAGACTACATCCTCACTATATCCTCTATAGACTACATCCTTTCTAGACTACATCCTCTATAGACTACATCCTCTCTAGACTACATCCTCTATAGACTACATCCTCTCTAGACTACATCCTCTATAGACTACATCCTCTATAGACTACATCCTCTGTAGACTACATCCTCTGTAGACTACATCCTCTATAGACTACATCCTCACTATATCCTCTATAGACTACATCCTTTCTAGACTACATCCTCTATAGACTACATCCTCTCTAGACTACATCCTCTGTAGACTACATCCTCTCTAGACTACATCCTCTATAGACTACATCCTCTCTAGACTACATCCTCTGTAGACTACATCCTCTATAGACTACATCCTCTCTAGACTACATCCTCTCTAGACTACATCCTCTATAGACTACATCCTCTATAGACTAAATCCTCTGTAGACTACATCCTCTGTAGACTACATCCTCACTACATCCTCTATAGACTACATCCTTTCTAGACTACATCCTCTATAGACTACATCCTCTCTAGACTACATCCTCTGTAGACTACATCCTCTCTAGACTACATCCTCTCTAGACTACATCCTTTGTAGACTACATCCTCTGTAGACTACATCCTCTATAGACTACATCCTCACTACATCCTCTATAGACTACATCCTTTCTAGACTACATCCTCTATAGACTACATCCTCTGTAGACTACTTCCTCTATAGACCACATCCTCTATAGACTACATCCTCTATAGACTACATCCTCTGTAGACTACATCCTCTGTAGACTACATCCTCTATAGACTACATCCTCACTATATCCTCTATAGACTACATCCTTTCTAGACTACATCCTCTATAGACTACATCCTCTCTAGACTACATCCTCTGTAGACTACATCCTCTCTAGACTACATCCTCTATAGACTACATCCTCTCTAAATCCTCTCTACATCCTCTATAGACTACATCCTCTATAGACTACATCTTCTGTAGACTACATCCTCTATAGACTACATCCTCTATAGACTACATCCTCTATAGACTACATCCTCTGTAGACTACATCCTCTATAGACTATATCCTCTATAGACTACATCCTCTCTACATCCTCTCTACATCCTCTATAGACTACATCCTCTATAGACTACATCCTCTATAGACTACATCCTCTATAGACTACATCCTCTGTAGACTACATCCTCTATAGACTATATCCTCTATAGACTACATCCTCTCTACATCCTCTCTACATCCTCTATAGACTACATCCTCTATAGACTACATCCTCTATAGACTACATCCTCTATAGACCACATCCTCTCTAGACCACATCCTCTATAGACTACATCCTCTATAGACTACATCCTCTATAGACTACATCCTCTCTACATCCTCTCTACATCCTCTATAGACTACATCGTCTATAGACTACATCCTCTCTAGACTACATCCTCTCTAGACTACATCCTCTATAGACTACATCCTCTCTAGACTACATCCTCTCTAGACTACATCCTCTCTACATCCTCTATAGACTACATCCTCTCTAGACCACATCCTCTCTAGACCACATCCTCTCTAGACCACATCCTCTCTAGACTACATCCTCTCTAGACTACATCCTCTCTAGACCACATCCTCTCTAGACTACATCCTCTCTTGACTACATCTTCATGCGTCGTTGCGCAGAATAATAATGTAAAGTGGGATACCTAGTCAGTTGTACAACTGAAATGCATCTTCCACATTTAACCCAAACCTCTGAATCAGAAAGCTGTAGGGGAGGGGGATGTTGCCATAATCGACAGATTTTTACTTTTGTCAGCTCGGGGATTCGATCCAGCAACCTTTACGGTTACTGGCCCAATAGCCTAGTGGTTAGAGTATCTGTCGCCTCACTACACTACCTGTACGCAGCATCATCGCGATATGTATGCAACAAAAGTTCACCATTCACCTTCTGCTACCATTTCTGTCAAGCCGTCTACTCGTACAGTTTGACGCATACGTTTTGATAAATCCTAATGTACGCACCACACCGAACACACTGCAACTGCCTCTGCAACGCAATGCTGCAAGGAAAACGTTGCGTTTTCATTGGAAATGAATGTAATTCTGGTGTACCAAAAATGCAATGACGCTGTCGGTGTGATCGAAGCGTTAACCCGCACCCTATTCCTTATATAGTGCACTACTTTTCAACAGAGCCGGAAGGACTCAGACCAATCACCAGAAAGACACTAGATGATCTGTCTAAAATGTGGAGATAAATCCCATTAAAACAGCAAGAGTGGTCTCAGAAAGTGTGACGGAACACCTGTAACCAGGTAAGAGTGTCTGCTAAACGTCTATCTACAACATGGTCCTGCCTGTCCTGTAGTTTATAATAGAACAAGTCCCCCCCTATCTCCCTGTATTAGGCCCTTAGACATGTATTAAACTCTACGGGATCGGTGTCCCTATACCGAGATGATTGAGCTAACGTGCGCTAATGTGACTAGTATGACGTTGTAAGTAACAACAAACTTTCCAGGACATAGACATGTCTTATATGGGCAGAAAGCTTAAATTCATGTTAATCTAACTGCACTGTCCAATATACGGTAGCTATTACAGTGAAAGAAATGCCATGATATTGTTTGAGGATAGTGCACAACAACAAAAAACGTTGATCACGGCAATTGGTTTGATACATTCACCTCTGAAGGTAAATAATGTACTTATATTCAGTAATCTTGCTCTGATTTGTCATCCTGCCGGGCCCTAGAGATAAAATGTAGCGTAGTTTTGTTTGATAAAATCAATTTTTGTATTCAAATGTAGGAACTGGGTTCTACAGTTTGACCCCCCTGGTGTCTCTGGCTCCACACCCACCCTGCCTGGCCATCTAGATGTGTGAAAGTTAGTGTATAGGCTAATGATCCATCATGTAAGACATTCCTGGGAGTGTGTTAACTTACATTTTGTATTACCATCTAATTTTTGTATGTTCTTTATAGTTGCGTACTTGAAAATGTATCAATTGACCAATTCGGCACATTTGGGCAGACTTGATACAAAATATTATCTAGTATTGCAATGCTTCACTGGATCAAACTGAAACTTACCATACACTGCTGCCATCTAGTGGCCAAAATCAGAATAGCGCCTAAACTGCAATATTATATTATGGCCTTTCTCTTGCATTTAAAAGATGATTAAAAAAAAGAATAATTGAAAATGCATGTTTTTTTATTTGTATTATCTTTTACCTAATCTATTGTGTTATATTCTCCTACATTGGCAACATCTTCTCTACCGATCATCCTGTGGGAGTTGGCAACATGTCTTTCTCTACCTATCATCCTGGGGAGTTGCAACATGTCTTTCTCTACCTATCATCCTGTGGGAGTTGGCAACATGTCTTTCTCTACCTATCATCCTGGGGAGTTGCAACATGTCTTTCTCTACCTATCATCCTGTGGGAGTTGGCAACATCTCTTTCTCTACCTATCATCCTGTGAGAGTTGCAACATGTCTTTCTCCTCCAATCATCCTGTGTTGGCAGTATTTCTCATACCGATATATTGCCCCAGATCGCTAAAGCACCTTGGGCTCTGAAGAGAAAGAAACCGAGCCCCTGCAGTGATCTCCTACCCAGTAATCTCTGGTATCCGGATATAGGGCTGGATATGGTAGTGTTATACCACTTTAATGTACAACGGTGTGTGTGTGTGTGTGTGTGTGTGTGTGTGTGTGTGTGTGTGTGTGTGTGTGTGTGTGTGTGTGTGTGTGTGTGTGTGTGTGTGTGTGTCTGTGTCTGTGTCTAAGCTTTTTCCTCTCCCCAACAGAGTGTGTGTGTGTGTGTGTGTGTGTGTGTGTGTGTGTGTGTGTGTGTGTGTGTGTGTGTGAGAGTGTGTCTAAGCTTGTTCTTCTCCCCAACAGAGTGAGTGTGTGTGTGTGTGTGTGTGTGGTGTGTGTGTGTGTGTGTGTGTGTGTGTGTGTGTGTGTGTGTGTGTGTGTGTGTGTGTGTGTGTGTGTGTGTGTGTGTGTGTGTGTGTCTAAGCTTGTTCTTCTCTCCAACAGAGTGGTATTTACTTCCCCTGCGTGAGCCGTGTTGGGTCGCTTGACAGTCAGACAAACAGACAAGCAATCTCCAGCCTGGATGATTACACAGTTATTTACTGTGACCTTCTCATTCATACATACAGCACACTGCTTCAAGTGCTTCTCATGACTCACAGATAGGAGAAGAGTCAACTTACTGAAAAGTGGTCAAAGATTGTATGTTTGAGAGAGGGGGGGGGGGTGAAAGTGAGGAAGAGAATAGAGAAGAACAGAGAGAGAAAGAGAGAGACAGACAGACAGACATACAGAGAGAGACAGAGAGACAGACAGAGAGAGAGACAGAGAGACAGACGGCTTCATTTTAACAAACCTAAAGGAATATTCTCTTCCTAGTCCATTGTATTACAGTTCATTACAGAATAGCTACAGAAACTTTATAGCAACAGTAAAACATCCAGTGTTTTGCTCAAAATGTTTTGGAGTGTTGACAGTAAACATTGTTGTAATTGGCTTCGATGGGTATGCGCCTTTATGTACTTCTCCTCAATATAAAATACTAGGTTCCCGTAAATTGTATGTGTGTGGCGTATTCTCAATAAGCAAGATATAACCTAGGACTACTGTTGATATGGCATTACTGGATCATTTGAATATGTTTGGAGGAGCCTGTCTTTGGTAACTGGACATGAGGCTCCTCTTTGGAAAAGGGGATGGCTACATGCTGAATGGAGTAGCCTGTATACTGCAGGTAGGCCTGTGTGAACTGTGAATTATGGAGTCTGCATTACAGGTAGGCCTGTGTGAACTGCGAATTATGGAGTCTGCACTACAGGTAGGCCTGTGTGAACTGTGAATTATGGAGTATGTGCTACAGGTAGGCCTGTGTGAACTGTGAATTATGGAGTATGTGCTACAGGTAGGCCTGTGTGAACTGTGAATTATGGAGTCTGCATTACAGGTAGGCCTGTGTGAACTGTGAATTATGGAGTCTGCACTACAGGTAGGCCTGTGTGAACTGTGAATTATGGAGTCTGCACTACAGGTAGACCTGTGTGAACTGTGAATTATGGAGTCTGCACTACAGGTAGACCTGTGTGAACTGTGAATTATGGAGTCTGCACTACAGGTAGACCTGTGTGAACTGTGAATTATGGAGTCTGCACTACAGGTAGACCTGTGTGAACTGCGAATTATGGAGTATGTGCTACAGGTAGGCCTGTGTGAACTGTGAATTATGGAGTATGTGCTACAGGTAGGCCTGTGTGAACTGTGAATTATGGAGTCTGCACTACAGGTAGACCTGTGTGAACTGCGAATTATGGAGTCTGCACTACAGGTAGGCCTGTGTGAACTGTGAATAATGGAGTCTGCACTACAGGTAGACCTGTGTGAACTGCGAATTATGGAGTATGTGCTACAGGTAGGCCTGTGTGAACTGTGAATTATGGAGTCTGCACTACAGGTAGACCTGTGTGAACTGCGAATTATGGAGTATGTGCTACAGGTAGGCCTGTGTGAACTGTGAATTATGGAGTCTGCGCTACAGGTAGACCTGTGTGAACTGCGAATTATGGAGTATGTGCTACAGGTAGGCCTGTGTGAACTGTGAATTATGGAGTCTGCACTACAGGTAGGCCTGTGTGAACTGTGAATAATGGAGTCTGCGCTACAGGTAGACCTGTGTGAACTGCGAATTATGGAGTCTGCACTACAGGTAGGCCTGTGTGAACTGTGAATTATGGAGTATGTGCTACAGGTAGGCCTGTGTGAACTGTGAATTATGGAGTATGTGCTACAGGTAGGCCTGTGTGAACTGTGAATTATGGAGTATGTGCTACAGGTAGGCCTGTGTGAACTGTGAATTATGGAGTATGTGCTACAGGTAGACCTGTGTGAACTGTGAATTATGGAGTATGTGCTACAGGTAGGCCTGTGTGAACTGTGAATTATGGAGTATGTGCTACAGGTAGGCCTGTGTGAACTGTGAATTATGGAGTATGTGCTACAGGTAGGCCTGTGTGAACTGTGAATTATGCAAAGCATGAAGGTAAAAGCCTCACCAGTAGACCATTTTTGGGCGGCAGGGTAGCCTAGTGGTTAGAGCGTTAGACTAGTAACCGAAATGGTTGCAAGATCAAATCCCTGAGCTGACAAGGTAAAAATCTGTCATTCTACCACTGAACAAGGCAGTTAACCCACTGTTCCTAGGCCATCATTGAAAATAAGAATTTGTTCTTATTAACTTACTTGCCTTCTTAATAGATAAAGTTAAAATAAAATGTAGAAACCTGTTATGGATTGCTACTTGTTAATACATGGCCAGGATTAAAAAAAAACCAGAAATGTTTCTGTTAAACCAGATGTCTTTATAGTAGGGTAACAGCAGCCTGTAAGGTCTTGGGATAACAATCAATTGTTACAAGGAAATAACTTACATTTTTCTACATATCAGTGTCACCGAATCATCTCATCGCTATTTCCATGATGGGAATACACGTAGATGGGTTTTAATACTAACTAATAACAGGAGCTGGCTAAAATAATGTACAATTAGCCTAAACATGTTCCTAAACATGATATTTTATTAACGCTTTGCCGGTTAAGATGTATTTCAAAATGGTCACACGAGCCAAATCATTTCTGATAGTCTCGACTACTTGGCGAATGCATTGGGCGGGACAACAACAACAAACTGCTTTCATTGAGAAGGCGGTATATGTTTGGGTTTTTTTTTATCAAATGAAACGAAAATGGAGAAAGAAATTCTATATATGTTTTAAAAGTTTTAAATGTTTCTAAATACAAGCTTTATGGACACAGAAGAAAAGCACATCTCTCCTGCTCCATGTGTATATGGGGCACTGTGCGTCACGGCTGGATAGGCTGTGCGTCTGCTGTCAAAATCCATGCCATAACCAACCATGTTACAGCTAAGACCAGCTTTTGGTTGGTTTTAAATATTCCCACCAACGTTGCCTGAAATTTGGCATGTTTTTAAGGAAACATCTGAGATATTGCCATCCCTCCCAATTCAGTGCAAGCAAGCTCATAAAAAAACGGGGTGAATGATCAATCCTGGTACTAGGGTTTGAGATCAGAAGAGTGACGGCCTTAAAAGGATACTTCAGGATTTTGTCCTGAAGCCTTTTCTTTGTCAGTGATCTAAAATGATAGCAGTCACTCTTTAGAATGAGAGAAAGAGATATATATATATATATAGATATATATAGAGAGAGAGAGATATATAGAGCGATATAGAGAGAGAGAGAGATATATATAGAGAGAGAGAGATATAGAGAGAGAGAGATATAGAGAGAGATGTATATGTAGATATAGAGATATATATATATATATATATATATATATATAGAGAGAGATATATATATATATATATATATATATATATATATATATAGAGAGAGATATATATATATATATATATATATATATAGAGTGAGAGAGAGAGAGGGATATAGAGCAAGATATATATATATAGAGAGAGAGAGAGAGAGAGAGAGAGAGAGAGAGAGAGAGAGAGAGAGAGAGAGAGAGGAGAGAGAGAGAGAGAGAGAGAGAGAGAGAGAGAGATACATATATATATATATATATATATATATATACCTGGGAGCCAGAAATCTTTCTGATTGAGAGGGGGTCAAATACTTATTTCCCTCATTAAAATGCAAATCAATTTATAACATTTTTGACATGCGTTTTTATGGATTTTTTTGTTGTTATTCTATCTCTCACTGTTCAAATAAACCTACCATTAAAATGATAGACTGATCATTTCTTTGTCAGTGGGCAAACGTACAAAATCAGCAGGGGATCAAATACTTTTTTCCCTCACTGTATATATGGAGATGGAGATATATATATATATATATAGAGCGAGAGAGAGAGACAGAGAGAAAGCGCGAATGAGATATATATATATATATATATATATATATATATATAGAGAGAGAGAGAGAGAGAGAGAGAGAGAGAGAGAGAGAGAGAGAGAGACGGAGAGAGACGAGAAGAACAAGAAGGATGTCTGTAGTTTGTCTTTTTTTTGCATTAAAGAGAATATTTTTGTTATTGAAGTCGAACCTCTATCAGGGAAGAGCAGGCAATTACACAGAATCTTTCCATGCATGAAATCCCGCCTGCTTGTTGTTGATAAATTTCCAAACACCTTTCATAGACTTTTCAAATTACCTTCTCCTTTTTTATTAAAACTTTACTCATGCACTTACAGTGGCAAAAAAAAAGGTATGTGAACCCTTTGGAATTACCTGGATTTCTGCATAAATTGGTCATCAAATTTGATCTGATCTTTATCTAAGTCACAACAATAGACAAACACAGTCTGCTTAAACTAATAACACACAAACAATTATACGTTTTCATGTCTTTATTGAACACATTCACAGTGCAGGGTGGAAAAAATATGTGAACCCTTGGATTTAATAACTGGTTGACCCTCCTTTGGCAGCAATAACCTCAACCAAACGTTTTCTGTAGTTGTGGATCAGACCTGCACAACGGTCAGGAGGAATTTTGGACCATTCCTCTTTACAAAACTGTTTCAGTTCAGCAATACTCCCGTGATGTCTGGTGTGAACTGCTCTCGAAGTCATGCCACAGCATCTCAATTGGGTTGAGGTCAGGACTCTGACTGAGCCACTCCAGAAGGAGTATTTTCTTCTGTTGAAGCCATTCTGTTGTTGAATTCCTTATTTGTTTTGGGTTGTTGTCCTGTTGCATCACCCAACTTCTGTTGAGCTTAAAATGGCAGACAGATAGCCTTACCTTCTCCTGCAAAATGTCTTGATAAACATGGGAATTCTTTTTTCCATCAATGATAGCAAGCTGTCCAGGACCTGAGGCAGGAAAGCAGCCCAAAACCATGATGCTACCTCCACAATACTTTACAGTTGGGATGAGGTTTTGATGTTGGTGTGCTGTGCCTTTTTTTCTCCACACATAGTGTTGTGTGTTCCTTCCAAACAAGACAACTTTAGTTTAATCTGTACACAGAATATTTTGCCAGTAGCGCTGTGGAACATCCAGCCGCTCTTTGGCGAACTTCAGATGTGCAGCAATGTTTTTTTTGGACAGCAGTGGCTTCTTCCGTGGTGTCCTCCCATGAACACCATTCTTGTTTACTGTTTTTGTCACGTCCTGACCAGTAAAAGGGGTTATTTGTCATTATAGTTGGTCAGGGCGTGGCAGGGGGGTGTTTGTTTTGTGTGTTTGGGTATTTTGGGTTTAGGTTCTAGTTTTCCTATTTCTATATTTAAATCTAACTTTTCTATTTCTATGTGAGTTTTGGTAATGACCTCCAATTAGAGGCAGCTGGTTGTTGTTGTCTCTAATTGGAGGCCATATTTAGTTGTGTTTGTTTTCACTTGTGTTGGTAGGTGGTTGTTTCTAGTATAGTCTGTACACCTTACTGGATTGTTTTTGTCGTTTGTTTATTTTGATTAAGTGTTTTCTTTAATAAAATAAGAAGATGAGCACTTTACCCGCTGCGTTTTGTCCCCCTTCAACGACGCATATGAGAGTTTTACGTATCGTAGACTTGTCAACAGAGATGTTAGCATGTTCCAGAGATTTCTGTAAGTCTTTAGCTGACACTCTAGGATTCTTCTTAACCTCATTGAGCATTCTGCACTGTGCTCTTGCAGTCATCTTTGCAGGACGGCCACTCCTAGGGAGAGCAGCAACAGTGCTGAACTTTCTCCATTTATAGACAATTTGTCTTACCGTGGACTGATGAACATCAATGCTTTTAGAGATACTTTTGTAACAATTTCCAGGTTTATACAAGTCAACAATTCTTAATCTTAGGTCTTCTGAGATCTCTTTTCTTCAAGGCACACATCAGGCAATGCTTCTTGTGAATAGCAAACTGAAATTTTGTGAGTGTCTTTTATGGGCAGGGCAGCTCTAACCAAAATCTCCGATCTCGTCTCATTAATTGGACTCCAGATTAGCTGACTCCTGACTCCAATTAGCTTTTGAAAAAGTAATTAGCATAGGGTGTTCACATACTTTTTCCAACCTACACTGTGAATGTTTAAATTAGGTATTCAATATAGAAAATAAAAATACAATAATTTGTGTGTTATTAGATTAAGCACACTATGTCTGTCTATTGTTGTGACTTAGAGAAAGATCAGATCACATTTTTTTGATCAATTTATGTAGAAATCCAGGTAATTCCAAAGGGTAACATACTTTTTTTGCAACTGTACATTTTATCCAGGAGGATTGTGGGTGTTTGTTTGAAGAGAAGAGGCGATATGCTTTGTACTGTAAACCTGAGGAGAAGAGAAGAAAAGTATGGTGATGAGAGGAGGAGCCAGACGGGGACGTGAGGGTTGGTTGGTTATTAGCAGGGACAGACAGGAGTACGCCAACACTTTCCTCTCCTCAGTCTCTATATTCTCCCTGCGTCTCTCCATATTAACACAAGTAATTTCTCTTCACATGGTTGAATGAGAATCGCTTTAAAACTATCCCCAAGGTACAACAAGAGACTGAACTCCAACACCGTCCCGTCTACTCCCCTTCTCTTCCCCTCTTCCCTCGTTCCTGGTCTTTTTTGTCTTCTCTTCCAGGATAGACGGTCTGATTTGATATCTTCATTAGACTGAGCGGGAGACGAAGGATGGGAAATGCTAATTAATAATTAAATAGTAGATCTGTTATTTATTTCCTGTAGAAGGAGCTAAAAGCCCTACAACTAAAGAGCTGTCTTCATTTCCTGTAGAAGGAGCTATAAGCCCTTCAACTAAAGAGCTGTCTTCATTTCCTGTAGGAGGAGCTATAAGCCCTTCAACTAAAGAGCTGTCTTCATTTCCTGTAGGAGGAGCTGTCTTCATTTCCTGTAGAAGGAGCTATAAGCCCTTCAACTAAAGAGCTGTCTTCATTTCCTGTAGAAGGAGCGATAAGCCCTTCAACTAAAGAGCTGTCTTCATTTCCTGTAGGAGGAGCTATAAGCCCTTCAACTAAAGAGCTGTCTTCATTTCCTGTAGGAGGGAGCTGTCTTCATTTCCTGTAGAAGGAGCTATAAGCCCTTCAACTAAAGAGCTGTCTTCATTTCCTGTAGGAGGAGCTATAAACCCTTCAACTAAAGAGCTGTCTTCATTTCCTGTAGGAGGAGCTGTCTTCATTTCCTGTAGAAGGAGCTATAAGCCCTTCAACTAAAGAGCTGTCTTCATTTCCTGTAGAAGGAGCGATAAGCCCTTCAACTAAAGAGCTGTCTTCATTTCCTGTAGGAGGAGCTATAAGCCCTTCAACTAAAGAGCTGTCTTAAGTGTTTTGCCACCTTCTAACCAGACCAAGGGCATGGTACAACACAGGAAGATTTTCTTCATTCCCAAACACATAGCAAACACCCTTCAATCACAATTACATCAGTCAGTACATCATAACAACAGCTAAATCTACAACTGTAGGACAGGTCTATTGGACAACTGCTGAGGCCTTCACCAGACTGACCTGCATGTTCCAGGGTAGGGAACGAACATGGGTTCAAAAAATTATTTATTTCCTTTCAAATACTATTAGCTGCACTTGGTTGAGCCTCAATCAAACATTTAATAATGTAGTTGAAAGAAAAAACAATACTATTTCAACCCATGTCTGGTATAAAAGGGAATACCTGAGACTTCTATTATCAACCAGTGAAATGTCTGTCTCTCTCTCTGTCTCTCTCTCTCTCCTGTCCAACGTACGAGGAACCTTCTAGTGCACTACATAGGGTGCCATTTTGTACCCTTTATTTAACTAGGCAGGTCAGATAAGAACAAATTATTATTTACAATGACAGCCTGAGAACAGAGTGTTGTTAACTGCCTTGTTCAGAACAACAGATTTTGTTTTTTTACCTTGTCAGCTGGATTTGATCCAGCAACCTTTCAGTTAGCAGCCCAAAGCTCTAACCACTAGGCTACCTGGCACCACTACACTCTAACCACTAGGCTACCTGGCACCACTACACTCTAACCACTAGGCTACCTGGCACCACTACACTCTAACCACTAGGCTACCTGGCACCACTACACTCTAACCACTAGGCTACCTGGCACCACTACACTCTAACCACTAGGCTACCTGGCACCACTACACTCTATCTACTAGGCTACCTGGCACCACTACACTCTAACCACTAGGCTACCTGCCACCACTACACTCTAACCACTAGGCTACCTGGCACCACTACACTCTAACCACTAGGCTACCTGGCACCACTACACTCTAACCACTAGGCTACCTGGCACCACTACACTCTAACCACTAGGCTACCTGCCACCACTACACTCTAACCACTAGGCTACCTGCCACCACTACACTCTAACCACTAGGCTACCTGCCACCACTACACTCTAACCACTAGGCTACCTGGCACCACTACACTCTAACCACTAGGCTACCTGGCACCACTACACTCTAACCACTAGGCTACCTGGCACCACTACACTCTAACCACTAGGCTACCTGGCACCACTACACTCTATCTACTAGGCTACCTGGCACCACTACACTCTAACCACTAGGCTACCTGCCACCACTACACTCTAACCACTAGGCTACCTGGCACCACTACACTCTAACCACTAGGCTACCTGGCACCACTACACTCTAACCACTAGGCTACCTGGCACCACTACACTCTAACCACTAGGCTACCTGCCACCACTACACTCTAACCACTAGGCTACCTGCCACCACTACACTCTAACCACTAGGCTACCTGCCACCACTACACTCTAACCACTAGGCTACCTGGCACCACTACACTCTAACCACTAGGCTACCTGCCACCACTACACTCTAACCACTAGGCTACCTACCACCACTACACTCTAACCACTAGGCTACCTGGCACCACTACACTCTAACCACTAGGCTACCTACCACCACTACACTCTAACCACTAGGCTACCTGGCACTACTACACTCTAACCACTAGGCTACCTGGCACCACTACACTCTAACCACTAGGCTACCTGGCACCACTACACTCTAACCACTAGGCTACCTGGCACCACTACACTCTAACCACTAGGCTACCTGGCACCCCATTTGAGATATGATCCTTCTCCGGGTATTTTTCGACAGCTGAACAACAATGAAATGCATGTTAATGATATTGTTACGTTGCTTTATTTCCCCCACACCGAGGCTAATTTTAACCAAATCAATCTCTCTCCTTGGAGGAGTGTTGAAAGATGCATTTAATTTCCTCTGGTTATTATCAATCTCCCTCTCTATGATGCTATGATTAATTAGACAGTAATAAAGTCCTGTTGGATTCTAATTTTACATTCCCAAATGGCACCCTATTCGCTACATAGTGCACTACTTTTGATCAGATCACTATGAGCCCTGGTCAGGCGTAGTGCACTATATAGGGAGACATTTTGGACATAGGCACTGTTTTTATTCATGAAAGGGGAACGTTACTGTTCACTATGAAGAGCCCTACAGTATGGGGTCCTGGTCAAAAGTAGTGCACTAAACAGAGAACAGGGTGCCATTTGGGACACATGCCAAGGTCTCTTATGCAGAGTGGAGTGATGCTCATTAACAAGGAGAGGCAGATACCAGTAAGTACACCACCGTGTACACTATCGCTTCATTTCTATCTGTCTCTCTCTCTCCCTATTCTATCTGTCTCTCTGTCTCTCTCGCTCATTATCTCTGTCTCTCTCTCTCCCCATTCTATCTGTCTCTCTCTCTCTCCCCATTATATCTGTCTCTCTCTCTCTCCATTATCTCTCTCTCCCCATTCTATCTGTCTCTCTCTCTCTCTCCATTATCTCTCTCTCTCTCCCCATTCTATCTGTCTCTCTCGCTCCATTATCTCTGTCTCTCTCTCTCTCTCCATTCTATCTGTCTCTCTCTCTCCATTATCTCTCTCTCTCTCTCCCCATTCTCTCTGTCTCTCTCTCCCCATTCTCTCTCTCTCTCCCCATTCTCTGTCTCTCTCTCTCCATTCTTTCTGTCTCTCTTGCTCATTATCTCTGTCTCTCTCTCTCTCCGTCTCTCTCTCTCTCTCTCCATTCTCTCTGTCTCTCTTGCTCATTATCTCTGTGTCTCTCTCTCTCTCCATTCTCTCTGTCTCTCTCTCCCCATTCTCTCTCTCTCTCTCCATCTCTTTCTCTCTCTCCCCATTCTATCTGTCTCTCTGTCTCTCTCGCTCATTATCTCTGTCTCTCTCTCTCCATTATCTCTCTCTCTCTCCCCATTCTATCTGTCTCTCTCTCTCTCCCCATTCTATCTGACTCTCTCTCTCTCCATTATCTCTCTCTCTCTCTCCCCATTCTATCTGTCTCTCTCTCTCTCGCTCCATTATCTCTGTCTCTCTCTCCCTCTCTCTCCCCATTCTATCTGTCTCTCTCTCTCTCCATTATCTCTCTCTCTCTCCCCATTCTCTCTGTCTCTCTCTCCCCATTCTCTCTCTCTCTCCCCATTCTCTGTCTCTCTCTCTCTCTCTCTCCATTCTTTCTGTCTCTCTCGCTCATTATCTCTGTCTCTCTCTCTCTCCATCTCTCTCTCTCTCTCCCCATTCTCTCTCTCTCCCCCCATTCTCTCTGTCTCTCTCTCTCTCCCCATTCTCTGTCTCTCTCTCCCCCCATTCTCTCTCTCTCTCTCTCTCTCTCTCTCTCTCTCTCTCTCTCTCTCCCCATTCTCTGTCTCTCTCTCCCCATTCTCTCTCTCTCTCTCCCCATTCTCTCTCTCTCTCTCTTTACTCATTCTGTCTCTCTCCCCATTCTCTCCCTCTCTCCCCATTCTCTCTGTCTCTCTTTCTCTACTCATTCTCTCTCTCTCCCCATTCTCTCTCTCTCCCCCTTCTGCACTTTCTGATTAAGCCTTGTTTTTCATCAGTGCTCAGATGTTGAAGCTGCAATGTGTAACCTTTTGGGTGACCTGACCAAATGCACATAGAAATGTCTGTTATAGATCTGTCATTCTCATTGAAAGCAAGTGTAAGAATCGGTAAATATGTTCTATGTGTGCCACTTCTATGCTTCCTGTTCGTACATTTTTTTTTATTTCTTAAGTCTTTTACTTTCACAAACAGCTGAAAATACATAATGTTTTTGTTATGGAAAATATTTTTCACAGCGGTTTAGATGGTACAATGATTCTCTACACTTTACTTGCTTGTTTTGTCACATAAACTGAAATTATGCAAACTATTAGAATTTTAACAACCAGGAAATGGTGGTGCGATTTCTGACTCGTGAATCTTTAAGTCCCATATTTGGTGGACTTTGAGCGGTTCTGGAACTAATCCGACTGACATGTTGGTGTACAAAGCGCTCTGTGAATGTCTTAGATAGGGTTGGAAAGGGAATGTATTTTACTGGAAACTTTCTAAGTTTGCCAGTAAGCCACCTGAATTTTGGTATCGTTCAAGGATTTTATTTTTAATCTATCACAAGACATCTAGTGGTCCTTTTGGGTACTTCATATTATCACATGTGTCTGTAATTATCTCTGGCCCTCTGTGTGGACTAATGACATATACAATAAGACGATTTAAAAAGCAATAATTACAGGCAGATGTGAGATGCAGGAGGATGGCACACTTCTCACGCCACTCTGTAGGCCGCCGACCAATGGAAAGCTTCCTCCAGGAGGTCAGTAACCTACAGAGTAATATGATAAGAGTGCAATTGATTAATTTATGTAGATATTCTAAGCAAAGTTTTTTTCAGTGTATAACTTTCAAGAGACACAGATCCATGTCGAGTAAACCATACGTCACATAATACTGTAGAAGCAGTGTTCTGTTCCCTGACATGTTAATATACTGCTCAAAAAAATAAAGGGAACACTTAAATAACACAATGTAACTCCAAGTCAATCACACTTCTGTGAAATCAAACTGTCCACTTAGGAAGCAACACTGATTGACAATACATTTCACATGCTGTTGTGCAAATGGAATAGACAACAGGTGGAAATTATAGGCAATTAGCAAGACAACCCCAATAAAGGAGTGGTTCTGCAGGTGGTAACCACAGACCACTTCTCAGTTCCTATGCTTCCTGGCTGATGTTTTGGTCACTTTTGAATGCTGGCGGTGCTTTCACTCTAGTGGTAGCATGAGACGGAGTCTACAACCCACACAAGTGGCTCAGGTAGTGCAGCTCATCCAGGATAGTACATCAATGCGAGCTGTGGCAAGAAGGTTTGCTGTGTCTGTCAGCGTAGTGTCCAGAGCATGGAGGCGCTACCAGGAGACAGGCCAGTACATCAGGAGACGTGGAGGAGGCCGTAGGAGGGCAAAAACCCAGCAGCAGGACCGCTACCGCCGCCTTTGTGCAAGGAGGAGCACTGCCAGAGTCCTGTAAAATGACCTCCAGCAGGCCACAAATGTGCATGTGTCTGCTCAAACGGTCAGAAACAGACTCCATGAGGGTGGTATGAGGGCCGACGTCCACAGGTGGGGGTTGTGCTTACAGCCCAACACCGTGCAGGACGTTTGGCATTTGCCAGAGAACACCAAGATTGGCAAATTTGCCACTGGCGTCCTGTGCTCTTCACAGATGAAAGCAGGTTCACACTGAGCACATGTGACAGACATGACAGTCTGGAGACGCCGTGGAGAACGTTCTGCTGCCTGCAACATCCTCCAGCATGACCGGTTTGGCGGTGGGTCAGTCATGGTGTGGGGTGGCATTTCTTTGGGGGGCCGCACAGCCCTCCATGTGCTCGCCAGAGGTAGCCTGACTGCCATTAGGTACCGAAATGAGATCCTCAGACCCCTTGTGAGACCATATGCTGGTGCGGTTGGCCCTGGGTTCCTCCTAATGCAAGACAATGCTAGACCTCATGTGGCTGGAGTGTGTCAGCAGTTCCTGCAAGAGGAAGGCATTGATGCTATGGACTGGCCCGCCCGTTCCCCAGACCTGAATCCAATTTAGCACATCTGGGACATCATGTCTCGCTCCATCCACCAACACCACGTTGCACCACAGACTGTCCAGGAGTTGGCGGATGCTTTAGTCCAGGTCTGGGAGGAGATCCCTCAGGAGACCATCCGCCACCTCATCAGGAGCATGCCCAGGTGTTGTAGGGAGGTCATACAGGCACGTGGAGGCCACACACACTACTGAGCCTCATTTTGACTTGTTTTAAGGACATTACATCAAAGTTGGATCAGCCTGTAGTGTGGTTTTCCACTTTAATTTTGAGTGTGACTCCAAATCCAGACCTCCATGGGTTGATGAATTGGATTTCCATTGATTATTTTTGTGTGATTTTGTTGTCAGCACATTCAACTATGTAAAGAAAAAAGTATTTAATAAGATTATTTCATTCATTCAGATCTAGGATGTGTTATTTTAGTGTTCCCTTTATTTTTTTGAGCAGTGTATTATACCTTGTTGTTTAAGAGGAAGTCCCTGACATGTTAATTTTATACCTTGTTGTTTAAGAGGAGTTCCCTGACATGTTAATTTTATACCTTGTTGTTTAAGAGGAGTTCCTGACATGTTAATTTTATACCTTGTTGTTTAAGAGGAGTTCCCTGACATGTTCATTTTATACCCTGTTGTTTAAGAGGAGTTCCCTGGCATGTTTTTTTGAGAAACATTGAGAAATAGTTTGGTGTGTTTTTTTTTTGTAAAATTAACCAGTTATCTACCTTTGATAAGCAGCTAGCTAGATATAGCTAGCTAGCTATTTAGCTTGATAGCTATTTAGCTCCCATGCCCATTTCAAGTATTTTTAAACTAACATTCTAAACTTATTAAATCGGAAATATGAAGTTATTTCAGAATGAAAGTTAAAACCTCTTAAGGATCTGACCCTTGTTATCAATTTTCGCATAAAATGACATACCCAAATCTCACTGCTTGTAACTCAGGACCTGAAGCAAGGATATGCATATTGTTGATACCATTTTAATGTAAACTTTGAAGTTTGTGGAAATGTAAAATTATTGTAGGAGAATATAACACATTAGATCTGGTAAAAGATAATATGAACAAAAAAACATGTCTTGGCATGTTGTAAATGAGAACTTGTTCTCAACTGGCCTACCTGGTTAAATAAAGGCAAAATAAAACATTTTTAAAAAGTGTTTTATTTATATATATATATATTAGTTCCATCATCTTTGAAATGCAAGAGAAAGGCCATAATATAATATTGCAGTTTAGGCACAATTTAGATTTTGGCCACTTGATGACAGCAGTGTTTGTGCAAAGTTTCAGATGACAAATCAGAGCAAGATCACTGAATGTAAGTACATTATTTACCTTCAGAGGTTAATGTATCAAACCAGTTGCTGTGATCAAAGTTTTTTGTTATTGTGCACTCTCCTCAAACAATAGCGTGGTGTTTTTTCGTGTAGAGGTTGACTGGCTAGCGCAACATGATTTTTAGACATTGTTAGCTAGCTATCTCCAGTTAGATAATGCTTTGCGATATTGTTAGCTAGCTATCTCCAGTTAGATAATGCTTTGCGATATTGTTAGCTAGCTATCCCCAGTTAGATAATGCTTTGAGATATTGTTAGCTAGCTATCTCCAGTTAGATAATGCTTTGCGATATTGTTAGCTAGCTATCTCCAGTTAGATAATGCTTTGCAATATTGTTAGCTAGTTATCTCCAGATTGATAATTCTTTGTAACATTATGTTAGCTAGCTATCCCCAGTTAGATAATG
The DNA here is from genome assembly GCF_965601325.2 of Salmo salar. NCBI lineage: Eukaryota > Metazoa > Chordata > Actinopteri > Salmoniformes > Salmonidae > Salmo > Salmo salar. The sequence goes on along the minus strand of NC_138295.1, from coordinate 5,887,064 downwards.
TGTTTTTACTTAACACATCAAATCAAAGTTTATTGGTCCCAGTACATAGATTTGCAGATATTATTGCCATTGCAGCTTAATGCTTGTGTTTCTAGCTCCAACAGTGCAGTAATACCTAATGCTTGTGTTTCTAGCTCCAACAGTACAGTAATACCTAATACTTGTGTTTCTAGCTCCAACAGTACAGTAATATCTAATGCTTGTGTTTCTAGCTCCAACAGTACAGTAATACCTAATGCTTGTGTTTCTAGCTCCAACAGTACAGTAATACCTAATGCTTGTGTTTCTAGCTCCAACAGTACAGTAATACCTAATGCTTGTGTTTCTAGCTCCAACAGTACAGTAATACCTAATGCTTGTGTTTCTAGCTCCAACAGTACAGTAATACCTAATGCTTGTGTTTCTAGCTCCAACAGTACAGTAATATCTAATGCTTGTGTTTCTAGCTCCAACAGTACAGTAATACCTAATGCTTGTGTTTCTAGCTCCAACAGTACAGTAATACCTAGCAATATAAAACAATAGACACATAATCCAAAAAGTTCAAAAGTAAGAAATTAGGAAATTCAGAACGAGCAATGTCAGAGTCCGGAATATATAGACAGTATGGACAGTATATGAATAGAAAATGTGTGTACAGCAGTAGTTACATAGGATGGTGTGTATAGACAGTAGTTATATAGGATGGTGTGTATAGACAGTATAGACAGTAGTTATATAGGATGGTGTATATAGACAGTAGTTATATAGGATGGTGTGTATAGACAGTAGTTATATAGGATGGTGTGTATAGACAGTATAGACAGTAGTTATATAGGATGGTGTATATAGACAGTAGTTATATAGGATGGTGTGTATAGACAGTAGTTATATAGGATGGTGTGTATAGACAGTATGGACAGTAGTTATATAGTACGGCGTCTATAGATAGTATGGACAGTATATAAACAGAAAAGGTGTGTACAACAGTAGTTATATAAGATGAGCCATTACTAGAATACAGTATATACTGTACATATGAAGTGGGTAAAACAGTATGGAAACATAATTAAAGTGACCAGCGTTCAGTGACATAGGGCAGCAGTCTCTAAGGTGCAGGGTAGAGTACTGGCTGGTAGCCGGCTAATAACAGTGACTAAGGTTCAGGGAAGGATACTGGGCGGAGGCCGTGTAGTGGTGAGATAGAAGCAATTTATCAGTCTCTCTGTCCAAGCTTTGGACAGAATGACATAGGGGGCAGCAGTCTCTCTGTCCAATCAGTCTCTTTGTCTCCGGCGTCTAGATGGTAGCAGGGTGAACAGGCCGCGGCTCGGGTGTCTGAGGGGCTGTAGATGTCCTGGAGAGCAGATGCGTTGGGCTCACCTCCTGGGGTCGGCCTGTCAGGAAGTCTAGGACCCAGTTGCACAGGGCAGGATTCAGACCCGGGGCCCTGAGCGTAGTAATGAGCTTGGAGGGCACTATGGTGTTGAAATCTGAGCTGTAGTCGATGAACAGCATTCTTACATAGGTATTTCTCTTGTCCAGGTGGGATAGGGCTTTTTGCGTTCTCCCTGGTACACTCATTCGTTGGTGAGCTGGCTGCTCATTCTAAATAGTATAATGTAATCCGTTAAAAACAGTGGCAGTATGTGCAGCAGTGGTCATTCCGTTTTCTGACATGCAAAAGCAAAATAAGTGTAGTTATACTGTTGTTCAAATGCACAAATCGCTTTATGTATCTTCTCAACAAAAAAAATGACAGGTAGTCCGAAAACTTGGCATCATATTTCTGCCAAGCTGCTTTGTTGACAGCTCAATCCACCCCGCACCCCCGGGGTATTCAGCCAATGAGCAAGCGCCACTGCAACCAGCTGGGAACGTTTCTGAATGATTGCTGATACATTTAACTATTTGCTGCCAGAGCATAGCTATAGCATAGCTACTGGCCCATCTCTGGTTCCATCTACTGGCCCCATCTCTGGTTCCATCTACTGGCCCCATCTCTGGTTCCATCTACTGGCCCATCTCTGGTTCTATCTACTGGCCCCATCTCTGGTTCCATCTACTGGCCCATCTCTGGTTCCATCTACTGGCCCATCTCTGGTTCCATCTACTGGCCCCATCTCTGGTTCCATCTACTGGCCCCATCTCTGGTTCCATCTACTGGCCCCATCTCTGGTTCCATCTACTGGCCCCATCTCTGGTTCCATCTACTGGCCCCATCTCTGGTTCTATCTACTGGCCCCATCTCTGGTTCTATCTACTGGCCCCATCTCTGGTTCCATCTACTGGCCCCATCTCTGGTTCTATCTACTGGCCCCATCTCATGTTCCATCTACTGGCCCCATCTCTGGTTCCATCTACTGGCCCCATCTCTGGTTCCATCTACTGGCCCCATCTCTGGTTCTATCTACTGGCCCCATCTCATGTTCCATCTACTGGCCCCATCTCATGTTCTATCTACTGGCCCCATCTCTGGTTCTATCTACTGGCCCCATCTCATGTTCCATCTACTGGCCCCATCTCATGTTCCATCTACTGGCCCCATCTCTGGTTCCATCTACTGGCCCCATCTCATGTTCCATCTACTGGCCCCATCTCTGGTTCTATCTACTGGCCCCATCTCTGGTTCCATCTACTGGCCCCATCTCATGTTCCATCTACTGGCCCCATCTCTGGTTCCATCTACTGGCCCCATCTCTGGTTCTATCTACTGGCCCCATCTCTGGTTCCATCTACTGGCCCCATCTCTGGTTCCATCTACTGGCCCCATCTCTGGTTCCATCTACTGGCCCCATCTCATGTTCCATCTACTGGCCCCATCTCTGGTTCTATCTACTGGCCCCATCTCTGGTTCCATCTACTGGCCCCATCTCATGTTCCATCTACTGGCCCCATCTCTGGTTCCATCTACTGGCCCCATCTCATGTTCCATCTACTGGCCCCATCTCTGGTTCTATCTACTGGCCCCATCTCATGTTCCATCTACTGGCCCCATCTCTGGTTCTATCTACTGGCCCATCTCTGGTTCTATCTACTGGCCCCATCTCATGTTCCATCTACTGGCCCCATCTCTGGTTCCATCTACTGGCCCCATCTCTGGTTCCATCTACTGGCCCCATCTCATGTTCCATCTACTGGCCCCATCTCTGGTTCCATCTACTGGCCCCATCTCTGGTTCTATCTACTGGCCCCATCTCTGGTTCCATCTACTGGCCCCATCTCTGGTTCTATCTACTGGCCCCATCTCTGGTTCCATCTACTGGCCCCATCTCTGGTTCCATCTACTGGCCCCATCTCTGGTTCCATCTACTGGCCCCATCTCTGGTTCTATCTACTGGCCCCATCTCATGTTCCATCTACTGGCCCCATCTCTGGTTCCATCTACTGGCCCCATCTCTGGTTCCATCTACTGGCCCCATCTCTGGTTCCATCTACTGGCCCCATCTCTGGTTCCATCTACTGGCCCCATCTCTGGTTCTATCTACTGGCCCCATCTCATGTTCCATCTACTGGCCCCATCTCTGGTTCCATCTACTGGCCCCATCTCTGGTTCTATCTACTGGCCCCATCTCATGTTCCATCTACTGGCCCCATCTCTGGTTCCATCTACTGGCCCCATCTCATGTTCCATCTACTGGCCCCATCTCTGGTTCCATCTACTGGCCCCATCTCATGTTCCATCTACTGGCCCCATCTCATGTTCCATCTACTGGCCCCATCTCATGTTCCATCTACTGGCCCCATCTCTGGTTCCATCTACTGGCCCCATCTCTGGTTCCATCTACTGGCCCCATCTCTGGTTCCATCTACTGGCCCCATCTCTGGTTCCATCTACTGGCCCCATCTCTGGTTCCATCTACTGGCCCCATCTCTGGTTCCATCTACTGGCCCCATCTCATGTTCCATCTACTGGCCCCATCTCATGTTCCATCTACTGGCCCCATCTCATGTTCCATCTACTGGCCCCATCTCTGGTTCCATCCTTCAATTATTTTTGCCCCCGAAAATACACAACAGACTTTAATGAGAACAGGCATGTTATTTTGGGTTAATAATATAATATAATATATATAATATAACATATATAATATACTGTATAACTTATAATATATAATATATAACATATCATATATAATATAGAACATATAATATACAGTTGAAGTCGGAAGTTTACATACACCTTAGCCAAATATTTATATATTATACTGTATATATTCATATAACTCAGTTTTTCACAATTCCTGACATTTAATCCTAGTAAAAATTCCCTGTCTTAGGTCAGTTAGGATCACTACTTTATTTTAAGAATGTGAAATGTCAGAATAATAGTAGAGAGAATGATTTATTCAAGCGTTTATTTCTTTCATCACATTCCCAGTGGGTCAGAAGTTTACATACACTCAATTAGTATTTGGTAGCATTGCCTTTAAATTGTTTAACTTGGGTGAAACATTTTGGGTAGCCTTCGACAAGGTTCCCACAATAAGTTGGGTGAATTTTGGCCCATTTCTCCTGACAGAACTGGTGTAACTGAGTCAGGTTTGGAGGCCTCCTTGCTCGCACACGCTGTTTCAGTTTTGCGCACAAATTTTCTAGGAAATTGAGGTCAGGGCTTTGTGATGGCCACTCCAATACCTTGACTTGGTTTTCCTTAAGGCATTTTCCCACAACTTTGGAAGTATGCTTGAGGTCATTGTCCATTTGGAAGACCCATTTGCGACCAAGCTTTAACTTCCTTACTGATGTCTTGAGATGTTGCTTCAATATATCCACATAATTTTCCATCCTCATGATGCCATCTATTTTGTGAAGTGCCCCAGTCCCTCCTGCAGCAAAGCACCCCCACAACATGATGCTGCCACCCCCGTGCTTCACGGTTGGGATGGTGTTCTTCGGCTTGCAAGCCTCCCCCTTTTTCCTCCTAACATAACAATGGTAATTATGGCCAAACAGTTCTATTTTTGTTTCATCAGACCAGAGGACATTACTCCAAAAAGTACGATCTTTGTCCCCATGTGCAGTTGCAAACCGTAGTCTGGCTTTTTCATGGTGGTTTTGGAGCAGTAATGATAACACATACCATGTAATATATAACATATAATATATAACATATATAACATATAATATATAACTTTTTTTATAATGTATAACATATAATATACTGTAACATATAATATATAACATATAATATACCATATTACATAATAGAGAGCATATAATATACTGTATAGTATATGACAAATAACATATTACGTATTTATAATATACTGTAAAGCATATAATATATAACATACATACTGTATAACATATAATATATAACATGTATTATATAACATATCATATACTGTATAACATGTGTTTAAAATATAATATATAACACATAATATATTTTTCTTTTATTTCACCTTTATTTAACCAGGTCGGCCAGTTGAGAACAAGTTCTCATTTACAACTGCGACCTGGCCAAGATAAAGCAAAGCAGTGCGACAAAAACAACAACACAGAGTTACACATTGGATAAACAAACATACAGTCAATAACACAATAGAAAAATCTATGTACAGTGTGTGCAAATGTAGTAAGATTAGGGAGGTATGGCAATAAATAGGCCATAGAGGCAAAATTATTACAATTTAGCATTAACACTGGAGTGATAGATGTGCAGATGATGATGTGCAAGTAGAGATACTGGGGTGCAAAAGGATCGGACCCTTTTTTTCCAATTTTCGGCTAAAATGACATTCCCAAATCTAACTGCCTGTAACTCAGGCCCTGATGCAAGGATATGCATATTCTTGCTACCATTTGAAAGGAAACACTTTGAAGTTTGTGGAAATGTGAAAGGAATGTAGGAGAATATAACACAATAGATCTGGTAAAAGATAATACAAAGAAAAAACCATCCGTTCTTTTGTATTTTTGTTGTACCATCATCTTTGAAATACAAGAGAAAGGCCATCATATATTATACCAGCCCGGCTGCAATTTAAATTTTGGCCACTAGTTTTAGACTGATCCAATGAACCATTGTACTTCTGTTCAAAATTTTGAATTATGACTGCCCAAATGTGCCTAATTGGTTTATTAATAACTTTTCATGTTCAAAACTGTGCACTCTCCTCAAACAATAGCATGGTATTCTTTCACTGTAATAGCTACTGTAAATTGGACAGTGCAGTTAGATTAACAAGAAATTAAGCTTTCTGACAATATCAGATATGTCTATGTCCTGGGAAATGATCTTGTTACTTACAACCTCATGCTAATCGCATTAGCCTACGTTACCTCAATGTACCGCAGGGGACCCACCGATCCCGAAGAAGTTTTAAAGTGAGAGAGAGATATAAGTCTCCAGCATCAGTGATTTTTACAATTCATTCCATTCATTTGCAGCAGAGAACTGGAAGGAAAGGCGGCCAAACGAGGTGTTGGCTTTAGGGATGACCAGTGAAATATACATGCTGGAGCGCATGCTATGCGTGGGTGTTGCTATGGTGACCAGTGAGCTGAGATAAGGCGGGGCTTTAAAGACTTATAGATGACCTGGAGCCAGTGGGTTTGGCAATGAATTAGTAGCGAAGGCCAGCCAACGAGAGCATACAGGTCGCAGTGGTGGGTAGTATATGGGTCTTTGGTGACAAAACAGATGGCACTGTGATAGACTACATCCAATTTTCTGAGTAGAGTGCTGGAGGCTATTTTTTAAATGACATCGCCTAAGTCAAGGATTTGTAGAATAGTCAGTTTCATGAGTGTATGTTTGGCAGCATGAGTGAAGGAGGCTTTGTTGCGAAATAGGAAGCCGGTTCTAGATTACATTTTTTTGATTGGAGATGCTTAATGTGAGTCTGGAAGGAGAGTTTACAGTCTAACCAGACACCTAGGTATTTGTAGTTGTCCACATATTCTAAGTCAGAACTGTCCAGAGTAGTGATGCTGGTCGGGCGGGCGGGTGCGGGCAGCGATTGGTTGAAGAGCATGCATTTAGTTTTACTAGCATTCAAAAGCAGCTGGAGGCTGTGAAAGGAGTGTTGTATGGCATTGAAGCTCGTTTGGAGGTTTGTTAACCTCTTGGGGATACCCTAGGATAGGGGGCGCCACAGCGCATTTTGAAAAAAATGTGTTCCCATTTCCAATGGCCTACTAATCAAACTCAGAAGCTAGGACATGCATATACTTATTATATATGGATAGAAAACACCCTAAAGTTTCTAAACTTGTTTGAATGGTGTCTGTGAGTATAACAGAACTCATATGGCAGTCAAAACACCGAGACCGATTGAAACAGGAAGTGTAATTCTGAATTGTGGACTCGACTTCATCACTTTGCCTATTAATCACACCGTGAGCAATGGTTCACTGAGCACTTCCTATTGCTTCCACTAGATGTCCCCAGTCTTTTCACAGTGGTTTGAGCCTTATACAGTCGAAACTCAGTGAATGAGACGCATTGGAAATTGGTCACAGGGATGGGCCATCACCATTATGACGTCGGCGGCCCTGTCTACCCCCACCTTTGGAAATGTTTCAAAACACTCTGCAATCGTCCCCGTCGAATCTTATTGGCTCTCTTGGTGTTACAGGCCCTGAAGATTAATGTTTTACAACGTTTGACATGTTTGAACGAACCTAGAGGAGGGAAAAAGTACATTTTCCTAAACTTCTGTCCCGCGCACGTCGGAAGATTTGGAGATAGCCCTAGGACACGCTACCAACAGCAGGCTAATGGAACATGAATTATGGACTTTTTCGACCGAAAATACATCTGTTGTGGACCTGGGATTCCTGGAAGTGCTTTCTGATGAAGACAACTAAAGGTAGGCGATTGTTAACAATATTATACAAGATCAGATGTGACTTGCGATTGTTCCAAGATGGCGCGGCGCTAGTATTCCAGGCTCATTTTCTGAGTATCGCATCTCCTTTTATCGCAAAGTGTGATTACCCAGTAAAGTTAATTTAAAATCTGGTATGACAGGTGTTCTCAAGAGATATTCATCTATAAATGTTAGATTGACAATATAAATTAAAAAAATTGTTTTCGAATAGTAATAAATGGAATTATGCGCTGTTTCCCGGGACACATTTGAGGGGAAAATAGTTAGTCAACTCAGACGCCGATGTAAAATGCTGTTTTTATATATAAATATGACCTTTATTGAACAAAAGAATGCATGCTGTGTGTAACATGATGTCCTAGGTGTGTCATCTGATGAAGTTTGTAAAAGGTTAGTGCTGCATTTAGCTGTCTTCTGGGTTTATGTGACATTATATGCTAGCTTGAAAAATGGTGTCTGATTATTTCTGGCTTGGTACTCTGCTGACATTATCTAATGTTTTGCTTTCGCTGTAAAGCCTTTTTGAAATCGGAGATGTTTATCTTTCAAAGAGTGTATGTTTGAAAAATTGTAATTTTGACATTTATTTGGTTTCAAGTTTGCCGCTCTTGAAATGCACCTGCTGTTGATAGGGTGCACCACGGGTGGCACGCTAGCGTCCCACATAGCCCCACAGTGTCCAAAGAAGGGCCAGATGTATACAGAATGGTGTCGTCTGCGTAGAAGTGGATCAGAGAATCACCAGCAGCAAGAACGAAATCATTGATATATACAGAGAAAAGAGTCCTCCCGAGAAATGAACACTGTGGCACCCCCATAGAGACTGCCAGAGGTCCGGACAACAGGCCCTCCAATTTGACTCACTGAACTCTATCTGAGAAGTAGTTGGTGAACCAGGCGAGGCAGTCATTTGAGAAACAAAGGCCATTGAGTCTGCCGATAAGAATGTAGTGATTGACAGAGTCGAAAGCCTTGACAGGTCGATGAAGATGGCTGCACAGTACAGTCTTTTATCGATGTTGGTTATGATAGCGTTTAAGACCTTGAGTGTGGCTGAGGTGCACCCATGACCAGCTCGGAAACCAGATTGCATAGTGGAGAAGGTACGGTGGGATTCGAAATGGTCGGTGAGCTGTTTGTTAACTTGGCTTTCGAAGATTTTAGAAAGGCAGGGCAGGATGGATATAGGTCTGTAGCAGTTTGGGTCTAGTGTGTCTCCCCATTTGAAAAGGGGGATGACCGCGGCAGCTTTACAATCTTTGGGTATCTCAAAAGATACGAAACAGAGGTTCTTTTTAATGAAATTTTATCTTATTAACACTTTGTTCTAGCTAGCTATTTGTGTAGGTAGCTATCAAGTAAACACAATAGGGGTTGCAAACATTTTGGCTGATTATTTTAGAAAGAGAGGGTCCAGATTGTCTAGCCCAGCTGATTGTTAGGGATCCAGATTTTGCAGCTCTTTCAGAACATCAGCTGTCTGAATTTGGGTGAAGGAGAAGCGGGGGGTCTTGGCCAAGTTTCTGCGGGCGGTGCAGAGCTGTTGGCCGGGGTAGGGGTAGCCAGGTGGAAAGTATGGCCAGCCGTAGAAAAATGCTTGTTGAAATGTTCAATTATCGTAGATGTATCGGTGGTGACAGTGTTTCCTAGCCTCAGTGCAGTGGGCAGCTGAGAGGAGGTGCTCTTATTCTCCATGGACTTTACAGTGTCCCAAAACCATTTGGAATTAGTGCCACAGGATGCAAATTTCTCTTTGAAAAAGCTAGCCTTAGCTTTCCTAACTGACTGTGTATATTGACTTCCCTGAAAGGTTGCATTTCGCAGGGGCTATTCGATGCTAATGCAGTATGCCACAGGATGTTTTTGTGCTGGTCAAGGGCAGTCTGGGCTGAACGTGTTTTTAGTTCTAAATGTTTTGAAAAGGGCTTATTTATTTAAGATGGTGAGGAAAGTATTTTTAAAGTCAACCAGGCATCATCCTCTACTGACGGGATGAGTTCAATATCCTTCCAGGATACCCGGGCCAGGTCGATTAGAAAGGCCTGCTCGCAGAAGTGTTGTAGGGAGCGTTTGACAGTGATGAGGGGTGGTCGTTTGACTGCGGACCCATTACGGACGCAGGCAATGAGGCAGTGATCGCTGAGATCCTGGTTGAAAACAGCAGAGGTGTATTTAGAGGGCAAGTTGGTCAGGATGATATCTATGAGGGTGCTCATGGTTACTGATTTAGGGTTGTACCTGGTAGGTTCCTTGATAATTTGTGTGCGATTGAGAGCATCTAGTTTAGATTGTAGGACGGCCAGGGTGTTAATTTTAAGCATGTCCCAGTTTAGATGGGGGGCAATCAATTCACACATGGTGTCCAGGGCACAGCTGGGGGCTGAGGGGGGTCTATTACAAGCGGCAACGGTGAGAGACTTATTTCTGGAAAGGTGGATTTTTAAAAGTAGTAGCTCAAATTGTTTGGGCACGGACCTGGATAGTATGACAGAACTCTGCAGGCTATCTCTGCAGTAGATTGAAACTCCACCCCCTTTGGCAGTTCTATCTTGTCAGAAAATGTTTTAGTTGGGAATGGAAATTTCAGATTTTTTGGTGGCCTTCCTAAGCCAGGATTCAGACACGGCTAGGACATCAGGATTGGCAGAGTATGCTTAAGCAGTGAATAAAACAAACTTAGGGAGGAGGTTTATGATATTAACTTGCATGAAACCAAGGCTTTTACGGTTACAGAAGTCAACAAATGGGAGCGCCTGGGTAATAGGTGTGGTGCTGGAGGCTATAGGGCCTGGGATAAACTCTACATCAGCAGAGGAAAAGAGGAGGAGGAGGATAAGGGTATGGCTAAAGGCTATAAGAACTGGTCGTCTAGTGCGTTGGTAATAGAGAATGAAAGGAGCAGATTTCTGGGCGTGGTAGAATAGATTCAGGGCAATATGTAAAGACAAGGGTATGGTAGGATGTGAGTACAGTGGAGGTAAACCTAGGCATTGAGTGACGATGAGAGCGGTTGTGTCTCTGGAGGCACCAGTTAAGCCAGGTGAGGTCTCCGCATGTGTGTAGAGTGGGAAAAAAGAGCTATCTAAGGCATTTATGGTGGAGCTGGGGGCTCTACTGTGAAATAAAACAATAATAACTAACCTAAACAGCAGTAGACAAGGCATATTGACATTAGAGAGAGTCATGTGTAGCCGAGTGATCGTAGGGTCCAATGAGCAACAATAGGTGAGTCAGGGAGCCATTCAGTAGTCACTACTACGCTAGGTGAGCTGGACACACAGCGATTCAGAAAGCTAGCGGGCCGGGGCTAGCAGATGGGTCTTCGGCAACGTCACAATGGAAAAGCCTGTTGAAACCTCCTCGGACGATTACGTTGGCAGATCAGTCGTGATGGATCGACTGGGCTCCGTGTCGGCAATGAAGGGTCCAGGCCTGGCAAAGGAGGTATTGTAGCCCAAGAATTAGCTGGTAGACCTCTTCGGCTAGCCGAGAGATGGGCCTAGCTCGAGGCTAGCACAAGGCTAACTGGTGCTTTCTTCGGCACAGAGGCGTTAGCCAGCAGTAGCCACTCAGGTTGCAGCTAGCTAGCTGCGATGAGCCGGTGTAAAGGTCCAGAGCTTGCGGTAGTAATTTGGCGATGTAATAGAGAAAAAGCAGTCTTGGTTGGTGTCGCGCTGTGCAGACTGGCAGGTATTGACTGAGCTGAAACTAGCTGGTGTCCGAGTTAACTGTGAAGACCGCTAGCAGTAGCTAACTGACTACTAGCTAGTAGCTTGTTAGCTGGCTAGCTGCTGATGGGGGTTCTGGTTCTAAAGTATAAAAATAGCAGATCCGTACCACATTGGGTGAGGCGAGTTGCAGGAAAGTATATTCAGTCCGTAGATGGAAAGTGAGATTAAAATATATACGAGATGTTAATGAAAAAAACTAGGAAAATGACTATTTACATGGGACAAGAAGGGGCAAGACAAACACAGGTCCGACTGCTACGCCATCTTGGATGCTTCTTTATACCATATAGTATACTATATAACATATAATATGCTGTATAACATATAATATATAAAATACTGTATACCATAAAACATATAATATATAACATAAAATATACTGTATAACATATAATATATAACATATAATATGCTGTAAACATATAATATATACCATATAATATATAATATACTGTAAAACATATAATATTTAATATATAACATAAAATATACTGTATAACATACTATAAAATATATAATATATAACATATAATATAATGTATAATATATCATTTGAAACATATAATATATAACATATAATATATAACATGTAATATTTAACATATAATATACTGTATAGCATATAATATATAACATATAATATTCTGTAGTTAATATATATATATATTATATATATATTTAAAATATAACATATAAAATATCAAATAAAAGATTCTGTATAACATGTACTATATTGTATAATATATAATATACTGTACAATATATAATATGTAATATATAATATACAACATATAATATATAACATATAATATATAACATATAAGAAATACTATATAACACATAATATATAGCATATAATTTATAATATATAACGTATAAAAAAATAACATATAACATAGACTATATAACATATAAAACATAATATATACCATATAATATATAACACACAATATATAACACACAATATATAACATAAAACATATAACATATAATATATAACATACAATATATAACATATAACATATAATATATAACATATAATATATAACACATAATATATAACATATAATATATAACATACAATATATAACATATAACATATAATATATAAAATATAATTTATAACATATAATATATAACATATCATATATAATATATGATATATAATATATAACATATATAACATATAATATATAATATTTAATATATAACATATAATATATAACACATAATATGTAATATATAACATATACTATACTCTATAACATATGATATATAACATATAATATATAACATATACTATACTCTATAACATATAATATATAACACATATTATACTCTATAACATAAAATATATAGCATATAATATATAACATATCATACAGTGAGGGAAATAAGTATTTGACCCCCTCTCAATCAGAAAGATTTCGGGCTCCCATGTGTCTTTTATACAGGTAACGACCTGAGATTAGGAGCACACTCTTAAAGGGAGTGCTCCTAATCTCAGTTTGTTACCTTTATAAAAGACACCTGTCCACAGAAGCAATCAATCAATCAATCAGATTCCAAACTCTCCACCATGGCCAAGACCAAAGAGCTCTCCAAGGATGTCAGGGACAAGATTGTAGACCTACACAAGGCTGGAATGGGCTACAAGACCATCGCCAAGCAGCTTGGTGACAAGGTGACAACAGTTGGTGCGATTATTCGCAAATGGAAGAAACACAAAAGAACTGCCATCTCCCTCAGCCTGGGGCTCCATGCAAGATCTCACCTCGTGGAGTTGCAATGATCATGAGAAGGGTGAGGAATCAGCCCAGAACTACACAGGAGGATCTTGTCAATGATCTCAAGGCAGCTGGGACCATAGTCACCAAGAAAACAATTGGAACACACTACGCCGTGAAGGACTGAAATCCTGCAGCGCCCGCAAGGTCCCCCTGCTCAAGAAAGCACATATACATGCCCGTCTGAAGTTTGCCAATGAACATCTGAATGATTCAGAGGACAACTGGGTGAAAGTGTTGTGGTCAGATGAGACCAAAATGAAGCTCTTTGGCATCAACTCAACTCGCCGTGTTTGGAGGAGGAGGAATGCTGCCTATGACCCCAAGAACACCATCCCCACCGTCAAACATGGAGGTGGAAACATTATGCTTTGGGGGTGTTTTTCTGCTAAGGGGACAGGACAACTTCACCGCATCAAAGGGACGACGGACGGGGCCATGTACCGTCAAATCTTGGGTGAGAACCTCGTTCCATCAGCCAGGGCATTGAAAATGGTCGTGGATGGGTATTCCAGCATGACAATGACCCAAAACACACGGCCAAGGCAACAAAGGAGTGGCTCAAGAAGAAGCACATTAAGGTCCCGGAGTGGCCTAGCCAGTCTCCAGACCTTAATCCCATAGAAAATCTGTGGAGGGAGCTGAAGGTTCAAGTTACCAAACGTCAGCCTCGAAACCTTAATGACTTGGAGAAGATCTGCAAAGAGGAGTGGGACAAAATCCCTCCTGAGATGTGTGCAAACCTGGTGACCAACTACAAGAAATGTCTGACCTCTGTGATTGCCAACAAGGGTTTTGCCAACAAAGTACTAAGTCATGTTTTGCAGAGGGGTCAAATACTTATTTCCCTCATTAAAATGCAAATTAATTTATAAAATTTTTGACATGCGTTGTTCTGGATTTTTTTGTTGGATTCTGGATTCTGTCTCTCACTGTTCAAATAAACCTACCACTAAAATGATAGACTGATCATTTCTTTGTCAGTGGGCAAACGTACAAAATCAGCAGGGGATCAAATACTTTTTCCCCCTCACTGTATATAACATATAATATATACTATACTCTATAACATATACTATACTCTATAACATATACTATAGAACATGCAATATACTCTATAACATATAATATATAACATATAACTGTAACGATTGTCGTGTGTGGAGGACCAAGACGCAACAGGGAAGTGTGTACTCATCTTCTCTTTTTAATATACAAGAATAGACAAGAGAAACAAATGAAACACGTATACAATTAACGGAAACGACACTTACAGTTCTGTCAGGTGACAGGCACAAAACAGAATACAAATACCCCCTGCCACGTCCTTACCAAACTAAACACTAACAAATAACACCTTTACAGGTCAGAACGTGACAATAACATATAATATATAACATATTACATATAATATATACCAGTGCCCTGGTCAAAAGTAGTCGCTACATATGGAATAGTGTGCCATTTGGGATGGAGCGTCGTTGTGTCTTGCCTTAGATCCTATTGCGGCTCTCAGCTCAGTAGGATCTCTTTTCCTGTCTATCTGAGAGAGTTCACACTGCCATAGGCAATCATCAGATGCCCCAAGGGTCACGTGTAGAATCCTTGAAAACACTTTCCATCTACCTTTCTCTCTCTCATCCAGCTAAGTCTTTCAATCTAAACCTTTTTTTATATGTTTTATATTTAACCTTTATTTAAACAAGGCAAGTCAGTTATGAGCAAATTCTTATTTACAATAATGGGCAACACCGGGAAAACCCGGACGACGCTGGGCCAATTGTGCAGTTGTCTGTAGTGACGTCTTTAGCACTGAGATCAGGTGGCTGTGCCACTTGGGAGCCCTTTCAAGAGAGAACACATCTCATCTCTTACAAGAAAGGAGAGGTGTTTTTGTTTTGGTCAGTTGGTTATTTGAGAACAATTTAGAATGTAAAATATTGTGTTGTGATTTCAATATCTGCATCAGACATTTATTTTCTTTCAGAATTACATGTTGACAAGGAATCACATCTTGTCTTGGTAATATCTCAGAAAAGTACAAATACAAAAACATGTCTTCTGACATGGTGTCTTGATATTTCCAGCAGACGTTTTGCTATAAAACGGCAGTTACCTGGGATACTTTAAATCCTTTAAAGGTCAAATCTTTCAAGTTGAAATGAAACACCTCAACCTGTAAAATGTTCAGCAAAGGAAGACATTTAATTTCTTAACTTTGATTTTGTCCTTGCCTTTGCCTTACGAGGCGGCAAAGCAGCTGTGTGAATATACGCATCCCAAATGGAACCTTATTCCCTACGTAGTGCACTACATTAGACCAGATCCCCATGGGCAGAGAGATAAGCTCCCTATTGGCTCTGGTCAAAAGAAGTGCACTATGTACAGAATAGGGCCCTATTTGGGATACAACCACTCAATGCTGCTTTGTCGCCTCGTAAAGGCTGGTTGGGCTGATTGTGGATAAAGTAAAGCCCCCTGGGAGGTGGGCCTCCTCTGAAGCGGCAGCGGCATCCTGTGAAGGGTCCCTGAGGTATCCTCCCACCCCTAGTTATCCTCCCAGGAAGATAAAAGAGAACTCAGCCTGAAGCAGACAGATGTCCCCGCTAACTTCCAACTAGGGGAATTGTTAGATATCATAGATATCACTCTTCCATTTTAAAACAAATATACGGATCAAAAGACATACCAAAATGGCTGAGGCTAGGAACTAGGAGTTTCTGCTCCAGATTTGACTTTGATAGCCGACAAATGACGCAGAGAAAGAAAGAGAGAAAGAGAGAGAAGCTTGTCCAATTGGTGATCAAATACCTTCTGGGAGAAAGGGAGAGTGTGATGCAATTTCTGTGGTTGATTTCTCCAGTGAATATCTCCAGACAATATGTCAAACAGGTAGATAGCAGTAACAGGAAGGGCTTGAGCTTCAAGAAACCAAGTGGAACATTTGAACTTTCACATTGACAAGAGATTGTAACGTTACTGGCACTAAAAGAAGCAGGATTTGGATAGCGGTGTAGTCTAGGTACACTTGGTACAATTCAGAGAAAACCAGAGTCCAGCCAGAGGTTGGTTGTGTCCCAAGTGGCACCCTATCCTTTATACAGTGCTTTTGGAAAGTATTCAGACACCTTGACCTTTTCCACATTTTGTTACGTTACAGCCTTAATGTAAAAATTGATTTAAAAAAAAAAATCTCACCAATCTACACACAATACATCATAATCACAAAGCAAAAACAGGAAATATACCATGTTTATCAATATTCAGACCCTTTACTCAGTACTTTGATGAAGCATCTTTGGCAGTGATTACAGTCTCGAGTATTCTTGGGTTTGACGATACAAGCTTGGCACACCTGTATTTATTGAGTTTCTCCCATTCTTCTCTGCAGATCTTCTGAAGCTCATTACAGGTTGGATGGGGAGAGTCAAGGCACAGCTATTTTCAGGTCTCTCAAGAGACGTTCGATTGGGTTCAAGTCCGGGCTCTGGCTGGGCGACTCAAGGACATTCAGAGACTTGTCCCGAAGCGAACCCTGTGTTGTCTTGGCTGTGTGCTTAGGGTCATTGTCCTGTTGGAAGGTGAACCTTCACCCCAGTTTGAGGTCCTGAGTGCTCTGGAGCAGGTTTTCATCAAGGATTTCTCTGTACTTTGTTCCGATCATCTTTCCCTCGATCCTGACTACTCTCCCAGTCCCTGCCACTGAAAAACATCCCCAAAGCATGATGCTGCCACCACCATGCTTCACCATAGGGATGGTGCCAGGTTTCCTCCAGATGTGACACTTAGCATTCAGGCCAAAGAATTCAATCTTGGTTTCATCAGACCAGAGAATCTTGTTTTTCTATTTCTTTAGCTGCCTTTTAGCAAACTCCAAGAGGGCAATCATGTGCCTTTTACTGAGGAATGGCTTCCGCCTGGCCACTCTACATTTGGTAGAGTGCTGCAGAGATTGTTGTCCTTCTGGAAGGATTCTCCCATCTCCACAGAGGAACTCTGGAGCTCTTTCACAGTGACCATCGGGTTCTTGGTCACCTCTCTGACCAAGGCCCTTCTCCCCCGATTGCTCAATATGGCCGGGCAGCCAGCTCTAGGAAGAGTCTTGGTGGTTCCAAACTTATTCCATTTATGAATGATGGAGGCCACTGTGTTCTTGGGACCTTCAATGCTGCAGAAATTTTAGGTACCCCTCCCCAGATCTGTGTCTTGACACAATCCTGTCTCGGAGCTCTATGCAGAATTACTTCGACCTCATGGCTTGTTTTTTTTCTGGCATACACTTTCAACTGTGGGACCTTATATAGACAGGTGTGTGCCTTTCCAAATCATTTCCAACCAATTGAATTTACAACAGGTGGACTCCAATCAAGTTGTAGAAACATCTCAAGGATGATCAATGGAAACAGGATGCACCTGAGCTCAATTTCCTGTCTCATAGCAAAGGGTCTGAATACTTATGTAAATAAGGTATGTTTTTTTTATTATTCTAAATTATCAAACATTTCTAAAAACCTGTTTTCGCTTCGTCATTATGAGGTATTGTGTGTAGATTGTGTGTAGACGAGCTTCAATTCCATACAACTCTCCTTCCGTGTCCTCCAACTGCTCTTAAATAACTAAATGCATGCTCTTCAACCGATCACTGCCTGCACCTGCCTGCCCGTCCAGCATCACTACTCTGGACGGTTCTGACTTAGAATACGTGGACAACTACAAATACCTAGGTGTCTGGTTAGACTGTAAACTCTCCTTCCAGACTCACATCAAACATCTCCAATCCAAAGTTAAATCTAGAATTGGCTTCCTATTTTGCAACAAAGCATCCTTCACTCATGCTGCCAAACATACCCTCGTAAAACTGACCATCCTACCGATCCTCGACTTCGGCGATGTCATTTACAAAATAGCCTCCAATACCCTACTCAACAAACTGGATGCAGTCTATCACAGTGCCATCCGTTTTGTCACTAAAGCCCCATATACTACCCACCACTGCGACCTGTACGCACTCGTTGGCTGGCCCTCGCTTCATACCCGTCTCCAAACCCACTGGCTCCAGGTCATCTACAAGACCCTGCTAGGTAAAGTCCCCCCTTATCTCCGCTCACTGGTCACCATAGCAGCACCCACTTGTAGCTCGCGCTCCAGCAGGTATATCTCTGGTCACCCCCAAAGCCAATTCCTCCTTTGGCCGTCTCTCCTTACAGTTCTCTGCTGCCAATGACTGGAACGGATTACAAAAAAATCTCTGAAACTGGAAACACTTATCTCCCTCACTAGCTTTAAGCACCAGCTGTCAGAGCAGCTCACAGATCACTGCACCTGTACATAGCCCATCTATAATTTAGCCCAAACAACTACCCCTTCCCCTACTGTATTTATTTATTTTGCTCCTTTGCACCCCATTATTTCTATTTCTACTTTGCACTTTCTTCTACTACAAATCTACCATTCCAGTGTTTTACTTGCTGTATTGTATTTACTTTGCCACCATGGCCTTTTTGCCTTTACCTCCCTTATCTCACATCATTTGCTCACATTGTATATAGTCTTATTTTTTCTACTGTATCATTGATTGTATGTTGTTTTACTCCATGTGTAACTATGTGTTTTTGTATGTTGTCGAACTGCTATGCTTTATCTTGGCCAGGTTGCAATTGTAAATGAGAACTTGTTCTCAACTTGCCTACCTGGTTAAATAAAGGTGAAATAAATACAAATAAATAAAAGATTGATGAGGAAAACTTATTTTAATACATTTTAGAATAAGGCTGTAACGTAACAAAATGTGGAAAAAGTCAAGGGGTCTGAATACTTTCCGAAGGCCCTACGGCCTATTCAGATTCCAGCCTTTCACTCAGTAAGAGAGAGCCTGCATTCAAAATGGCTACCACTACTTTTGACCAGCTCAAATGGGTGTGCACTATAATGAATCCGGTGCCATTTGTGACATGGCCCCAGACAGAGGTAGTGAGAGAGGATGTTGTGTCCCAAATGACACCATATCCTCTATATACAGTAGCGCACTACTTTTTGACCAGAGCCCTCGTAGCAGTTTGTGTCAAAAGTAGTGCACTATATAGGGAACAGGGTGCCATTTGGGACGTACACATAGTGACTGCAGGCTGTGAGGTGTGTTCTGGTCTGGTCAGGAGAGATAAAGAGTCTCCAGTCAATCTGTCCACAAGAGATCACTGACTCAAAGCTACTTTCTTATCAGGCTGCGTCCCAAATGCCACCCCATCCACTATGTAGTGCACTACTTTTGACCATGGACCCATAGGGCAATATCTAGGGAATAGGTTGCTGTTTGGGAGACACACCAGAAATCAAACCCAGTTAAGTTCACCCACCACCGACCGGTCTGCCGCCACTACCACTACAGAAGAGAGTGTTACACCACTAAACTAAAGTCCAGATTAGATCAGGAAGTACTGAAGCTAAGTACTCACCACTCCAAAGGGTGACATTTTGACTGTGTTAAGAAATGCTGCTATTGTGGATAATCCTAACAATTGTCATGAGTGGCATTTATCTAAAAATGGTTGTTAGTATCTGAATCGTAGTAGAATTCTGTACTTAAGATACTTGTTTGCCTTTGAAATAAGTAGAAGCTTAACGGAAATGGTTGAGTATCACAAACTACCCTCAAAGTCAACACAACACCTATTTTTTTGTTAGGGCTTTCCTTTCTAAATTAGTTTTGGAATGTAACAGTTACTAGCGATGGAATCGTAGCAGTTTGTGTACTTTTGTTTGAAGCCGCTTGGCATTAGAATTAGTAGAATCTTAGTTTCACACACTCAGTTCAAGTCAACAACAAACAGCCCTCTGAACAAGATAACACGGGATTGAGAGGGTTAACATTCAGAAGGGTTTGAGAGGGTTAACATTCAGAAGGGTTTGAGAGGGTTAACATTCAGAAGGGTTTGTAGAGGGTTCAGATTCAGAAGGGTTTGTAGAGGGTTAAGATTCAGAAGGGTTTGAGAGGGTTAACATTCAGAAGGGTTTGTAGAGGGTTAACATTCAGAAGGGTTTGAGAGGGTTAACATTCAGAAGGGTTTGAGAGGGTTCAGATTCAGAAGGGTTTGAGAGGGTTCAGATTCAGAAGGGTTTGTAGAGGGTTAAGATTCAGAAGGGTTTGAGAGGGTTAACATTCAGAAGGGTTTGAGAGGGTTCAGATTCAGAAGGGTTTGTAGAGGGTTCAGATTCAGAAGGGTTTGTAGAGGGTTAACATTCAGAAGGGTTTGAGAGGGTTCAGATTCAGAAGGGGTGGGGTTGTGAGAGGGTTCGAGAGGGGAGGGGCTTCAGAAGGGTTTGTAGAGGGTTAACATTCAGAAGGGTTTGTAGAGGGTTCAGATTCAGAAGGGTTTGTAGAGGGTTAAGATTCAGAAGGGTTTGAGAGGGTTAACATTCAGAAGGGGGGGTTGTCGGGGTGAGAGGGTTCAGATTCAGAAGGGTTTGTAGAGGGTTCAGAGAGGGGTTCACGAAGGGTTTGAGAGGGTTAGACAGGGGTTGGGGGCAGACAGGGGTTTGAGAGGGTTAACATTCAGAAGGGTTTGAGAGGGTTCAGATTCAGAAGGGTTTGGGGGTACCGAGGGTTGGGGGCAGATTCAGAAGGGTTTGTAGAGGGTTAACATTCAGAAGGGTTTGAGAGGGTTAAAATTCAGATGGGTTTGTGTTTATGCGGTTCAGTAGGACCTACAGTACATTAGGTTTGTTTCTCCTTCATGCTAGATTAACTTCCTTCCTGTCTAAAATGGCCGAAGGGTTGGACACAGTGCAGTAAAGTACACTACATGACCAAAAGTATGTGGACACCTGCATGTCGAACATTTCATTCCAAAATCATGGGCATTAATATGGAGTTGGTCCCTCCTCTGCTGCTATAATAGCCTCCACTCTTCTGGGAAGGATCTCCACTAGATGTTGGAACATTGCTGCGGGGGACTTGCTTCCATTCAGCCACAAGAGCATTAGTGAGGTCGGGCACTGATTTTGGATGATTAGGCCTGGCTTGCAGTCAGCATTCCAATTCATACCAAAGGTGTTCGATGAGGTTGAGGTCAGGGCTTTGTAAGGGCCAGTCAAGTTCTTCCACACAAATCGACAAACTATTTCTGTATGGACCTCGCTTTCTGCATGGGGGCATTGTCATGTTGAAACAGGAAAGGGCCATCCCTAAACTGTTGCATCAAGATTTCCCTTCACTGGAACTAAGGGGCCTGAACCATGAAAAACAGCCACAGACCATTATTCCTCCACCACCAACTTTGCAGTTGGCGCTATGCATTCGGACAGGTAGCATTCTCCTGGCATCCACCAAACCTAGATTCATCCTTCGGACTGCCAGATGGTAAAGCCTGATTCAACACTCCAGAGAACGCGTTTCCACTGCTCCAGAGTCCAATGGCGGCGAGCTTTATATCACTCCAGGCGACGCTTGGCATTGCACATGGTGATCTTAGGCTTGTGTGTGGCTGCTCGGCCATGGAAACCAATTTCATGAAGCTCCCGACAAACACTTCTTGTGCCGAAGATGCTTCCAGAGGCAGTTAGGAACTCAGTAATGAGTGTTGCAACCGAGGACATATCATTTTTACGTATTATGCACTTCAGCACTTGGTGGTCCCGTTCTGTGAGCTTGTGTGGCTTATCACTTCGCGGCTGAGCCGTTGTTGCTCCTAGATGTTTCTACTTCACAATAATTGCACATACAGTTGACCGTGGCAGCTCTAGCAAGGCAGAAATTTGACGTACTGACTTGTTGGAAAAGTGCCATCCTATGACGGTGCCATGTTGAAAGTCATTGAGCTCTTCAGTAAGCACATTCTACTGCCAATGTTTGTCTATGTAGAAGACATGGCTGTGTGCTCGATTTAAAACACCGGTCAGCAACCGGTGTGGCTGAAAAAGCCAAATCCACTCATTTGAAGGGGTGTCCACATACTTTTGTATATACAGTGTAGTACTACTACTATAACTAAAACTACTACTACTACTACTACTACTGCTGCTACTACTACTACTACTACTGCTGCTGCTGCAGCTACTACTACTACTACTACTACTACTACTGCTGATACTACTACTGCTGCTACTACTACTACTACTGCTACTGCTATTAGTGCTACTTCTACTACAACTACTACTACTACTTCTACTACTGCTACTACTACTGCTACTACTACTGCTACTACTGCTGCTACTACTACTGCTACTACTACTGCTACTTCTACTACAACTACTACTAATACTGCTACCACTACTGCTGCTACTATTTCTACTGCTGCTACTACTACTACTACTGCTACTGCTGCTACTACTACTACTACTGCTACTGCTACTACTGCTACTGCTACTACTACTACTCCTGCTACTACTACTGCTCCTGCTACTGCTACTACTACTACTACTACTACTGCTGCTGCTACTACTACTACTGCTACTGCTACTACTACTACTACTGCTACTACTACTACTACTACTGCTACTACTTCTGCTGCTGCTGCTACTACTGATACTGCTGCTACCTTCTACTACTACTGCTGCTACTAATACTGCTACCACTACTGCTGCTACTACTTCTTCTGCTACTACTACTACTTCTACTACTGCTACTACTACTGCTACTACTACTTTTGCTACTGCTACTGCTACTACTACTACTACTACTACAACTGTTAGCTACTACTACTACTACTACTACTACTGCTACTACTTCTGCTGCTGCTGCTACTCCTGCTACTGCTGCTACTTCTACTACTACTGCTGCTACTAATACTGCTACCACTACTGCTGCTACTACTTCTACAACAACTGCTACTACTACTACTACTACTACTACTACTACTATTACTACTACTACTACTGTTGCTACTACTACTACTACTACTACTACTACTGCTACTACTGCTGCTACTACTGATACTACTACTGCTACTACTTCTACTACTACTACTACTGCTACTACTGTTACTACTACTGCTACTACTACTGTTACTACTACTGCTACTACTACTACTACGACTACTACTGCTACTACGACTACGACGACTACTACTACTACTACTACTTCTACTGCTACTACTACTACTACTACTACGACTACTACTACGACTACTACTACTACTACTACTACTACTACTACTACTGCTACTACTACTACTACTACTACTGTCTCAGACAAATCGGTGTTGAGGGGGTCGGTAAATATTTCCAATCTGACAGACTGACACCCTCTGTCTGTGTCTGTCTAGTAAAATCTGAAAAGCACGTGTCCCTTTCAGACTGTGTACTACCTGTATGAGGGGGCAGGTGCTTTGTGACAACATAAGATACTAGCTACACGACCTTAAACCACCGTCTATAATCATCAACACATATTGTTTTTTTTTTCTCTGAGATTTGTACCAGCAACCCTGTGGAATGGTTACTAGTTCACCTTGTGACCAGGTACAACGACTAATGCTGATTAATGTTATCATGGTTGTTTCTAGTCTAACGTAATTCAACTGTATTAACCTAGAGTGCCACCTTCCTCTCAGAACCAGGATCTCTAGTGGCACAGCTAGCACTGCAATGCTGTGTTTTAGGAGGAGGAGGAGGAGGCCCCTGCTTCAGACGTGTTTTACCACGTTGGGATATTTTCAGACACCTCGTTAACTTTCAGAGGGCTGATGATGCTCTGACAAAATGCTCTTCAACCCTCTTTCCCCTCTCCCTCTAAATCCCAACCACAGTGCAGTAGGATTAAGTTATCTGTACTGCAGCAGACTTGGGTTTAAATTATATTTGAAATAATTGAATTTAATGTATAATTTAAAACGTCTAAACTGTGCTTGATCAAGCTTTCCTGCTGAAACGAAAACCCCTTCAAGAAAAAACTACATGAATGTCACGTGATCACGTGAAGCGTTCCAAAAACGCATGTTGTCATGTGATCACGTGATCTTATGACAAGTTAATGAGATAATATGTGACGCCATTTAAAGCAACGTGTGATTAAACTACACGCAGGAAAACTACACATTAAACTACACGCAGGAAAACTACACATTAAACTACACGTGGGAAAACTACACATTAAACTACACGCGGGAAAACTACACATTAAACTACACGCAGGAAAACTACACATTAAACTACACGCGGGAAAACTACACATTAAACTACACGCGGGAAAACTACACATTAAACTACACGCGGGAAAACTACACGTGGGAAAACTACACATTAAACTACACATGGGAAAACTACACATTAAACTACACGCAGGAAAACTACACATTAAACTACACATGGGAAAACTACACATTAAACTACACGCGGGAAAACTACACATTAAACTACACGCAGGAAAACTACACATTAAACTACACGTGGGAAAACTACACATTAAACTACACGCGGGAAAACTACACATTAAACTACACGCGGAAAAACTACACATTAAACTACACGCGGGAAAACTACACATTAAACTACACGCGGGAAAACTACACATTAAACTACACGCAGGAAAACTACACATTAAACTACACGCGGGAAAACTACACATTAAACTACACGCGGGAAAACTACACATTAAACTACACGCGGGAAAACTACACGTGGGAAAACTACACATTAAACTACACATGGGAAAACTACACATTAAACTACACGCAGGAAAACTACACATTAAACTACACATGGGAAAACTACACATTAAACTACACGCGGGAAAACTACACATTAAACTACACGCAGGAAAACTACACATTAAACTACACGTGGGAAAACTACACATTAAACTACACGCGGGAAAACTACACATTAAACTACACGCGGAAAAACTACACATTAAACTACACGCGGGAAAACTACACATTAAACTACACATGGGAAAACGTGATCACGTGAAATATTTCAAAAAACACATGTTTTCAAATGATTTCAAGTAAAATCATATTATTTTCCACATGTGAAATCGTGGGTTTTTTCTGTAAGGGCAAAAGAAACGTTCCAAACCTACAAACCTCGCCCACATGGCCCTCCAAGCTTTTTTATTTATTTATTTAACGAGGCAAGTCAGTTAAGAACAAATTCTTATTTTCAATGACGGCCTATGAACAGTGGGTTAACTGCCTTGTTCAGGGGCAGAACAACAGATTTTCTACCTTGTCGAGTCGGGGATTTGATCAAGCAACCTTTCGGTTACTGGCCCAACACTCTAACGACTAGGCTACCTAGGACTAAAGCAAACACTATGGGTCAGTTTCCCAGACACAGTTTAAGCTCAGTCATGGACTAAATAGCACTTTCAATGGAGAATATTCCATGAGAATGTGTGTTAGTCCAGGATTGAGCTTTAAAAAAAAATGTCCCTAAAAGTGTTTGAAAGATGTCAAATAGTATTTGAACCCATGTCTGGTAGGTAGGTAGGCAGGTAGGCAGGCAGGCAGGCAGTCGGTTCTGACCTCACTGCCATGTAGCATTCCTGTGCCCTACTTGTAATTAACTCTAGTGAACAGACTGGCACGGGAATGCCGTGTGTAAACCCTATGAGATAATGAGGATACAGATGCTGGAGGCTAATAAACTGTCCTGCCAATTAGTCTCTCTCTGTGTTCCTCAATCACACAACAGAACTGAGAGGGAGAGAGAGAGAGAGATGGAGAGATGAGGATGGAGGGAGGACTGGAGAGGAGGAGGGATGGGGATGGAGGGGGAGGGAGGAGAGGAGAGGAGAGGAGAGGAGAGGAGAGGAGAGGAGAGGAGAGGAGAGGAGAGGAGAGGAGAGGAGAGGAGAGGAGAGGAGAGGAGAGGAGAGGAGAGGAGAGGAGGGAGGGAGGGAAGGCGCGAGGGAGGAGGGAGGGAGGGAGGGAGGGAGGGAGGGAGGGAGGGAGGGAGGGAGGGAGGGAGGGAGGGAGGGAGGGAGGGAGGGTTGTCCCGATCCCTGGTACTAATGTTACCAAAGGAATTGTTATGATGAGACAAACGAGAAAATGGTTTCAGGGTAAATATCCAGACGTACTTGATCAGTTAACGATCTCGGTCACAGTCAGTCTGCCAGCATCCCAAATGGCAGCCTATTCCCTATTTAGTGTACTACTTTTGACCAGGGGCCCATAGGTAATAGGGTGTCATTTGGGACACACATTCACATCTCACATTCATTCCCCGAAACCTTATGATTGAGGATGATGATGTCATGCAGGGAGGGATTTCCCATCAGATTTGAATAGAGGATAATTTTTATTTTGTAGTTCAATTAGGCACTTGTGTTTCATAGAGACAGCTATTGTGGGGGTGGAACTCCAATTCCCAGCAGGCAGTTCAGCTGGCCCAGAGAGCAGCTTTACATTCACAAAGCAATTATTCCCATAGCCTCCCTCAGGACTGGCTCCATAGGGAAGACATATGTCTGTTATTTTCTCAAGTCCTTAACATTCAATTGACATAGCAAAATTAAATTGCATATTGTGTTTTATGTCAGGGGATTGGGGACAAACTGCTAGGATTTTATATTCCCCTGAAACATCCTCAGTCTCATATTTTCTTCCACCTTGCTGCACAAGTGAGAGAGATATTTATTTTACCAGATCAGTTGACTGAGAACACTCTCATTTACACCACCTGAGAAATAGTTACAAGGGGAGAGGAATGAGCCAATTGGAGGATGATTAGGTAGCCATGATGGTATGACTACAGAGAGTCAGGACACCTGTTTAACATCCCATCTGAAAGACAGCACCTTACATATATCCCCAATTACTACCCTGGGATATTTTTTATTAAGACGAGAGGAAAGAGTACCTGCTACTGGCCCTCCAACACCACTTCGAGCAGCATCTGGTCTCCCATCCAGGGACAGACCAGGACCAACCCTGCTTAGCTCCAGAGACAAGCCAGCAGTGGGATGCAGGGTGTTCTGCTGCTGGCCACTCTGTTTCATCTGTGATGTTTTTAATAGAGTGAGAGAGAGAGAGAGAGAGAGAGAGAGAGAGAGAGAGAGAAAATAGTGAGAGAGAGAGAGCGAGAGAGAGAGTTTGTTTTGATTAAGTTTAAAAAGAGGTTGTTCTGATCATAATGAGATGTCTTAGTTATGTTGATTTAACAACATCTAAGAAATACATTCAGATTCTAAGCTTGTTGTCTTCAGATGTTTTACTTGTAATTTCCTTTTCCAGTTGTCCTTTTGATACAGCTAAACTCTAAACTCTTAACTAAAAAAGACAGACACGTTTACATGAATATCCTTGGCAATTAAGACAGCAGTGTTAGGAGAAGTTACTCTGAAAAATATAGTTTACCAAGCTACCGTTTAATTAACACTGGAAGTTAATCTATACTTCAGCTACCCTTAAGAAAAATATAGTTCACTGAACTAAAGATACTTTGAAAAAGTAGTCTTTTTGAAAAAAAAAAAAAGGTTATACAAACTTTCACCAAATATAACAAGTGAATAGAGAACTATTGATTACAAAGACGTTATAATAATCCGTGTACAGGTGTAGTTGGAAGCAGAAGGGCTTATATGAAAACCAGAGAGTTCACTACATCCAAAGGTCACTACATCCTAACGTCTTTGTTAAAAGGTATCATGTGTAAATCTGAAATGTCATGGACCACAAATTGGAACAGATTGGAACTGAATAGTGATCATGGAACCGATTTAAGTTTGGGTCAAATGATAACAGAATGTATAATCTTGACTATTAAACACAGACATGAGAAGAAGAAAAAAAAAGTGAGAAAATGGCAGGTCTGATGCAGAAAGGACATTTTATTATTGTCCACTTCATTCACATTTTAGTTTATTTGCTAAAATGACAAAGTGTAGTTCCAGTAATTAGCTAAACTGCTACATAGTAAAACAAAACCACCAAGCTACTGTTAAATATAGTTCAACTACCACCAAGCTACTGTTAAATAGTGGTCAACTACTATTTGATCGATATGGAGAAGGCATATGGAGAAGTATTCACCTTTACTGGCTAGCAGCTAGCAACATCTCTCCATAGATAAATTATTTACTTATCTCTCTTCTCTCTGTCTTCTACAGAATCAACAGCTCTTTATAGATTAATGATTTACTTCTCTCTCTTCTCTCTGTCTTCTACAGAATGAACAGCTCTTTATAGATTCATTATTTACTTCTCTCTCTTCTCTCTGTCTTCTACAGAATGAACAGCTCTTTATAGATTCATTATTTACTTCTCTCTCTTCTCTCTGTCTTCTACAGAATCAACAGCTCTTTATAGATTAATGATTTACTTCTCTCTCTTCTCTCTGTCTTCTACAGAATGAACAGCTCTTTATAGATTCATTATTTACTTCTCTCTCTTCTCTCTGTCTTCTACAGAATGAACAGCTCTTTATAGATTCATTATTTACTTCTCTCTCTTCTCTCTGTCTTCTACAGAATGAACAGCTCTTTATAGATTCATTATTTACTTCTCTCTCTTCTCTCTGTCTTCTACAGAATGAACAGCTCTTTATAGATTCATTATTTACTTCTCTCTCTTCTCTCTGTCTTCTACAGAATGAACAGCTCTTTATAGATTCATTATTTACTTCTCTCTCTTCTCTCTGTCATGTACGAACAGCTCTTTATAGATTAATGATTTAACTATGTCTCCTGTCCCTTCTGCGTCCCAAATGGCAATGTATTCCCCACGGGCTCTTTTCAAAGGTAGAGCACTGAACAAGAAATAAGGAAAGCATCCTCATTCTTTACCCATGTCCTCTCCTCTGTTCCTCATTCTTTACCCATGTCCTCTCATCTGTTCCTCATTCTTTACCCATGTTCTCTCCTCTGTTCCTCATTCTTTACCCATGTCCTCTCCTCTGTTCCTCATTCTTTACCCATGTCCTCTCCTCTGTTCCTCATTCTTTACCCATGTCCTCTCCTCTGTTCCTCATTCTTTACCCATGTCCTCTCCTCTGTTCCTCATTCTTTACCCATGTCCTCTCCTCTGTTCCTCATTCTTTACCCATGTCCTCTCCTCTGTTCCTCATTCTTTACCCATGTCCTCTCCTCTGTTCCTCATTCTTTACCCATGTCCTCTCCTCTGTTCCTCATTCTTTACCCATGTCCTCTCCTCTGTTCCTCATTCTTTACCCATGTCCTCTCCTCTGTTCCTCATTCTTTACCCATGTCCTCTCCTCTGTTCCTCATTCTTTACCCATGTCCTCTCCTCTGTTCCTCATTCTTTACCCATGTCCTCTCCTCTGTTCCTCATTCTTTACCCATGTCCTCTCCTCTGTTCCTCATTCTTTACCCATGTCCTCTCCTCTGTGTCTCCTTCTTTACCCATGTCCTCTCCTCTGTTCCTCATTCTTTACCCATGTCCTCTCCTCTGTGTCTCCTTCTTTACCCATGTCCTCTCCTCTGTTCAGCTCTCTGCTCAGAGCCTCAGAGGGAAAGTACAGCAGAGATCCCTCTATGAAATGTTCAGTGACCACTGGTATATGGAAAATGGAAACTTAATAGCTTGTGCCATTTTGAGGAGTCGTGGAGAATTTCATTTCCAGTTTGCAGGTTCTAAGCACATGGGTATTGCTTCCACGGCTACTTGCAGGCGATGCTTCTGATTTCATAGAACACTGATCATAGAACCACTAGCCTAAAGCTCTCTCTCTCTCTCTCCCTCTCTCTCTCTCTCCTCTCCCTCTCTCTCTCTCCCTCCCTCTCTCTCTCCCCTTTCGAAGTTGATCTCTCTCTCCCCTCGAAGTCTCTCTCTCTCTCTCTCTCTCTCTCTCTCTCTCTCTCTCTCTCTCTCTCTCTCAAATTCAATCTCTCTCTGTCTCTCTCTCTCTCCCTCCCTTCCTCTCTCTCTATCTCTCTCTCTCCCCCTCTCGATGTCAATCTTTCTCTGCCTCTCTCTCTCCCCCTCTCGATATCAATCTCTCTCTTTCTCTCTCTCTCTCGCTCTCTCTCACTCTCTCCCCCCCTCTTGATGTTGATCTCTCTCTGTCTCTCTCACTCCCCCTCTCGATGTCAATCTCTCTCGGTCTCTCTCACACCCTCCCCTCTCGATGTTGATCTTTCTCCATCTCTCTACCTCCCTCCCCCTCTCAATGTTGATCTATCTCTGTCTCTCTCTCTCCCACACTCAATGGCAATCTCTCTCATTCTCTCTCTGTCTCTCTCTCCCTCTCTCTCTATCCCTCCCTCTCTCCACCTATCTCTGTCAATCTCTCTCTCCCCTTTCGATGTCAATCTCTCTCTCTCTCTCTCCCCTTTCGATGTGAATCTCTATCTGTTTCTTTCTCTGTTTCTCTCCCTCTCTCGATCTCTCTCACTTTCTCCCTCCCTCTCTCTCTCCCTCCCCCCTCTCTCGATGTTTATCTCTCTCTGTCTCTCTCTCTCTCTCCCCTCAATGTCAATCTCTCACTGTCTTTCTCTCTCTCTCCCCCTCTCGATGTAAATCTCTCTCTGTCTCTCTCTCTCTCCCCCTCTTGATGTTGCTCTCTCTCTCTCTCTCTCTCTCTCTCTCTCTCTCTCTCTCTCTCTCTCTCTCTCTCTCTCTCTCTCTCTCTCTCTCTCTCTCTCTCCGCAATATAAGTACAACAGTACTATTTATTTCCTTTCTTGTCTCACTTGTAAAGTAAATATCTTAATTAGAGAAGACGCGGTGACAATGTAGACAATACAGACAACCCCAGTCCGGGTTTCAATCAAAGGAACCTTGTCAATGTGCCTTTTTAAAGGCAACCTCCTTCGACAACAACCTAAGTACCTTTTATTAGAGTGGGTGAACACACAGGAACAGAACGCGTCACAGGATTATGCATAAACTAGTAAAACATCATATATTCACGACCGCCGAGTGACTATCAATGCCCTTGTTAGTACTAGATGGTATTTATCTATCAGGGTTTGACGAGCAGAGCGCTCGGGACTCGTTAGAAGAGCTGAGCAGCAGAGTGGTGGCATCAGCCTGATAAATTATGTATCATGTTTACATGATGATCCAACTGGACTATTCAGCGCTTACACTTCTGAATACAACCCCTTTCCTCGTTATATTCATTGATTCTTGGTGTATATATAACAAACTAAATTTATCAAAGAAATGTTCGACTAATTAGATACAACGACAACTTTTGATACAGTCGTCCAATGTTTGAAATTTTACCACACGGAGGGAGAATAAACCGTTGTAGAAGTTTCAGTTTTTACGCTCGTTGGATTGCTTGTGATTCTCTGACATTATTTCCTGTCCGCAACAGGTGGAGCCTGAAGCTATGTCCCAGTTCACTCTCCTACCTCCCCAAGTGTGCACTTCTTCACTTCCCTTCACTGATTTGAAAGTAAATGACTGGTATATGAAACTCCCACAAGCCCATGCCTCCACCAATCCAATGCCAGCAACTACAATACAACTGCAAAAACACAGATGACACAGTTCATCGTTAGATAGAAACTTATTAAGCGACAAGTGAGTAACACTGTTCTGTTTCCCGTTTCAGCAGGCGGTACCATAACGACCTGCGTGTTGACGTTACATTCATATACAAATGACCTTGCACAGGTTATTGGTTAATCAAAAATGAATATGTGGTGTTGATTACAACGGCAGTATACAGAGTAGGTCTTCTCTCTTTTTACAGGTAAATTACTGGGGGGTTTTTTGTGCCTGTGTTTGATTTACGTTTGTCTTCGGGAACACGCTGTATGAGACATCCATTAGGTATTGTCTCCTTCCTTTATTGAAATGGATTTTATCCACTAACCATTTGTGTGGTGGCTGTGCAGGCGGCAGCGAGAGAGTGAGTCCCAAACGGTATAATTTTTTCCCTGTGTAGTGCACTACTTTTGACCAATGGACTCGAAAGCAGTGCACTACACAGGGAATAGGTTGCCATTCGAGACGCAGACAGAGACTTTAATTCAATCTGAAACAGAGGAGTGAAGGGAGGCATGAAAACATCAAAGGTCTCTGAGGAAGAGAGAGTAGCAGTGAGAGTAGCAGACAGACAGACAGACAGACAGACAGACAGACAGACAGACAGACAGACAGACAGACAGACAGACAGACAGACAGACAGACAGACAGACAGACAGACAGACAGACAGACAGACAGACAGACAGACAGACAGACAGACAGACAGACAGACAGACAGACAGACAGACAGAGATACAGACAGACAGAGATACAGACAGACAGAGATACAGACAGAGATACAGACAGAGATACAGACAGACAGACAGACAGACAGACAGACAGACAGACAGACAGACAGACAGACAGACAGACAGACAGACAGACAGACAGACAGACAGACAGACAGACAGACAGACAGATAGTGTTCAGTCTCTCTCATTCTCTCCCAAAGCCTGTCTAACTCCCCTTTCTAAAATAAATGCCCTCTCCAGGTAATTGGTGGATGTGGCTGATGTTAGGCCTCGTACTCCTCTCCCACATCTCTCTCTACTGAAACTCCTCCTCTCCTCAATCTCAATTGCATACTCCTTGCGTCCTCTCTCCTCGCCTCCTTCTCAAAACCCATTAGAGGAGAAGGTCAGAGGGGAGGGGCCTCCTCCTCTCTCCTCCTCCCAACCTCTCCTCCCTCCTCCTTCCATCTTCTCCTCTCTCCTCCTCTTCTCCACTCTTCTCCTCTCTTATCTTCCTTTCCTTCTTTCCTCCTCTCTTCCTCTCCTCTCCTGCTCTCCTCCTCCTCTCATCTCCCCCTCTCCTCTCTTTCACTTCTCCTCACCAAAAACAAAACCTCTATTCCTGTGGCCGGGCCCATTACTGCATAGTCATTGCGCCAACATCCCCATGGCAACAGATATGTGCAACATTCTCCCCCCTCTCTATCCTCACCCTCCCTCTATCCGCCTCCCCTAGTTTAGTTCACTTCTCTTTAATAAGAAACCCAATGAGCTAAATAGTATAAATTTGCAGCATTTCTTTCCCACAATGCAGCGTGTGGCAGAGGTGGAAGAGAAAGAAGAGGGAAAACATCTTAAGCAACAATCTGTCTGTTGAAAAATCACTTTTTACTTTTCCGTCTGGTTGCTATGGGAAACTGAAAGTGAACGGCAGCAGCCTTAGCAGAAGGAGCAGATAAATGTGTTCTATAGGACCCACTAGTTGATCCACAATGGCGCCCTATTCAGCATACTACTTTTGACCAAGGCCCATATAGACAGAGAGAGAGACTAGAGGGGAGGGGTAGACTAGAGGGAGACTAGAGATATATAGGCTAGAGAGATAGAGAGAGAGAGAGAGAGACTAGAGAGAGAGAGAGACTAGAGATGGAGACTAGAGAGAGAGACTAGAGATGGAGACTAGAGAGAGAGACTAGAGATAGAGAGAGGGAGACTAGAGAGAGAGATAGAGAGAGGGAGACTAGAGAGAGAGAGATAGAGAGAGGGAGACTAGAGAGAGAGACTAGAGAGAGAGACTAGAGAGAGAGAGATAGAGAGAGGGAGACTAGAGAGAGAGACTAGAGAGAGAGACTAGAGATAGAGAGAGGGAGACTAGAGAGAGAGATAGAGAGAGGGAGACTAGAGAGAGAGAGATAGAGAGAGGGAGACTAGAGAGAGAGAGATAGAGAGAGGGAGACTAGAGAGAGAGACTAGAGAGAGAGTAGAGAGAGGGAGACTAGAGAGAGGGAGACTAGAGGAGAGAGAGACTAGAGAGAGGGAGACTAGAGAGAGGATGAGAGGGGGCTAGAGAGAGAGAGAGACTAGAGAGAGAGAGAGAGACTAGAGAGAGAGAGAGACTAGAGAGAGAGACTAGAGAGAGAGAGATAGAGAGAGAGAGATAGAGAGAGACTAGAGAGAGAGACTAGAGAGAGAGACTAGAGAGAGAGAGATAGAGAGAGGGAGACTAGAGAGAGAGACTAGAGAGAGAGACTAGAGAGAGAGAGATAGCGAGAGGGAGACTAGAGAGAGAGACTAGAGAGAGAGACTAGAGAGAGAGACTTGAGAAGGATGGAGAGACTAGAGAGAGAGATAGACTAGAGAGACTAGAGAGGGAGACTAGAGAGAGAGATAGAGAGAGAGATGGAGAGATGGAGAGACTAGAGAGAGAGAGAAAGTTGGAGAGACTAGAGAGAGAGGGAAAGGGGTAGACTGGAGAGACTAGAGTGTGTGTGTGTGTGTGTGTGTGTATATATATGTATATATAAATATATATATTTTTTTTTCAATGCACTTTTCTCAAACCAGTGAATATCACTTATTATAAAGTCGATCATTTACTATCAGCTCTTGGAATATCCAGGTCCTATACTCTTCACATTTTGGTTATAAAACAACAAATCCAGAATGGATTAAAAACATCAAGGGACATCATAATCCTACTGGAAACATGGTGTCATAGATACTCAGTGTCCCTCAGGAAATAGAGAAATTTTACATTACATTTTACATTTTAGCAGACACTCTTATCCAGAGCGACTTACAGTAGTGAATGCATACATTTCATACATTTTTCTCCGTACTTGTCCCCCGTGGGAATCGAACCCACAACCCTGGCGTTGCAAACACCATGCTCTACCAACTGAGCCACACGGGACCAGGTTTACTACCATCAATAAAACATAAAAATGTTAAACGGGGCCGGGACTCAGGCAGAATCATCATTTGGCATAAGCAGGATTTAGCACTGAATGAAATGAAAAAAAGGTACCAGTCACATTTGGCTAAAACTTATTAACAAAGGTACAATCTACTGTGACAATGATGTCTACATATGGGCAGCTTATGCTCCTCCTTCAGATTCACCATATCAATCTCCATACAGAAATCATTACATTTCAGGCAGATGGTAAAGTGCTTCTTTGTGGAGATTTCAATGTGAGAACAGGTTCTGAGCCTTGACTACACTGATGAGGGAGGTAACCACCACATATGTGGACACCCCTCCTTGTACAGTAGCCCTATTATAAATAATAGAAACAGTCCTGACCAAATACTGAACAAAAATGGGAAGGAGTTAGTGAATCTCTGTCGAGCCTTAGGCCTGTACATGCTTAATGGTAGAATCAGAGGGGACTCTTTAGGTCGGTTTACTTACTGCTCAGCTCTTGGGACAAGTGTAGTCGATTATGCCATCACTGACATTGACTCCTCCTCCATTAGTGCATTCACTGTCAGACCACAGACACCATTGTCAGATCACAGTCAGATCAACGTGCTTCTGAAGATATTAACCGGAAATATTCATTAAAAAAAAAAAACTGCCCAATAAACGTAAACCAATCGTACAGATGGGCTCCAAACAGTGCAGAGAGATTCATTGAAACATTGAACTCAAATGAAATGATAAACTGTGTAGAGTTCTTCAATAACTCACAATACCAAAACAATAAAGATGGTGTCAAGTCGGCTACTCAAAACATCAACTGCATATTCCAAAAAGCAGCATCGAAAGCAAATTTGAGAAAACCAAAGAAATGCAACATCAGAAACAAAAAAACACAATGTTTCTGAAAAATGGTTTGATAATGAACGTAAAACAATTAGAAAACACCAAAGAAA
The DNA here is from genome assembly GCF_965601325.2 of Salmo salar. Lineage (NCBI taxonomy): Eukaryota > Metazoa > Chordata > Actinopteri > Salmoniformes > Salmonidae > Salmo > Salmo salar. The sequence continues at coordinate 5,851,239 of NC_138295.1, read as the reverse complement.
AATGTCAAATGAAAAACATAAGCATCAAAACAACCCAGAGCGACGCTATGAAACTCTGAAACAGTAGAAACAAACACTGAAATGCAAGAAACTGAATTATACCAACAAGACACTTGACGAAATTGAAAACACAATTGACCAAAATCAGTTCTTGAACATGTGGAAGAATTTAAGCAAAACAAAGCCACAAGATTTAGGAATTTGGAAAACATATTTTGATAATCTATACAAAAAATATTCCACAAAAAGACTTACAACAGAACCAATTAGAAATTAAAGAAAAATTGAACATCCTTGAATCAGTCATTAAAAACAACCAAAATCCATTAGACCCAATAACCCAACAAGAACTAAAAGAAAAGCTCAAATCTATAAAATCAAATAAGGCTTGTGGTCTAGATAACATCGGAAATGAAATGCTGAAAAACAGCACACCTGAGTTGCAAAAATGCTGTGCTTAAATTGTTCAACATGGTTTTAACTTCTGGCTGCTTCCCTGATGTCTGGAACCAGGGGCTCATCTCCCCTATCTACAAAAGTGGAGACAAATCAGACCCCAATAATTACAGGGGAATTTGCGTAAACAGCAACTTGAGAAAAGGTTTTCTGTAGCATTTTGAATTCAAGAATTCAAACCTTTCTTCAAGAAAAAAAATGTAATAAGTAAATGTCAAATTGGCTTTCTCCCTAACCATCGCACTACTGACCATATATACACCTTACACACACTAATTAATAAACACGTCCATCAAAAAAAAGAGGGCAAAATCTTTGCTTGCTTTATTGACTTTTAAAAAGCATTTGATTCTATTTGGCACCAAGGGCTATTCTTCAAAATTCTCCAAAGTGGGCTTGGTGGTCAGGTGTATGACCAGAAAATAAGTGTGCAATAAAAATCAAAAACCAAAGAACAGAATTATTTTCACAACGTCGAGGTGTGAGACAAGGCTGCAGTTTGAGTCCAAATCTTTTCAACATTTATATCAATGAATTAGTGTAACAGTGTAGGTTCCGTCCCTCTCTTCGCCCCAACCCGGGCTCGAACCAGGGACCCTTGCACACATCAACAACTGACACCCACAAAGCATCGTTACTCATCGCGCCACAAAAGCCGCGGCCCTTGCAACACAAGTGGAAACCCTACTTCAAGTCTCAGAGCGAGTGACGTCACTGATTGAAACGCTATTAGCGCGCACCACCGCTAACTAACTAGCCATTTCACATCGGTTACATTAGCAGACATGTTGAACCATTCTCCAGCCCCAGGACTCATAGTATTTGACACAGAGGTGAAATACCTGCTACATGCTGATGACTTGGTACTTATATCACCAACCAAAGAAGGTCTTCAACAGAACCTTAACATTCTAGAGCAATATTGCCATATATTGCATTTATTGCCCTGGCAGTAAATTTCCCCAAAAAACTAAAATTATGATTTTCCCCCCAAAAAAACAGATGTCAGAAACACAAATATAAATTCACCCTGAACAACACCAAAATTGAACACACTAAAAATGACACCTACCTTTGGTCTGACCATATCTGCATCGGGAAACTTTAATATGTCAGTGAATGCACTCAAAGAAAAAGCCAATTAGAATTTGGACCAAAATATTTGACAGTGTAATCCTACCAATAGCTCTTTACAGACGTGAGGTTTTGGGGCCACTCAATAAACTGGACTTTAAAATGTGGGACAAACGTCCAATTGAAGCCCTACATGCAGAATTCTGTCGGAAAATCCTACAATTTCAGAGAAATACACCAACTAATGCATGTAGGGCAGAATTGGGCCGCTTTCCAGTAATAACGAAAATACAGAAAAGATCATTAAAATTTTGGCTACATCTAAATTCAAGTCCAAATTCAAGTCTGCAATTTAAAGCATTTCAAACCCAGGAGCTGAGCCCAGAAACGAGCCCTCTCAGTCAGCTGGTGTTGGACCTCACCAACCAAGCCGACACCAGCACTGCTTCAAAAGAAAGAATTCAAATAAACAAAATCATGAACGAATCAAAGGACTCATATTTACAACATTGGAAAAAACGAAACAAAATCCCAAAGCCGACTAAATTGCTATCTGACCCTAAACAGAGAATATGAATTGGCTGATTATCTCTACTCTGTCAGAGATACGAAGCAGAGACAGATCCTTACCAAGTACAGGCTGAGTGACCACCGATTGGCAATAGAAACCGGCAGACATAAAAAGACATGGCTACCCAAAGAGGAGCGTGTATGTGGTCACTGCACGACAGGGGAGGTAGAGACAGAGATGCACTTTCTCCTTTATTGTGATAAATATTCGCCACAAAGAGATTCATTATTCACAGAAATGACTACATTTATTCAAAATTGTAACTTATTAAATCCAGAGGAAAAATTAAAAATACTAATGGGCGAAGGAGGAACGGCTCCTCTTGCAGCCAAATATGTATTTGCCTTCCAAACTGAATAATAACATCTGCATAGTAAGCAGTAACTTACTTATTATTACTATTATTGTTATTACTATTATTGTTGTTGTTTATCATTTCAAATAGTAGTGGTATGGGTGGTAATGGTAATGATAGCAGTTTAGTGATGTTGGTGGTGGTGGTAGTGGTATGGGTGGTAATGGTAATGATAACAGTTTAGTGATGGTGGTGGTGGTGGTAGTGGTATGGGTGGTAATGGTAATGATAACAGTTTAGTGATGGTGGTGGTGGTGGTAGTGGTATGGGTGGTAATGGTAATGATAGCAGTTTAGTGATGGTTGTGGTAGTAGTAGTGGTAATGATGATTGTAGTTGTAGTACTGATGTAATGGTGAAGATGACCGTTATTTAGTTATAAGTTAGTTATAGTTTCATTTTCCATATTTAGATTTCTATATTTATTACATTTACACTATTGACTGTTACTATTTGATTGTTATTATTTTTGTATTTAATGTTTGTATGATTATTTACTACCATTTTAAATTATTATTGTTCTTTATTCTTTATAATTTTATTACAATGTATAGTGTATACATTGTTGCTTTGGCAATATTGACACAATGTTTTTCATGCCAATGACGCAGCTTGAATTTGAATTTGAGACAGAGTAGAGAGAGAGAGGGAGACTAGAAAGAGAGAGAGAGAGAGAGAGAGAGAGAGAGAGAGAGAGAGAGAGAGAGAGAGAGAGAGAGGGAGACTAGAAAGAGAGAGAGAGAGAGAGGGAGACTAGAAAGAGAGAGAGAGAGAGAGAGAGGGAGACTAGAGAGACTAGAGAGGGAGACTATAGAGACTAGAGCGAGAGAGGGAGACTAGAGAGAGAGACTAGAGAGACTAGAGAGACTAGAGAGGGAGACAAGAGAGAGAGAGGGAGACTAGAGAGAGAGAGACTAGAGAGAGGGAAACTAGAGAGAGAGGGAGACTAGAGAGAGAGGGAGACTAGAGAGAGAGGGAGACTAGAGAGAGAGGGAGACTAGAGAGAGAGGGAGACTAGAGAGAGAGAGAGACTAGAGAGAGAGAGAGAGATTCAGAGACTAGAGAGACTAGAGAGATAGAGACTGGAGAGATAGAGAGAGAGAGAGACTAGAGAGAGAGAGAGAGAGAGAGAGATTCAGAGACTAGAGACTAGAGAGAGAGAGAGAGAGTAGACTATATGATTACAGACATTGACCCCGTCTCTCTCAGCTCATTCATTGTCAAGCCACTAACACCTCTGTCTGATCACAGCCAAGTTATGTTGTTCCTCAAAAGAACAGACATGGAAACAACCACACATTCACAGCCCAGTAAGCTGTACAACATCAGAAATTCATACAGATGGGCCTAAAATAGCACAGAAGAATACCAGAAAGCAACCTAGAACCAAAATATCCAAACACTCTTAGATAACTTTCTGGATACCACATTCACTCACAGTAAAGAAGGCATCAATCCAGCAGTAAAAAATATCAACTATATATTCAGGCAAACGGCAAAAGAAGCACAATTGAAATTGACAAAAAAACGAAACAAAAAAGATCACAGATGAAAACTGGTTTGATGCAGATTGTAAAATTATAAGGAAAAAACTTAGAACACTATCCAACCAAAAACACAGAGACTCAAATAATAGTGAATTACGCCTTCATTACTGTGAGACTTTAAAACTCTATAAAAAAAAAAGCACAGTACAACAGCAAGCAGCTGACACTAATTGAGGAGTCCATAAACACAAACAACTTCTGGCGAAATTGCGAAAAACGAAAAAAATCTAAACAAGAGGAATTAGCGATACAAAATGGTGACGTATGGACGACCCATTTCAAAACACTCTACAACACCGTTCAAACTGACACAAACGCAGAACAACGCCAAATTCATGAGAAGTTGAATGGATTAGAAAAAGCTATAAAGGACAATCAAAATCCATTGGACTCCCTAATTACTGACCAGGAGCTCTATAAGAAACTTCAGGCTCTCAAATTTAAAAAAGCATGCGGACCTGATGGCATCCTAAATGAGATGCTCAAACTTACTAGTGGAAAATTTCAATTGGCTATATTAAAACTGTTTAATTTGATCCTGAGTGTAGGTTATTTCCCTGACATCTGGAATCAAGGACTCATAACCCCAATCTTTAAGAACGGAGACAAATTTGACCCTAACAATTACAGAGGCATTTGTGTGAACAGTAACCTGGGAAGGTTTTCTGTAGTATTATAAATGTAAGAGTTCTAAACTTCCTTAATAAGCACAATGTCTTGAGTAAAAGCCAAATTGGATGTATACCAAAAGATACACAACGAAATGGCCACTATTCTAGAAAAATCCTCAACCCCTGGTGTTAGTCTCCACAATTCAGAAGTGAAATTCCTACTCTTCACAGATGACCTATGCCTGCTGTCACCCACAGCACATGGCCTACAGCAGAGTCTGCACCTGCTAGAGCAGTACTGCCAAACCTGGGCCCTGGCAGTAAACCTAGAAAGTAAAACTAGTAAAACTAAAATAATGATTTTCCAGAGAAGATCCAGATCTCAGGGAATTAGACCAAAGTTCTCAATTGGTACAAAATATATAGAGTACTGTCATGACGTTGGCCTGTGGGTAAGGTTTATGACCCCCCCATAAATACCTTTCTCCCTTCCCTCTCTGTCTCTGACTCTACTGAAGGACTCTTGAATAGCCTTTGTTAAACATAGAGAGTCTGGGAACATCAAACAAGTAGGGGGAAAGGAACCATATTTCGGTAATAGAACCAGTTGAAAATATGCGTTGGTACTTAATGAATATGATGTCTGTTCGGTTGTCATCTGAGACATTATGACTGATGACAGGACGACATAAACTGTACCTGGGAAAGTCTACACATTCTAGTTATCAGATTCACATGGAATTGTTGTGCAATTTAAATGTTTGAATATGAAACTATTTGTGAAAAGATTAAATGTAATTTTAGCTTCCAAATGAGAGAATTGGGGTTTTCATAAGGTTAGAGCCCTGCTCAATCAGTGGCCCGCCCCTGTGAATAGACATTGGTTATAAACTATGAAACACACCCTTCTCTCCCTCCACTATATAAGCCCTTGACGAAAATGTAACCTCCTGTTCCGAGGACGATAGGACGACGGTCCATACGTTAAAAAGGACTAACACGTCAACTACAGAACTAAGCCAACCTCAGCGTGAGCTTTGGTTGTGAATGGTATGAACTTTGAACTCTTATTCACTAAAGAAGTGAGACCTCCTAGCCGTTGAGTTAGCAACAGCAGCTGTAAACGTGGGCTAGGAAAGGACGGACGACGTATTCAGTCTAACACACAACGAAGATACTACAACGTATCCAATTTATCACCAGAGACATTCTTCCGAGGACAGGAAGATCTCTGTTGGCCAACACGGCCAGCATCTACGACCAACCTACCGAAGCGCAGCTCAGAGTAAATATTTATTGCATTTTCCTTTTCCAAATGGGCGGTAATTTAGAATGCATAAGATACTGTATTTACAATAGCATAGCTTCTCCCTTTGTTCTTCAGTCCTCCCACGCTTTCATTCAAGGCCAACCCCCTCTCTTTGTGTAACCAGCCGTCATACAGGTTCCGTCCCCCAGGGACGTTTTCTTGTAGGACATAATTAGTCCATTCTGTGTATATGTAATTCTGTGTAATTAGTTAGGTATTTAGTAAATAAATAATTAAACCCAAGTTTGTATTGCTGATTCCACTTGTTAGCCAGGGTTCGTGAAGATAACCAATAATTTACAACTTTCAGATGAGACTGAAATAAGGTGACGATTAATATTGACTGCTATTGATGTAAAATATTACTAGGTCTTTAAGAGTTTATTCGGAAGATAACAGCTCTATAAACACTCTTTCGTGGTGCCCCGACTTTCTAGTTAATTAAATTTACATGATTAGCTCAACCAGGTAATATTAATTACAGAGAAAGGATTTTATAGAATAGCATGTCATACCACTTAATCCGGCATAGCTAAAGACACAACAGTACTGCACACACTACAATTACTTAGGTTTAAAAATAAGCTCAACTGGACACCTTAATGAGACAGTGAATGAACTGAGAGAGAAAGCACACAGGGCATTCTACGCCATTAAAAAGCAAATTCAAATTCAAATACCTATTAAAAATTGGCTAAAACTAATTGAATATATCATTGAACCAATTGCACTTTATGGCAGTGAGGTGTGGGGTCCACTTGCAAAACAAGATTTCATCAAATGGGACAAACACCCCATTGAAATCCTGCATGCAGAGTTCTGTAAGATTCTCCTACATGTCCAGAGGAAAACTACAAACAATGCATGCAGGGCAGAATTAGGCCAATATCCACTAATAATAAAAACTAAAAAAAGAGCAATTAAGTTTTGGAAACATCTAAAATACAGTGACCCCTCTCATATCATTACCAAGCCCTGCAATGCCAAGAGCTGAGCAAAGAAAATAGTCCCCTCATCCAGCTGGTCCTGGGGCTGAGTTCACTAACCTGTTCTACTAACATACTGAAGCCTCAGGACCCTCATCCAGCTGCTCCTGGGGCTGAGTTCACTAACCTGTTCTACTAACACACTGAAGCCTCAGGACCCTCATCCAGCTGGTCCTGGGGCTGAGTTCACTAACCTGTTCTACTAACACACTGAAGCCTCAGGACCCTCATCCAGCTGGTCCTGGAGCTGAGTTCACTAACTTGTTCTACTAACACACTGAAGCCTCAGGACCCTCATCCAGCTGGTCCTGGGGCTGAGTTCACTAACCTGTTCTACTAACACACTGAAGCCTCAGGACCAGAACATCCAATCAATCGGAATAAACCAAATGACAACACAGTCAAAACAAAATTACATTGCTTATTGGGAAACACAAGCACAAACACAAAGCAAAATGCAGTGCTATCTGGCCCTAAATCGACAGTACACAGTGGCTAAATATTTGACCATGGTTACTGATCAAAACCTTAGAAAAACCTTGACAAAATACAGGCTCAGTGAGCACAGCCTTGCTATTGAGAAGGGTAGACACAGGAAAACCTGGCTCCCTGTAGAGTAAAGGCTGTGCAACCACTGCACAACAGCAGAACCTGAGACGGAGCTGCATTTCCTGACAAAATGTAAAAAATGTAAAACAATTAGAGAGTGTTTTTTCCCCAAATTTGAAACCCTTATTCAAGGTTTCAAAGACCTCTCTGATGAGGATAGGCTACCCGTCCTGTTGGGGGAGGACGCAGAGAGCTGTGGGTTGGCAGCGCACTACATTGCTGCCTGCCATAAGTTGAGGGACAGTGTCTGACAGACCAATCAACCTGCACATGTCCTCTACTGTATGATTATTGTTATTAATGAATGTATGGTTATTTTGACCCTTGGTTATTGTTGTTACTGTTGTCCCGTTGACAATTTTGATTCTCATTTTTATTTATTTTTAAATTGTAAATATCCAAAATAAGCTTTGGCAATATGTACATTGTTACGTCATGCCAATAAAGCAAATTGAATTGAATTGAATTGAGAGAGAGAGGGAGACTAGAGAGGGAGACTAAAGAGGGAGACTAGAGAGAGAGAGAGGGAGGAAGAGAGAGAGACTAAAGAGAGAGACTAGAGAGAGAGACTAGAGAGAGAGAGGGAGGAAGAGAGAGAGACTAAAGAGAGAGACTAGAGAGAGAGACTAGAGAGAGAGACTAGAGAGAGAGAGAGACTAGAGAGAGAGACTAGAGAGAGAGAGAGACTAGAGAGAGAGAGAGAGAGAGAGAGAGAGAGAGAGAGAGGAGAGAGAGAGAGAGAGAGAGAGAGAGAGAGAGAGAGAGAAGAGGAGTCAGTGTCCTGCTGTACAGAAACAGAACAGTGTTCTGTTGTTTCACTGATCTTCTCGGGATCTGGAGTACAAGAGACAGGCTAATCATGTAGCTTTCTGCTACCTCCCGCCACGTTATGAAGCTGGTTCGCTGGTTCTCTCTCTCTCTCTCTCTCTCTCTCTCTCTCTCTCTCTCTAATTATCGTTTATTATTGCTTTCTCTGCATTGATCAAAGCTCAGAACTCTACATTTTATTGATCTGAGTACTAATCACGCCTGCCTCTGTGAACGAGTGGAATCATGAATTATTCAGGTCGCTCGTCATGTTCGCCTGCTTTCCCCCAGATTATGTTAAATGGAGTCTGACCTCAGCAGGAGCAGTTCACCCGTGGAGGCTCCTCAGAAGAGGATGGGAAGAACCATCATCCACAGTGAATAAAAAAAACTTTTTTTTAAACTTGTGAAGGCTATCCTTTTTAGATGAAGCTATACTAAATATATTCCAAATAATTGATTATTAAACATAATGTTTTGTAATGAAGGTCTACAGTAGCCTCAACAGCACTCTGTAGGATACCATGATGGTGTAGCTGGAGGACAGCTAGCTTCCGTCCTCCTCTGGGTACATTGACTTCAATACAAAACCTAGGAGGCTCTTGGTTCTCACCCCTTCCATAGACTTACAATTATGACAACTTCCAGAGGACGTCCTCCAACCAATCAGAGCTCTTGCTGCATGAACTGACATGTTGTCCACTCAATCAAAGGATCAGATCATTACTCTAGTATTGAAAGCATAAACTACTGCTAGCTAGCACTGCAGTGTATAAAATGTGGTGAGTAGTTGACTCAAAGAGAGAGAAAGACAATAGTTGAACAGTTTTGAACAAATTAATTTCTTCAAAAATTAAAGCAAGAGAGAGAGAGATTTTGTTGTATTTTCATGTTTTTTTTTACTTTCACTTACTTAGCTAGTGCATGCAGCTAGCTAGTTTAGCCTACTCAAACACCCGGCTACAACAGAGAGGGATGCTATGTTAGCTAGCTGGCTATCCAACACTGGAACTCTTCCAAGTCAAGGTAAGCTGATGTGTTGTGCACTGAAGTCCAGAAACGAAGGGGAAAAGTGAGAGGAGGAGAGCAGGTAGATATGAGAAGGAACTATACAACCATCAAAGGGATCTCGCTGTTACGTGGCTGCTATGAAAGGGATCTCGCTGTTATGTGGCTGCTATGGAAGGGATCTCGCTGTTACGTGGCTGCTATGGAAGTGAACTGTGTTTGGGTGTGATCAGGGGTGTATTCATTCCGCCGATTCTGTTGAAAAAAGTTTATTAAACAGAAGCAAGTGGAACAGAAAGAATAGGGGATGAACGTATCTGAATTTGCCAAATAGAAACTCTCGTTTGCAACTGTTGGACTAATGATTACACCCTAAATCAGCTAGATGCAGGCAAGAGTGTACAAGGCGGTATTAAATGTGTCAATGTCTGTCACCTTGATTGTTCCAATTTCTCTCGACCTGTGCACCTGCATTTTTAACTTTCATTCATAGGATAGATTGTAACAACCTCATGAAGGATGTAGGGAAAATGTCTCTACTTACAGACAGTGGTGAGGCAGACAGTGGTGTGGCAGACAGTGGTGTGGCAGACAGTAGTGTGGCAGACAGTGGGGTGGCAGACAGTGTTGTGACAGACAGTGGTGAGGCAGACAGTGTTGTGGCAGCAGTGAGGCAGACAGTGGTGTGGCAGACAGTGGTGTGGCAGACAGTGGTGTGGCAGACAGTGTTGTGGCAGACATTGATGAGGCAGATAGTGGTGAGGCAGACAGTGGTGAGGCAGACAGTGGTGTGGCAGACAGTGGTGAGGCAGACAGTGTTGTGGCAGCAGTGAGGCAGACATTGATGAGGCAGACAGTGGTGAGGCAGACAGTGGTGAGGCAGACAGTGGTGTGGCAGACAGTGGTGAGGCAGACAGTGTTGTGGCAGCAGTGAGGCAGACATTGATGAGGCAGACAGTGGTGTGGCAGACAGTGGTGTGGCAGACAGTGGTGTGGCAGACAGTGGTGTGGCAGACAGTGGTGAGGCAGACAGTGTTGTGGCAGACAGCAGTGAGGCAGACAGTGTTGTGGCAGACAGTGTTGTGGCAGACAGTGGTGAGGCAGACAGTGTTGTGGCAGTGTTGTGGCAGACAGTGTTGTGGCAGACAGTGTTGTGGCAGACAGTGTTGTGGCAGACAGTGTTGTGGCAGACAGTGTTGTGGCAGACAGCGGTGAGGCAGACAGTGTTGTGGCAGACAGTGTTGTGGCAGACAGCGGTAAGGCAGACAGCATTGTGGCAGACAGTATTGTGGCAGGCAGCGGTGTGGCAGGAAGTGGTGTGGCAGACAGTGGTGAGCCAGAAAGCGTTGTGGCAGACAACGGTGAGACAGACAGTGTTGTGACAGACAGTGTTGTGACAGACAGTGTTGTGACAGACAGCGTTGTGACAGACAGTGTTGTGACAGACAGTGGTGAGGCAGGCAGCGGTGTGGCAGACAGTGATGAGTGAGACAGGTGTTGAGGCTGATGTAGGCTGCAATGCAGGAGGAGACACACAAAGAGAGGAAGCAAGCAGAGATAGGAAGCACGCAGAGATAGGAAGCAAGCAGAGATAGGAAGCAAGCAGAGATAGGAAGCAAGCAGAGATAGGAAGCAAGCAGAGATAGGAAGCACGCAGAGATAGGAAGCACGCAGAGATAGGAAGCAAGCAGAGATAGGAAGCACGCAGAGATAGGAAGCACGCAGAAAGAGGTTAGCAGTGGTTCCCAAACTTGGGGTTGGGGACCCATTTGGGGTCCTCTGAAATTTAAATGCGGTCCCCTGAGGGAATCTGTATCTCATCAAGGACATCAATAACTTGTTTCGCTTCAAATGGGCACAGAATACGGTATTTTAGAGTTAACTATGGGCCTTTCTAGACTGTTTACAATGCAGACAATTGAGCTGCAGAGATATTAAGAACATGAATGTGATTTAAAAGATAACACATCAATATTCCTACTCTGAAGATGCTTTGTGAATATGGACCCAGAAAGAAAGCTGTTGCCCAATACCTTGCCCAATAGCAGTTCTTTCACCACATGAGCCTAGAGGTATTACAGCCAATGTTTATGAACCAAATATTTTTTTTCATAATTTCCATATCAATGACACCAACAAAAGGGTTAAATTGTTCATCAACATGTACTGTGAACATGGCTTTGGTTGATGAAAGGTACATAATGCATTTGTCATCTCCCTATCAGGCCACTGCATGCTGGGAAATGGGCCTGGATGGTGACACACATCTTCTTCTAGCTTCCTGTCTGAATACTGGGGGTCTTCAGTGGTTTCAGAAGCAAGGTCCTTACCTGAGAGTACAGCAACGGCTTCTCTGTCTCACAGCCATTCTGCCAACATGTATCTAGAAGCAAGGGCCTTACCTGGGAGTTCAGCAAAAGTCTCTCTGTCTCACAACCATTCTGCCAACATTGTATGTAAGCACTCACATTCCTTCAAACTGCTACGGACGCGAGCACCGACATACATTCATTTTGTCCCATTCTTTAATCTTGTCTCGGATATATATTTTAGTTAAGACACCTGTTTGATATACATTCAAAAAAAATTGTTTTCACTCAGGACATGAGACTTGAGTTTTTTTCAGACCATTAAATCATAAACTCAACGTATATATGTCTGGATGTTTGAGTTATCACAGAAGTTAGTAAACACGAAGACCGACACGACAAACATGCTATGAGAAAGTCATTGTTTTAGTAATCTTACAATAAAAAAAATGAAAATAAATTGTTTATACAAAACCGTAGCATTTTAGTCATTCCCCCAAAATGTGACCGTTAAAAGTCTGAGGAAAACAGGATGTTGCTGTGCTGCTCCGGAGATCCATAGCCCAGCAGACTCAACTGGAGGAAAGGGCGACGGACGTGAGTTGGAGGAAAGGGCGACGGACGTGAGTTGGAGGAAAGGGCGACGGACGTGAGTTGGAGGAAAGGGCGAAGGACGTGAGTTGGAGGAAAGGGCGACGGACGTGAGTTGGAGGAAAGGGCGACGGACGTGAGTTGGAGGAAAGGGCGACGGACGTGAGTTGGAGGAAAGGGCGACGGACGTGAGTTGGAGGAAAGCATATTGTATGGATTATTTTGACTCTAACAAATACTCAGATGAAACATATTGGGCTATTTATCACAGACTACTTCACTGTCAGTTTCCTGGACTCTCTCCTCCTCACCAGTGTCATGATCAAAGATATGATCAAGAGCCTCACATACAGTATATCGTTTGGTCATTGTGCTGCCACAGAATGAATTGTGATCAATACCTCAAAAAGGTTTTATATACCAGAGCTGTGAGAAAAGTTCTGTATATTATTGAAACAATGTTGCGATTGTTTGTGAGAATGCCAACAGGTGTGGTTCCCGTGGAGGAAAGATTCTATTGGGGAAAGGTTCCCCTGGGGTCGCCATGGAAGCCAAGAAGGGGAGTGAGGTGTGTGTGTGTGTGTGTGTGTGTGTGTGTGTGTGTGTGTGTGTGTGTGTGTGTGTGTGTGTGTGTGTGTGTGTGTGTGTGTGTGTGTGTGTGTGTGTGTGTGTGTGTGTGTGTGTGTGTGTGTGTGTGTGTGCTCAAACACACATGCATGTGGGGATCTGCGAGAGGAAGTGTGTCCATCTGATGAATGGGCATGTGCCTGAACTCAATTATATACACTAATTGTAGTCTCACCCATTCATTTCTAATGACTGGGAACACCACAGGTGTACAAAAGTTAAATAAAACACCCAAAATGTAATGAAAATCATCAAAATGTATTTTGTGTGTTCAGATGCCTTGTGTGGACAAAGTCATGGAACCTTATGACCATCAAATTAAATGAATTACATTTTTCAGAGAGAAAACTTGTAAATCGGTCCAATTCGACCGGAACACAACAGGAGGGTTAAAAATCTGCCGTTTACAGTTACAATAGTCATTTACAACATTAACAATGTCTACACTGTATTTCTGATCAATTTGATGTTATTTTAATGGACATAAAAATGTGCTTTTCTTTCAAATTACAAGGACATTTCTAAGTGACCCGAAACTTTTGAACGGTAGGGTAGTTGGTCAGAAGGCTCTAGAGGTTTTTGGACCAGTCTGTCTCTGTAGCACCTGGAGCGAGACGGATAGAGGTAGTGAGTGTACTTGAAAGAGAGAGCCCTCACTCCTGACCTCCCACTGCTCCAGGGCCTCCTGCCTAACCCTCTAATCAGTCTCCACTGGCCCAGGGCCTCCTGCCTAACCCTCTAATCAGTCTCCACTGGCTCAGGGCCTCCTGCCTAACCCTCTAATCAGTCTCCACTGGTCCAGGGCCTCCTGCTAACCCTCTAATCAGTCTCCACTGGCGCAGGGCCTCCTGCCTAACCCTATAATCAGTCTCCACTGGCTCAGGGCCTCCTGCCTAACCCTATAATCAGTCTCCACTGGCTCAGGGCCTCCTGCCTAACCCTATAATCAGTCTCCACTGGCCCAGGGCCTCCTGCCTAACCCTATAATCAGGCTCCACTGGCTCAGGGCCTCCTGCCTAACCCTATAATCAGTCTCCACTGGCTCAGGGCCTCCTGCCTAACCCTATAATCAGTCTCCACTGGCCCAGGGCCTCCTGCCTAACCCTATAATCAGTCTCCACTGGCCCAGGGCCTCCTGCCTAACCCTCTAATCATTCTCTCTGACAGGGAGTCACTCCAGGAGTAGACAGTTGTATGGTGCCTAGTGCTTCTCCACTTCTTATGAGTGTAGTACTAGCTCTTGAAATGGTATAATGCAACGTAAAGGAAACCTTACAATAATATAATATCAGTATTTACTGACACGGAGTGCTCCATGTTCCTGCTGAATGCAAACCTCAACCTGGATGCATGATTCCTACCTGTAAAAGGACAACAGAGCGGTCGTCACTAGTTACCACAGACACAAAGTCGTACATCCAGCCTATTTCTGCAATTTCTCTTCTTAAAATTAGATTTTAAACCTAAGCCTAACCCAACTACACTGATAACATTATACCTAACCTTAAATTAAGTAAAAAAAAAAAAAAAGTTTGTTTTCATACATTTTTATGATTTTTATGAAACCCAACAGAGCTTATAAAAAGAAATATGCGTGGCATCCATGTGAATTTATAGCTAAAGTTATTATTTACATTATTGCCTATAATTATTGACTATAATTAACTGCTAGCTTATAGCTGAGGAGTATTTTTGTCTGTAATAAAGCACTTTGTGGGGAAAAACTCATTCTGATTGGCTGGGCCTGGCTCCCTGCGCCCCTGCCCAGTCATGTGAAATCCATAGATTAGGGTCTAATTTATTTATTTAAGTTGACTGATTTCCTCATATGAGCTGTAACTCAGTAAAATCTTTGAAATTGTTGCATGTTGTGTTTATATCTTTGTTCAGCATACAGTATATGCACTACTCATTATTATTATTAGTATTTTTTTTTGTGAAACGTGGACTTTAAATTAGTCAGTGGAACCCCGTTGAGACCAGTAGAACCCTGTTGAGACCAGTAGAACCCTGTTGAGACCAGTAGAACCCTGTTGAGACCAGTAGAACCCTGTTGAGACCAGTGGAACCCCGTTGAGACCAGTGGAACCCTGTTGAGACCAGTGGAACCCCGTTGAGACCAGTGGAACCCCGTTGAGACCAGTGGAACCCTGTTGAGACCATGGTCTCATTTCTAACGGTGCCCTCAGCACAACATTACAACAAGTCATTTCAAGCCTTATTCATACAATGTTGTTGATTAAAACTTCTTATGGATCAAATCCCTTTAGCGGGATCGATTTGACAACATCCGGTGAAATGGCAGAGCGCCAAAATCAAATTAAATTCCTATAAATATTTAACTTTCATGAAATCACAAGTGTCATGGATAAAAATAAAGCTTAACTTCTTGTTAATCCAGCCACCATGTCAGATTTCAAAAAGGCTTTATGGCGAAAGCAAACCATGCGATTATCTGAGGACAGCACCCTGCATACAAATGCATGACAAACATTTTTTAACCAGGGAGGTGTGACACGAAAGTCAGAAATAATGATATAATTCATGCCTTACCTTTGAAGATCTTTTTCTGTTGGCACTCCAATATGTCCCAGAAACATCACAAATGTTCCTTTTGTTCGATAAACTCCTTCTTTATATCCCCAAAATGTCAATTTATTTGGCGCGTTTGATTCAGAAAAACACCGGTTCCAACTCGCCCAACATGACTACAAATTATCTAATAAGTTACCTGTAAACTTGGTCCAAACATTTCAAACAACTTTCCTAATCCATCCTTAGGTATCCTAAAACTTAAATAATCAATCAAATTTAAGATGGAATATACTGTGTTCAATAGCGGATAAAATCAAAGTAGAGCGAGCTCCAGGTCGTGCGCCCCAGGTCGTGCGCCGCAAACAAAAGAGTCCACTTGGCATGACACTCATTCTGAATAGCCGTACTTCTTAATTTCTCAAAGGAAAAACATCAACCAATTTCTAAAGACTGTTGACATCTAGTGGAAGCCATAAGAACTGCAACCAGGTGCCTCATAAATCTAGTTTCCCATAGAAAACCATTAAAATACACAGTCAACTCAACAACAACAAAAAATCCTGGATGGTTTGTCCTCGGGGTTTTGCCTGCCAAATAAGGTCTGTTATACTCACAGACAGTTTTAGAAACTTTAGAGTGTTATCTATCCAAATCTACCAATTATATACAAATCCTAGCTTCTGGGCCTGAGTAGCAGGCAGTTTACTTTGGGCACGCTTTTCATCTGGACATGAAAATACCGCCCCCTAGCCCAAAGAGAAATACATCATACCAAATATCTAATATCTTCATATTATTTTTCATATTTGTACTTGTGTCCTAAAAGTGACTTCACCGCATAAATGTATAACTATTATTTTTACCAGAAGGTGAGATTTAGGAGTCTCTAAAACAACCATGTTATGTTCAGAAGGTACAATAGATAACCAACTGTGGAAAAGATCAGGAGCCATCAGCGTGTCCCGTCTCAACTTTCCAAATTGCCGCAGCTTGATGTCATTAGTACCGGCATGTACGACCACCGTTTGCAGCTCAGCGTTTCGGTCTAGAAGGACCTTACGTTCCCGTGTAATACCACGCACCCTAGCACCGGGGAAGCAGAATGTCACCGCGCGCCGTACAAGAGAACTCCCTACAATGGCCACACGAGGAGGTTGTGGACTCGCTGGCCACACGGAGGCAAATCAAATCAAATCACACTTGATTTGTCACATACGCCGAATACAACATGTGTAGACTGTACCGTGAAATGCTTACTTACAAGCCCTTATCCAACAGTGCAGTTCAAGAAAGAGTTAAGAAAATATTTACCAAATAAACTAAAGTAAAAAAAATAATAAAAGGTAATACAATGAAATAACAACAATGAGGCTATATACAGGGTGTTACGGTACAGAGTCAATGTGGAGGCTATATACAGGGTGTTACGGTACAGAGTCAATGTGGAGGCTATATACAGGGTATTACGGTACAGAGTCAATGTGGAGGTTATATACAGGGTATTACGGTACAGAGTCAATGTGGAGGTTATATACAGGGTGTTACGGTACAGAGTCAATGTGGAGGCTATATACAGGGTGTTACGGTACAGAGTCAATGTGGAGGTTATATACAGGGTGTTACGGTACAGAGTCAATGTGGAGGTTATATACAGGGTGTTACGGTACAGAGTCAATGTGGAGGTTATATACAGGGTGTTACGGTACAGAGTCAATGTGGAGGTTATATACAGGGTGTTACGGTACAGAGTGAATGTGGAGGCTATATACAGGGTGTTACGGTACAGAGTCAATGTGGAGGCTATATACAGGGTGTTATGGTACTGAGTCAATGTGGAGGCTATATACAGGGTGTTACGGTACAGAGTCAATGTGGAGGCTATATACAGGGTGTTACGGTACAGAGTCAATGTGGAGGCTATATACAGGGTGTTACGGTACAGAGTCAATGTGGAGGCTATATACAGGGTGTTATGGTACTGAGTCAATGTGGAGGCTATATACAGGGTGTTACGGTACAGAGTCAATGTGGAGGTTATATACAGGGTGTTACGGTACAGAGTCAATGTGGAGGCTATATACAGGGTGTTACGGTACAGAGTCAATGTGGAGGCTATATACAGGGTGTTACGGTACAGAGTCAATGTGGAGACTATATACAGGGTGTTACGGTACAGAGTCAATGTGGAGGCTATATACAGGGTGTTACGGTACAGAGTCAATGTGGAGGCTATATACAGGGTGTTATGGTACTGAGTCAATGTGGAGGCTATATACAGGGTGTTACGGTACAGAGTCAATGTGGAGGTTATATACAGGGTGTTACGGTACAGAGTCAATGTGGAGGCTATATACAGGGTGTTACAGTACAGAGTCAATGTGGAGACTATATACAGGGTGTTACGGTACAGAGTCAATGTGGAGGCTATATACAGGGTGTTACGGTACAGAGTCAATGTGGAGGCTATATACAGGGTGTTATGGTACTGAGTCAATGTGGAGGCTATATACAGGGTGTTACGGTACAGAGTCAATGTGGAGGTTATATACAGCGTGTTACGGTACAGAGTCAATGTGGAGGCTATATACAGGGTGTTACGGTACAGAGTCAATGTGGAGGCTATATACAGGGTGTTACGGTACAGAGTCAATGTGGAGACTATATACAGGGTGTTACGGTACAGAGTCAATGTGGAGGCTATATACAGGGTGTTACGGTACAGAGTCAATGTGGAGGCTATATACAGGGGGTATCGGTACAGAGTCAATGTGGAGGCTATATGCAGGGGGTACCAGTACAGAGTCAATGTGGAGGCTATATACAGGGTGTTACGGTACAGAGTCAATGTGGAGGCTATATACAGGGTGTTACGGTACAGAGTCAATGTGGAGGCTGTATACAGGGTGTTACGGTACAGAGTCAATGTGGAGGCTATATACAGGGTGTTATGGTACTGAGTCAATGTGGAGGCTATATACAGGGTGTTACGGTACAGAGTCAATGTGGAGGCTATATACAGGGTGTTACGGTACAGAGTCAATGTGGAGGCTATATACAGGGTGTTACGGTACAGAGTCAATGTGGAGGCTATATACAGGGTGTTACGGTACAGAGTCAATGTGGAGACTATATACAGGGTGTTACGGTACAGAGTCAATGTGGAGGCTATATACAGGGTGTTACGGTACAGAGTCAATGTGGAGACTATATACAGGGGGTACCGGTACCGAGTCAATGTGGAGGCTATATACAGGGGGTATCGGTACAGAGTCAATGTGGAGGCTATATACAGGGGGTACCAGTACAGAGTCAATGTGGAGGCTATATACAGGGGGTACCGGTACAGAGTCAATGTGGAGGCTATATACAGGGTGTTACGGTACAGAGTCAATGTGGAGGCTATATACAGGGTGTTACGGTACAGAGTCAATGTGGAGGCTATATACAGGGTGTTACGGTACAGAGTCAATGTGGAGGCTATATACAGGGTGTTACGGTACAGAGTCAATGTGGAGGCTATATAAAGTGTGTTACGGTACAGAGTCAATGTGGAGGCTATATACAGGGTGTTACGGTACAGAGTCAATGTGGAGGCTATATACAGGGTGTTACGGTACAGAGTCAATGTGGAGGCTATATACAGGGTGTTACGGTACAGAGTCAATGTGGAGGCTATATACAGGGTGTTACGGTACAGAGTCAATGTGGAGGCTATATACAGGGTGTTATGGTACTGAGTCAATGTGGAGGCTATATACAGGGTGTTACGGTACAGAGTCAATGTGGAGGCTATATACAGGGTGTTACGGTACAGAGTCAATGTGGAGGCTATATACAGGGTGTTACGGTACAGAGTCAATGTGGAGGCTATATACAGGGGGGTACCGGTACAGAGTCAATGTGGAGGCTATATACAGGGGGTGCCGGTACAGAGTCAATGTGGAGGCTATATACAGGGGGTACCGGTACAGAGTCAATGTGGAGGCTATATACAGGGTGTTACGGTACAGAGTCAATGTGGAGGCTATATACAGGGGGTACCGGTACAGAGTCAATGTGGAGACTATATACAGGGGGTACCGGTACCGAGTCAATGTGCGGAGCTACAGATTATTCTAGGTAATTTGTACGTGTAGGTATGGGTGAAGTGACTATGCATAGATAATAAACAGTGTGTAGCAGCAGTGTAAAAAACAAATGGAGGGGGGGGCTCAAAACGGTTTGATAACAGGGCTTGATAACAGGTCTGGTTGGATACTGCGATGGAGTGGTGGGGGAGCGGAGGAGGGTCACAAAACGGGGGGTCAGGGGGTCAAAACGGTTTGATAGCAGGTCTGGTTGAGAGGACAGGGGGAAGATTTGTTGGGAATATCTTCCTAACCTACCTCCAACTCTGCTAAATTAAGCTTCCGATGGTGTAGACTAGAGCAATACACTGTAGTTCTCCTGCTTTCATTGGTGGGATGTGTCAACAAGGTAGTATCCACAAAGCCACCACAGGAGTTCCCAGTCTGGTAGAAGACCAGGAAGGAACCCTGTCTGGTAGAACACCAGATAGGAACCCAGTCTGGTAGAACACCAGGGAGGAGCCCAGTCTGGTAGAACACCAGGGAGGAACCCAGTCTGGTAGAACACCAGGGAGGAGCCCAGTCTGGTAGAACACCAGGAAGGAACCCAGTCTGGTAGAACAACTGGGAGGAGTCCGGTCTGGTAGAACACCTGGGAGGAGCCGGGTCTGGTAGAACACCAGGAAGGAACCCAGTCTGGTAGAACACCTGGGAGGAGTCCGGTCTGGTAGAACACCAGGAAGGAACCCAGTCTGGTAGAACACCTGGGAGGAGTCCGGTCTGGTAGAACACCAGGAAGGAACCCAGTCTGGTAGAACACCTGGGAGGAGTCCGGTCTGGTAGAACACCAGGGAGGAGTCCGGTCTGGTAGAACACCTGGGAGGAGTCCGGTCTGGTAGAACACCTGGGAGGAGTCCGGTCTGGTAGAACACCTGGGAGGAGTCCGGTCTGGTAGAACACCTGGGTGATCCCCTTGATTACAATTTTCAAAAGCCGCATTGAGTTTAGACGTCTCCTTGGCAATAGACCCTGTTCTTCTCTTGTAGTTCAATGATCCACTCCTCAGAGACATGGAGCTGTTTATACTTATCGCAGGTTTACAGTATATGTCAGTATATACTCTTCCTCTTAGACTACAATGAACATGGCACATGATTCACATTTCATGGCTTTAACGTCCATTTCCAACTCCAAAGAGGAGTCCGACAGGCTCCTTCCGGGTCAGGATCAGCGGTCCCGGCTAGTGGCTAGTGCGCTAGTGGCTAGTGGGTAGTGCGCTAGTGGGTAGTGCGCTAGTGCGCTAGTGGCTAGTGGCTAGTGCGCTAGTGGCTAGTGCGCTAGTGGCTAGTGCGCTAGTGGCTAGTGGCTAGTGCGCTAGTGGCTAGCGGCTAATGCGCTAGCTCTGTAGACAGTCAAATCCAGACATGAGAGGAGTTACATAAAACGATGTGTAACAACAGCACTAACACCAGATTCCTGAAATAAAACATTTACATTTGACATCTAGTCATTTAGCAGATGTGCTTATCCACAGCGACTCACAGGATCAATTAGGGTTAAGTGCCTTGCTCAAGGGGGATTTGAACCAGTGACCTTTCAATTCTAAATGTGTAAAAGTAAAAAACACTGAGTCATTCTCTAATTCCTGCTTCCCTTAGTGAATGACTCTAATTCCTGCTTCCCTTAGTGAATGACTCTAATTCCTGCTTCCCTTAGTGAATGACTTTAATTCCTGCTTCCCTTAGTGAATGACTATAATTCCTGCTTCCCTTAGTGAATGACTTTAATTCCTGCTTCCCTTAGTGAATGACTCTAATTCCTGCTTCCCTTAGTGAATGACTCTAATTCCTGCTTCCCTTAGTGAATGACTCTAATTCCTGCTTCCCTTAGTGAATGACTCTAATTCCTGCTTCCCTTAGTGAATGACTCTAATTCCTGCTTCCCTTAGTGAATGACTCCAATTCCTGCTTCCCTTAGTGAATGACTCTAATTCCTGCTTCCCTTAGTGAATGACTCTAATTCCTGCTTCCCTTAGTGAATGACTCTAATTCCTGCTTCCCTTAGTGAATGACTCTAATTCCTGCTTCCCTTAGTGAATGACTCTAATTCCTGCTTCCCTTAGTGAATGACTCTAATTCCTGCTTCACTTAGTGAATGACTGTAATTCCTGCTTCCCTTAGTGAATGACTGTAATTCCTGCTTCCCTTAGTGAATGACTGTAATTCCTGCTTCCCTTAGTGAATGACTCTAATTCCTGCTTCCCTTAGTGAATGACTTTAATTCCTGCTTCCCTTAGTGAATGACTGTAATTCCTGCTTCCCTAAGTGAATGACTCTAATTCCTGCTTCCCTTAGTGAATGACTCTAATTCCTGCTTCCCTTAGTGAATGACTCTAATTCCTGCTTCCCTTAGTGAATGACTCTAATTCCTGCTTCCCTTAGTGAATGACTCTAATTCCTGCTTCCCTTAGTGAATGACTCTAATTCCTGCTTCCCTTAGTGAATGACTGTAATTCCTGCTTCCCTTAGTGAATGACTCTAATTCCTGCTTCCCTTAGTGAATGACTGTAATTCCTGCTTCCCTTAGTGAATGACTGTAATTCCTGCTTCCCTTAGTGAATGACTGTAATTCCTGCTTCCCTTAGTGAATGACTCTAATTCCTGCTTCCCTTAGTGAATGACTGTAATTCCTGCTTCCCTTAGTGAATGACTCTAATTCCTGCTTCCCTTAGTGAATGACTCTAATTCCTGCTTCCCTTAGTGAAGGACTCATTAGTGGATATCTTGTATTACAGCCAGCACAGAGAAACATAAACACAGTACATACTACCTCAACTAACCAGTGCCCCTGCACATTGACTCTGTACCGGTACCCCGACTGTGTATAGTCTCGCTATTGTTATTTTACTGCTGATTTTTTATGATTTGTTAGTTGTATTTCTTATTCTTACTCATAATTTTTTTTAAACTGCATTGTTGGTTAGGGGATCGTAAAGTAAGCATTTCACTGTAAGGTCTACACCTGTTGTATTTGGCACATGTGACTAATGATTTGATTTGACAGTCATATATACATATTACCAAAGCAGCAGGAGGAGAGATAGAGGCCTCTTCCTTTAACAACCCTACAGATGAGCAACCCCAAGCAAGAAAGTCAACCTCCCAGCACAGAGCACTACTCCCTCACTGATTAAATTCACCCAGCTGGAGGTAAGACAGGTGGAGTTGGAACAGCAGGTGAACAAACTACAGTCAGCACAAAATAATTGTCCAGCTCAACAACACCCCCTCAACCAGACCTGGAGAGCTGGAGGGGGAGAGAGACATGTCTGCAATCTGGACTGTGGTGAGACAACATCAACAGGAGAAAGAGCAGGAGAAGATCAGAGCACTAGAGGAGAAGGTGAGATGACATGTGACAGAGAACAACCTATTAGAGAGCTGGCCACCCCCCACAGAGAAGCCAACAGAACAGTCCACCCCAGACCCTGACCATAGCCTCGACATCACAGCAGGACAGACAAATGAAGAACCCCAAGCCCAGGGGATCCTTCCCCGTCTGAGCACCCCCTCCTTCCTCCCCCCCCCCCCCCCTCCCGTCAACCACCTTGATAATCTTCCTGACAACCCCCCCCCCCCCCCACACACACACACCCACTGAGGATATACACAAGCCACAGATTGTACTCCTTATGGACTCAAATTGGAGATATATACAAGAACATGTACTTTTCCCCAAACACACAGCGTCTAAACTCTGGTGTCCAAACACCCAGCGTGCCCTAGACCTTGTCTGAGGACCAACTAGGTTCACCCAGCGCGCCCTAGACCTTCTGTCTGAGGACCAACTAGGGTCACCCAGCGCACCCTAGACCTTCTGTCTGAGGACCAACTAGGTTCACCCAGCGCGCCCTAGACCTTCTGTCTGAGGACCAACTAGGGTCACCCAGCGCACCCTAGACCTTCTGTCTGAGGACCAACTAGGTTCACCCAGCGCACCCTAGACCTTCTGTCTGAGGACCAACTAGGTTCACCCAGCGCGCCCTAGACCTTCTGTCTGAGGACCAACTAGGTTCACCCAGCGCGCCCTAGACCTTCTGTCTGAGGACCAACTAGGTTCACCCAGCGCACCCTAGACCTTCTGTCTGAGGACCAACTAGGTTCACCCAGCGCGCCCTAGACCTTCTGTCTGAGGACCAACTAGGTTCTCATCAACCAAGAATTCACAAAATGGGACAAACACCAAATTGAGACTCTGCTGCATATATATCCTCAGATTGCAATGTAAAATACCAAATAATGCAGGCAGGGCAGAATTAGGCAGATACCAGCTAATTATCAAAATCCAGAAAAGAGCCGTTAAATTCTACAACCAACTAAAAGGAAGCGATTCCCAAACCTTCCATAACAAAGCCATCACCTACAGAGAGATGAACCTGGAGAAGAGTCCCCTAAGCAAGCTGGTCCTGGGGCTCAGTTCACAAATACAACCAGACCCCACAGAGCCCCAGGATAGCAACACAATTAGACCCAACCAAATCATGAGAAAACAAAAAGATAATTACTTGACACATTTGAAAGAATCAATGAAAAAACATAAAAACTAGAATGATATTTGGCCCTAAACAGAGAGTAGACAGTGGCAGAATACCTGTGAGTGTACTGTTTTCTGTTCATTTTATATTGTTTATTATCTACTTCACTTGCTTTGGCAATGTTAACATGCATACGTTTCCCATGCCAATAAAGCCCTTAAATTGAATTGAGAGCGAGAGCGAGAGAGAGAGAGAGAGAGAGCGAGAGAGAGAGAGAGAGAGAGAGAGAGAGAGAGAGAGAGAGAGAACAGGAATAATTGCTGTAATAATTTATGTAGTTATATGATAGGGTAGCAAGAAACCTAGCCTGCCCTTGTTGTTATAAACCTTGGCCGGAAACCTCAGTCAAGAAAAGCAGTGGTGCTTGAGATTTTGCGGTTGCTGCGAAAATTACAGTGAGGGAAAAAATTATTTGATCCCCTGCTGATTTTGTACGTTTGCCCACTGACAAAGAAATGATCAGTCT
The DNA here is from genome assembly GCF_965601325.2 of Salmo salar. Classification (NCBI taxonomy): domain Eukaryota; kingdom Metazoa; phylum Chordata; class Actinopteri; order Salmoniformes; family Salmonidae; genus Salmo; species Salmo salar. The sequence goes on along the minus strand of NC_138295.1, from coordinate 5,826,718 downwards.
ATAATTTTAATAGTAGGTTTATTTGAACAGTGAGAGACAGAATAACAACCAAAAAATCCAGAAAAACGCATGTCAAAAATGTTACAAAATGATTTGCATTTTAATGAGGGAAATAACCATTTTTATCCCTCACTGTATAATGCGTTTTATTAATGAATGTGTGTGTGTGTGTGTGTGTGTGTGTGTGTGTGTGTGTGTGTGTGTGTGGTGTGTGTGTGTGTGTGTGTGTGTGTGTGTGTGTGTGTGTCCGTGTGTGCATCAGAAGTAGCATGACTAATAACAGAGTTACAAGAACAGGGATTTGTGTGTATTGTTAGATATTACTGCACTGTTGGAGCTAGGAACACTAGCATTTAGCTACACCCACAACAACATCTGCTAAATATGTGTATGTGACCAATAAAAATCTATTTGATTTGATTTGAGGGAGTTCCAGGATCTTATTTCATCCTCAATAAACGTTGCTGTACATTTTTTCACAAGGGTGAAGTCCTCCTTCACTAAAGTAGTGGCATTGATGAAGAGATATTTTGTTCTTATCTCTCCCTCTCCTTTTCTCTGTCTAGTTTTAAAATGAGGAAAGAAGACAGGAGTTAGAGGGATAAGAGACGGAGGAGAGAGGGGTGAGATGAGGAAAGATGACCGATTAGCTACAAGGAGGGAGAGAGGGAGATAGACGGTGAGCGGTAGACTAATGGAGAGGGGGGGAAAGGGATGGAGAGAGAAAAGGAGAGGAGAGTGATAGACTAATAGAGAGGGGAAGAAAGGGATAGAGAGAGAGAGGGAGAGAGAGGAGAGTGGTAGACTAACGGAGAGAGGGAGAGATGGATGGAGAGAGAGAAGGGGAGAGGAGAGTGGTAGATTAACGGAGAGAGGGATGGAGAGAGAGAGGGAGAGAAGGAGAGTGGTAGACAAACGGAGAGAGGGAGAGAGGGATGAATTGACAGAAGGAGGAAGGACAGAAGTAGGTAGATGGAGAGGGAGACTGGAGAAAGTGTATTGGGCACCCTGGGTGTCTGCTCTCTCCTGATTATTAATAATGTGTTAGAAGAGTCCTCCAACACGCTCACAGACGTCCCAGTTATAGACTCCTACTGGCTCTAGGAGCTCCTTCACAGACATCCCAGTTATAGTCCTATACTGGCTCTAGGAGCTCCTTCACAGACGTCCCAGTTATAAACCTATACTGGGTCTAGGAGCTCCTTCACAGACGTCCCAGTTATAAACCTATACTGGCTCTAGGAGCTCCCTCACAGACATCCCAGTTATAGTCCTATACTGGCTCTAGGAGCTCCCTCACAGACGTCCCAGTTATAGACTCCTACTGGCTCTAGGAGCTCCTTCACAGACATCCCAGTTATAGTCCTATACTGGCTCTAGGAGCTCCCTCACAGACATCCCAGTTATAGTCCTATACTGGCTCTAGGAGCTCCCTCACAGACATCCCAGTTATAGACCTATACTGGCTCTAGGAGCTCCTTCACAGACGTCCCAGTTATAAACCTATACTGGCTCTAGGAGCTCCCTCACAGACATCCCAGTTATAGACCTATACTGGCTCTAGGATCTCCCTCACAGACGTCCCAGTTATAGACCTATACTGGCTCTAGGAGCTCCCTCACAGACATCCCAGTTATAGACCTATACTGGCTCTAGGAGCTCCCTCACAGACGTCCCAGTTATAAACCTATACTGGCTCTAGGATCTCCCTCACAGAC
>NC_138295.1:5810000-5822500 GCF_965601325.2 Salmo salar | reverse complement strand
ACACAGTCAAACAGCTCCCCGCCGACAACCACACCCGGCAGATAATCCCAGAAAACATTCAAACACACAGAAGCCAATACTAGGGTTTATTGACCTTTATGTTGTCGCAGAGTTTGACATTTGCTTGCCGATGAACCAGAAGTGTTTTCTTGAAGGGCAGCAGCATTGACACGACTGTGGAAGTGACATGTGAACAAAATGATGGAAGTGACATGGAAGGATATCTTGTCTTTTTAAAGGACACGAATGCCCTGAAGGAAGGAGAAAACATATGTGGAACGAACAGATCGGAGGAATGAGAGAGGGGAGGAGAAAAGAGGTGGGAGGGGGAGGAGAAAAGAGGATGGGAGGAGGAAAGAGGATGGGAGGAGGAAAGAGGATGGGAAGGGAGGGGAAAAGATGAGGGGGGGTGGAAAGAGGATGGGAGGAGGAAAGAGGATGGGAGGAGGAAAGAGGATGGGAGGAGGAAAGAGGATGGGAGGAGGAAAGAGGATGGGAGGGGAGGGGAAAAGAGGAAGGGAGGAGGAAAGAGGATGGGAGGAGGAAAGAGGATGGGAGGAGGAAAGAGGATGGGAGGGGAGGGGAAAAGAGGAAGGGAGGAGGAAAGAGGATGGGAGGAGGAAAGAGGATGGGAGGAGGAAAGAGGATGGGGGGGAGGGGAAAAGAGGAAGGGAGGAGGAAAGAGGATGGGAGGAGGAAAGAGGATGGGAGGAGGAAAGAGGATGGGAGGGGAGGGGAAAAGAGGAAGGGAGGAGGAAAGAGGATGGGAGGGGAGGGGAAAAGAGGAAGGGAGGAGGAAAGAGGATGGGAGGGGAGGGGAAAAGAGGAAGGGAGGAGGAAAGAGGATGGGAGGGGAGGGGAAAAGAGGAAGGGAGGAGGAAAGAGGATGGGAGGGGAAAAGAGGAAGGGAGGAGGAAAGAGGATGGGAGGGGAGGGGAAAAGAGGAAGGGAGGAGGAAAGAGGATGGGAGGAGGAAAGAGGAAGGGAGGAGGAAAGAGGATGGGAGGAGGAAAGAGGATGGGAGGGGAGGGGAAAAGAGGAAGGGAGGAGATAAGAGGATGGGAGGGGAGGGGAAAAGAGGAAGGGAGGAAATAAGAGGATGGGAGGGGTAGAGGAAGGGAATGGGAGGGGAAATGAGGAAGGGAGGGGAAAAGAGGAAAGGAGGGGGAGGGGAAAGCGGGAGGGAGGGGGAGGAGATGAGAGGGGTAAAGAGAAAGGGAGGGAAAGAGGAGGGGAGGGGAGAGGAAAAGAGGAAAGGAGGGGGAGGAGAAAGAAGAAGAGGGGGAGGGGGAAGAGGAAGAGGAAGGGAGATGGAGGGATAAAGAGGAAGTGAGGGGAAAAGAGGAAGTGAGGGGAAAAGAGGAAGTGAGGGGAAAAGAGGAAGGGAGGGGAAAAGGAGGAAGGGAGGGGCAAAAGAAGGGTGGGGGGAAGAGGAAGGGAGAGGAAGAGGTGGAGGGGAGGAGAATCATATCAATCATACTGGGTGTGTCCTAAAAGGCACACTATTCCCTATATAGTGCACTTCTTTTGACCACAGAACTATGGCTCAATATCCCTACGATATAGGGAATAGGGTTCAATTTTGGACACAGACATAGTCGTCATTGATATGCATGGCAGGGATAGTCTGGGTATGGGTGTGAGAGGACCAATGAGTGGAGAGGATGGCGGTTGGAGAATCATTCAGGTGTCGGTCCGTTCCCCTCTAATGTCGAGAGATGATTACTGACTACCTGAAGTAATCTAGCGTCTACTACTAATCACGGTTAAAGGGACCGCCCCCTATTCACCTTGGGAATCCGTGTCATTCCGACTGCGTCCCAAATGGAAACCTATTCCTCATATACAGTCTTCAGAAAGTATTCCTACCCCCTTGACTTATTCTACATTTTGTTGTGTTACAGTCTGAATTTAAAATGGATAAAAAGAAAAGTTTTTCTCTCACTCATCTACCCCAATACCCCATAATGACAAAGTGAAAACATGTTTATAAATGTTTGCAAATTTATTAGCAAAGTTAAATATAGAAATATCACATTTGCATAATTATTCACCCACCTGAGTCAATACTTTGTAGAATCACCTTTGGCCTCGATTACATCTGTGAGTGTTTTTGAGTAAGTCTCTAAGAGCTTTCTACACCTTGATTGTACAATATTTGCCCGTTAGTCTTTTAAACATTCTTCAAGCTCTGTCAAATTGGTTGTTGATCATTGCTAGAAAGACATGAGAAAACTGAGGATTGGACTAATAACATTTTAGTTACTCCACAATACTAACCTAAATGACAGAGTGAAAAGAAAATATACATCCTGTTTGCAACAAAGCACTTAAGTAATAATACAACAACAAAAAAATCTGGAAAGAAATTCACTTTTTGTCCTGGAAGAGTTATGTTTAGGGCATTTCCAACACAGCACATCACTGAGTACCACTCTTCATATTTTCAAGCATGGTGGTGGCTGTATCATGTTATGGGTATGCTTGTCATCGGCAAGGACTAGGGAGTTTTTTTTTGGGGGGGGGGATAAAAATAAACGGAATAGAGCTAAGCAAAGACAAAATTCTAGAGGAAAACCTGGTTCAGTGTTCTTTCCAGACACTAGGAGACTAACAACCTTTCAGCAGGACAATAACCTTAAACACAAGACCAAATCTACACTGGAGTTGCTTACCAAGATGACATTAAATGTTTCTGAGTGGCCTATTTACAGTTTGACTTAAATCAGCTTGAGAATCTATGAGAAGACTTGAAAATGGCTTTTTCAACATCCTTGACAGTTTGAATAATCTTAAGAATAACGTGCAAATATTGAACAATCCAGGTGTGCAAAGCTCTTAGAGACTGACCCAAAACGACTCACAACTGTAATCACTGTGTTTCTAACATGTATTGTCTCAGGGAGGCGAATACTTATCTATTCACGACATCTGTTTTATTTTCATACACTTTTTTTTATAAATGTTATGATTCAGTGAGCAAACAATAACAATTAAAATCCATTTTAAACCCACTGTGTAACAACGCTTCAAGGGGTGTGAATACTTTCCAAACCAACTATGTACTCTACTGTCCATTGTATTGGTGCTTCTATACACACACACACGCACACGCACACCACACACACACACACACACACACACACACACACACACACACACACACACACACACACACACACACACACACACACACACACACACACACACACACACACACACACACACACACACACACACACACACACACACACACACACACAGTATCAGTCAAAAGTTTGGACACACCTACTCATTCAAGGGTTCTTTTTTTTTCTTCTACAGTGTAGAATAATAGTGAAGACATCAAAACACTGAAATAACTCATATGGAATCATGTAGTAACCAAAAAAGGTGTTAGACAAATATATCATTTTATATTTGAGATTCTTCAAAGTAGCCACCCTTTTGCCTTGATGACAGTTTTTACACACGCAGTGTGTATCACCCTCTAAAGCTCCTTGTGTTGAACGGCGATGGAGTTGACGTACCAGGCTGTGATGCAGCAAACCGGTCTATGATCAAGGGGCAAGTCTGTCTGGGGGGTAAAGGCGGTCCAGAGGTGGTGAAACACAACAGGAGAGAGAGAATTCAGGTGTTCCTCATGACGCTCCGTAAAAACAAAACTCTGATTTCTCAGCTCTTCTCACCCCTAGGACAAGCATGGAAAAATACATAATGAGACAGAGCACCAGGACCGTTACTTTGTGGGTAAAAAGACAGGGGACAAGGGACATATCAAGCTGTTGTCGTGTGTATGTGTGTACTTGCATTCCCTCCTCCAACAGGCATACGTAATGTAACCCCCTGCTACAACTCAGCTCCCCGGGGAGTGAAAAAAGGTATGTGATTGTAAGGATGACAGAGGCAGGGGTGAGAACATTACCGTTTACAGGAATGTTCTCTTCCTTCACACGGTAAGGTGGGGGAAAAGGGGCTGGACGGAACCAAAGCAAAGACAGTTAAAGTTCCCCCTCTCCTACCTTACCTGCCTACCCACTGGTTACCTGTTCTTAGCACCACCTGGCACGCTAACCAAAATACAGGGGCTGGTCCGCCCAGGTCTTACCTAGTGTGCATAGACATGGTAATTGCTACGAATATGCGCTCAGTGTATATGGCACTCAGCGGCTGCGATACAGCCTATAATCACAATATTCTCTCTGTGATGTTTTTTTTTAGGTCGCACAGCTTAGATATCTACGAGCAATTTAGAGCAGACTGAAATGTCCTTTTGTCAACTTGAGCTAGCTAGCTAGAAAACTTTAGCCAGCTATCTAACTAGATAGGCTAAAGAAACATGCAGTAATTCAACGTTGGCTAGCAATAAATATGCTCATCAACAAGTCATGCTTCCTACCCAGTAGATGCTGAAAATTTTCTTCCACTTCACAGCCGCTTCAAGAAGATATTTACTAAAATAGTCTGAGCTTCATGTGTCTCACCTGACAGCATGAGGTTGGCCCCTGAAACGGATATTTTGAATCTACAGTAAGCATAAGTGTATTACTGTAAAGAAATACAGTATGGTAGAGTCATTTTTTTACAGGAGGCTTCCAAATTACAGTGTATAACAGTATTTTTCAGTATTTTACCCATAATGCAGTGCAATCTACAGCATGAATTCTGTAAAACACATGTATGTTATTATACTGTGCATCCTACAGTGATTTACTGTTGAAATGACAGAAAAGCCTTACAGCGTGGGCAGCTCGCGGCTGGGTTTCTCTTTGTGGTCTGTAATAGTTTGCAGGCCCTGAAAACATCCGACGAGCGTCAGAGCCAGTGTAGCAGGATTCAAACTTAGTCCTGTATTGACACTTTGCCTATTCGATGGTTCGTCTGATGGCATAGCGGGATTTCTTATAAGCTTACGGATTAGTGTCCCGCTCCTTAAAAGCGGTATCTCTAGCCTTTAGCTCGGTGCGGATTTTGCCTGTAATCCATGGCTTCTGGTTGGGGTTGAGGTGAATAATCCCCGTCCTGACGTCCAGAAGCTCTTTTTTCGGTCATAAGAGACGGTAGCGTCAACATTATGTACAAAATAAGTTACAACATTTTTTGAAAGAACACACAAAATAGCACAATTTGTTAGAAGCCCGTAAACTGTCAGCTATCCCCATCGGCACCATACTTACAGGAAGTGGTATTTAGTGGTGTAAGGTTAATATCCTGTTATAATTGGTAATGGTAATTGACAAATTGACTGGACACTTGCAGTAAACACATAACATATTCAGAGGATAATTTACTGTATTGGATAGACACAAATTAAATGATGTTTAATTGCCTGTGTATTGTCTGTCAGTCCCTGCCACTAACCAAGGGAGGAACATATTAACATAAGGATTTACGGGCTCTGTGATACATCAGTATGTCAGGCCGTTACCAGGTTATGTGAATTCCTGGGTTTGTCTTACATTTTATATATCCAATGTCATCTGTGTTTCATGACTCAAAATCATTACAGAACATATATGTTGTTGATACACAGCCTGTATGGTTTGGATGGTGATTTAATGTGTGATGTAGAGAGAAAGCACTCTACACCTGTCGAGTCAGTTCATTCACCACCACCATGTGTCTTTTACAGGCCTCTGTCTCCAACTCTCTCTCTCTCTCTCTATGTCTCTCAATCCTTCTCTCTATCCGTCTCTCTATCCTCTCTCTCTCTCTCTCTCTCTCTCTCTCTCTCTCTCTCTCTCTCCATGTCTCTCTATCCTTCTCTCTATCCGTCTCTCTATCGTCTCTCTCTCTCTCTCTCTCTCTATGTCTCTCTATCCTTCTCTCTATCTGTCTCTCTAACCTCTCTCTCTCTCTCTCTCTCTATCTGTCTCTCTAACCTCTCTCTCTCTCTATCTGTCTCTCTAACGTCTCTCTCTCTCTCTCTCTCTCTCTCTCTCTCTATCTGTCTCTCTAACCTCTCTCTCTCTCTCTCTCTCTCTCTCTCTCTCTCTATGTCTCTCTATCCTTCTCTCTATCTGTCTCTCTAACCTCTCTCTCTCTCTCTCTCTCTCTCTCTCTCTCTCTATGTCTCTCTCTCTTTATGTCTCTCTATCCTTCTCTCTATCCGTCTCTCTAACCTCTCTCTCTTTCTCTCTCTCTCTCTAACCTCTGTCTCTCTCTGTCTCTCTCTCTCTCTCTCTCTCTCTTTATGTCTCTCTATCCTTCTCTCTATCCATCTCTCTAACCTCTCTGTCTCTCTCTGTCTCTCTATCCTTCTCTCTATCCGTCTCTCTAACCTCTCTCTCTCTCTGTCTCTCTCTCTTTATGTCTCTCTATCCTTCTCTTTATCCGTCCCTCTAACCTCTCTCTCTGTCTCTCTCTCTCTCTCTTTGTCTCTCTATCCTTCTCTCTATCCATCTCTCTAACCTCTCTGTCTCTCTCTCTCTTTGTCTCTCTATCCGTCTCTCTAACCTCTCTGTCTCTCTAACCTCTCTGTCTCTCTCTCTCTCTCTGTCTCTCTCTCTCTCTTTGTCTCTCTATCCTTCTCTCTATCCGTCTCTCTAACCTCTCTGTCTCTCTCTCATCTGCCGTCGTCATTTCTTGCAGATCAATTTCAGACTGAATTTACTATCCAATTATCATAAAAACGCCATTCACTTGTCTCTATAACTCTTTCTAAAGTAAAAGCAGCATGTTAACTTTCATGCTGTTCATAAAACAGACCAGTTAGCTACAACATATTGCCTCTGTAGAATGTGTGTGTGTGTGTGTGTGTGTGTGTGTGTGTGTGTGTGTGTGTGTGTGTGTGTGTGTGTGTGTGTGTGTGTGTGTGTGTGTGTGTGTGTGTGTGTGTAATGTCCCCACGGTTATCTCCACGAGGCAGGCGGGTTTAGGGTCATGAAATATTATGTGGATGAAGGACGGGGGTGGGTGGGTGGCGGGCGGGTTGAATAAAAAGAAAACAATGCATTAAAGAATCCAGCTGCTATGTTATGTGTGATGATTGTGAGGCGCTTTACACATTTGACGGGGACTTGGGGGAACGTACGTCAAGGGAACTGTATTCTATACTGTTCTGATAGGTAGGTTACATAAATAGATTAGTAGCCTGAGATCTGTATGACTATATCCTCTCACCTAGCCTATATTATATTATTATTATTATTATTATTATTATTAGAATATTATTATTATTATATTCTTATAATTATATATTATTATATTATATTATTATATTATTATATTATTAATATATTATTATATTATTATAATATTATTATTATAATTAGTATTATATTATTATAATTATATATTATTATATTATAATTATTATATTATATTATTATTATTATTATTATTATTATATTATTATTATTATATTATATTATTATTATTATATTAATATTATGTATTATATTATATTATTATTATATTATTATTATTCTATTATTATAATTATATATTAGTATACTATAATTATTATATATTATTATTATTATTATTATATTATTATTATTATTATATATTATTATTATTGTTATTATTATATTATAATGTTATTATATTATTATATTATTATTATATTATTATATTATTATAATGTTATTATTATAATTATTATTATAATTATATATTATTATATTATATTATTATTATATATTATTATTATGTTATTATATGATATTATTATTATATTATTATTATTACATTATTATTATTTATTATTATTATTCGTATATTATTATTATTGTATTATTATTATGTTATTATATTATTATTATAATAATATTATGATTATTATTTATTATGATTATTATTATATTATTATTATTATATATTATTAACTAATTAAGCATTTCTTGAAGTAAAATGATACACCGAATGTAAATTTTGGCTCGGGAAAAGGAGTGGTGCTGTCTTTATCACAGCATCATAAAAGCTGATAGTATTTAAACCACATAACATGTATCCAAGTAGAACTGAAATCTTATCAGAAACATGTCGTTTTCACAGCTTTTTAACTTCCTTAAAACTGCATAGAAAGTCTTTCCAGTTTTTAGAGAGGTATTGCATTTTTCTCCCTGGTCCCTTTACACATCGTTGCTGTGCGGTCGAGAAGCAGAGATGAAAGTAAAAAACTTGATTCATGTTGACTAGATTGAAGCATTCATTCTATCGATTTAATTTTATTCTGGTGAGAAAGGGTTAATTTCCTGTAGTATCCTAGGGCAACAAAGGATGCGTGTCCTAAAGTTGTAAATTGATTTAAATTGCCAAAATTATATAGCCTAATTAGTCTATTCCTGTCTGTACAGAAATAAATATAAAATCATAAAAAATAGGCTACTACACCAGAAATCTCCATTTGGGCAGTGTGCGTGGCAAATATCAAAATAGATGGTTGTTGAATTATGACTCTCAGTGAAAAGTACAGAGGCCCAGTAAGGAAAAAAAAATCATTTTTCTAAATACAATCGCGGGAAAACATCGTTTTGAAAGCAAATGGCTATTGCTGTAAAGAGAAGACAATGACAAAACTCTAAATCTAGTCTTTAAATTATGAAAATTCTCAACTTAATTGAGCGAACAGCATAGACTATCTTATTGGCACCAGCGGAGAGCACCGGCCATATCGCTGGTGAGTGTACATTTTCACTCTTTGTCATGGTGGGTGAGTGCCACTGGGTGAGTGCCACTGGGTGAGTGCCTCTGGGTGAGTCCCACTGGGTGAGTCCCACTGGGTGAGTCCCACTGGGTGAGTGCCACTGGGTGAGTGCCACTGGGTGAGTCCCACTGGGTGAGTGCCACTGGGTGAGTGCCTCTGGGTGAGTCCCACTGGGTGAGTGCCACTGGGTGAGTGCCTCTGGGTGAGTCCCACTGGGTGAGTCCCACTTTGTGAGTGCCACTGGGTGAGTCCCACTTCGTGAGTCCCACTTTGTGAGTGCCACTGGGTGAGTCCCACTGGGTGAGTCCCACTGGGTGAGTCCCACTTTGTGAGTGCCACTGGGTGAGTCCCACTTTGTGAGTGCCACTGGGTGAGTGCCACTGGGTGAGTCCCACTGGGTGAGTCCCACTGGGTGAGTCCCACTTTGTGAGTGCCACTGGGTGAGTCCCACTTTGTGAGTGCCTCTGGGTGAGTGCCACTGGGTGAGTGCCACTGGGTGAGTGACATTCGAAATCATTTCCTCCTTCAGGTTATTCCGGGACTACACTACACGACTTCTAAAATATTAACTACTTGGACGTGCTTCAAATTTGTCCCAAATCTTTCGTTCCGTCCATCCTCAACCCCAGGAAGTGAGTGCTCACATTACACCAGAATTCCTTAGTTGATCCTGCCCTGTGCTTCTCGGTTGTCATAGGGGGAAAAAAACGGTGACATGCAAACAGTGAACTGCTTTATTACAGTGCCCATTATTACGTGCAAAAATTTCACAAAGCTCCACCAGTCTGTCCTCCATCACCTCGTTCTCTCTACAGCTCCACCAGTCTGTCCTCCATCACCTCGTTCTCGCTACAGTTCCACCAGTCTGTCCTCCATCACCTCGTTCTCGCTACAGCTCCACCAGTCTGTCCTCCATCACCTCGTTCTCTCTACAGCTCCACCAGTCTGTCCTCCATCACCTCGTTCTCTCTACAGCTCCACCAGTCTGTCCTCAGTCACCTCGTTCTCTCTACAGCTCCACCAGTCTGTCCTCCATCACCTCGTTCTCTCTACAGCTCCACCAGTCTGTCCTCCATCACCTCGTTCTCTCTACAGCTCCACCAGTCTGTCCTCCATCACCTCGTTCTCGCTACAGCTCCACCAGTCTGTCCTCCATCACCTCGTTCTCTCTACAGCTCCACCAGTCTGTCCTCCATCACCTCGTTCTCTCTACAGCTCCACCAGTCTGTCCTCCATCACCTCGTTCTCTCTACAGCTCCACCAGTCTGTCCTCCATCACCTCGTTCTCTCTACAGCTCCACCAGTCTGTCCTCCATCACCTCGTTCTCTCTACAGCTCCACCAGTCTGTCCTCCATCACCTCGTTCTCTCTACAGCTCCACCAGTCTGTCCTCCATCACCTCGTTCTCTCTACAGCTCCACCAGTCTGTCCTCCATCACCTCGTTCTCTCTACAGCTCCACCAGTCTGTCCTCCATCACCTCGTTCTCTCTACAGCTCCACCAGTCTGTCCTCCAGTCACCTCGTTCTCTCTACAGCTCCACCAGTCTGTCCTCCATCACCTCGTTCTCTCTACAGCTCCACCAGTCTGTCCTCCATCACCTCGTTCTCTCTACAGCTCCACCAGTCTGTCCTCCATCACCTCGTTCTCTCTACAGCTCCACCAGTCTGTCCTCCATCACCTCGTTCTCTCTACAGCTCCACCAGTCTGTCCTCCATCACCTCGTTCTCTCTACAGCTCCACCAGTCTGTCCTCCATCACCTCGTTCTCTCTACAGCTCCACCAGTCTGTCCTCCATCACCTCGTTCTCTCTACAGCTCCACCAGTCTGTCCTCCATCACCTCGTTCTCGCTACAGCTCCACCAGTCTGTCCTCCATCACCTCGTTCTCTCTACAGCTCCACCAGTCTGTCCTCCATCACCTCGTTCTCTCTACAGCTCCACCAGTCTGTCCTCCATCACCTCGTTCTCTCTACAGCTCCACCAGTCTGTCCTCCATCACCTCGTTCTCTCTACAGCTCCACCAGTCTGTCCTCCATCACCTCGTTCTCTCTACAGCTCCACCAGTCTGTCCTCCATCACCTCGTTCTCTCTACAGCTCCACCAGTCTGTCCTCCATCACCTCGTTCTCTCTACAGCTCCACCAGTCTGTCCTCCATCACCTCGTTCTCTCTACAGCTCCACCAGTCTGTCCTCCATCACCTCGTTCTCTCTACAGCTCCACCAGTCTGTCCTCCATCACCTCGTTCTCTCTACAGCTCCACCAGTCTGTCCTCCATCACCTCGTTCTCTCTACAGCACCACCAGTCTGTCCTCCATCACCTCGTTCTCTCTACAGCTCCACCAGTCTGTCCTCCATCACCTCGTTCTCTCTACAGCTCCACCAGTCTGTCCTCCATCACCTCGTTCTCTCTACAGCTCCACCAGTCTGTCCTCCATCACCTCGTTCTCTCTACAGCTCCACCAGTCTGTCCCCCATCACCTCGTTCTCTCTACAGCTCCACCAGTCTGTCCTCCGTCACCTCGTTCTCTCTACAGCTCCACCAGTCTGTCCTCCGTCACCTCGTTCTCTCTACAGCTCCACCAGTCTGTCCTCCATCACCTCGTTCTCTCTACAGCTCCACCAGTATGTCTCATAGTAGAATAGTAGACTATCTTACATAAGTCTGCAAATCCGATGATGCATGCAATGCTTTATTGCCAAGGTGAATTTTGATGGTGAAAATTAGCTTCCAGAAACTAGAAACACACCTACGGCAACAAGGAATGACAGAAGAGAAGCTGCACGGATACACGTCACCTACGGCAACAAGGAATGACAGAAGAGAAGCTGCACGGATACACGTCACCTACGGCAACAAGGAATGACAGAAGAGAAGCTGCACGGATACACGTCACCTACGGCAACAAGGAATGACAGAAGAGAAGCTGCACGGATACACGTCACCTACGGCAACAAGGAACGACAGAAGAGAAGCTGCACGGATACACGTCACCTACGGCAACAAGGAACGACAGAAGAGAAGCTGCACGGATACACGGAGAAGCTGCGTTGATCTAATTATAGACAAGAAGACTAACAAATATCCTTCCAAAATGTGATCAGTTATAAGCAGAAATGTAGGCATATTTAAAAATTCCTGTCCAAAAAAATCACTCCTGCATCTCGGAATATACAGAACGTTCTCTATATCAGAGGGTCTGATACACGTTCTCTATATCAGAGGGTCTGATACACGTTCTCTATATCAGAGGGTCTGATACACGTTCTCTATATCAGAGGGCTCTGATACGCGTTCTCTATATCAGAGGGTCTGATACACGTTCTCTATATCAGAGGGTCTGATACACGTTCTCTATATCAGAGAGATACACGTTCTCTATATCAGAGGGTCTGATACACGTTCTCTATATCAGAGGAGTCTGATACACGTTCTCTATATCAGAGGGGTCTGATACACGTTCTCTATATCAGAGGGTCTGATACACGTTCTCTATATCAGAGGGTCTGATACACGTTCTCTATATCAGAGGGTCTGATACACGTTCTCTATATCAGAGGGTCTGATACACGTTCTCTATATCAGAGGGTCTGATACACGTTCTCTATATCAGAGGAGTCTGATACACGTTCTCTATATCAGAGGGGTCTGATACACGTTCTCTATATCAGAGGGTCTGATACACGTTCTCTATATCAGAGGGTCTGATACACGTTCTCTATATCAGAGGGGTCTGATACACGTTCTCTATATCAGAGGGGTCTGATACACGTTCTCTATATCAGAGGGGTCTGATACACGTTCTCTATATCAGAGGGTCTGATACACGTTCTCTATATCAGAGGGTCTG
>NC_138295.1:5772500-5807500 GCF_965601325.2 Salmo salar | reverse complement strand
GTCCACATTAATCTGCAGTGTGATAATCCTGTGGGTCTTCTATTTTCCCACATAAAGGAGAGAGAGAGAGAGAGATAATCCCCTAATCCGTGTTTACTCCTGATACTCACCTCTTCACCGAGCGACTGAGGAGGAGGAGGCAGCTAGACGTGGGCTTAGACAGGGGAGAGATCCCCGGGTCTTTGGGATTGGATGGATTGGAGGTCATATTTCAAAACAACCAATCCTGTTGGGAGAAAAGACAGGAATTAGAATTAGGGAAATTAAATTAGCCGTCTAAGCCCTTGTTATGAAGACTTTAGTGTAGACCTTGCTTACTCAAAAATATCAATGAGATATCAAATCCAATTTTAAAATGACCAATCCTGTTGAGGAACGATACAAAACAGCTTGGCTTTTCTAAAACCTTGTTATCAATACTTTGTTAATTTTCACTCTTTAACGTTTAACGCTTTCTAAAAAAACGACATAATCCACTACGAGAGAACTATCCGTCGAGGGGTTTTGTAAGTGATATGTCAAGTGAACAATTATCTATAAAAAAAAAATTTGGGGGGGGGGGGGGGAAACAAAAAACAAAAACAAATTAAGTTTGAACAAGTCAACAAAAGTTATTTTAAAATCCTCAAAGTTTCTCCCAAAAACATATAGGAAGGCACTTCCTTCCTATATGTGTCTTAGGATAGGATAAACGTCAATGTCTCCCCAGAGGAAAAATTGTCAAAGACACACAGTACTGCTGTACACAAAATAAACACTGTGTGGTCCACACTCAACATATACAATAGATACACGTCTACTACAACCTCATACATAGTACATGTTGCACGCTGCCCTGATACATCAACATCAGCCTTTTGTGCACATACTGTAGTATACTGCATGCACTGTAATCCTTGGGACGTACAGTAGCATATTAATGTAGTACAGGGCATATACAGTACTGTAAGCCTTCCCTTGGGACGTACAGTAGCATATTAATGTAGTACAGGGCAAAAATATTTGATGAAACATTACATTTGGTCTTACTGCTATTACCGTAGTCCGTAGAAACACATTGAATAACATATTAAGACATAGGACAACAGATAGTGGTTTAAAAAAAAGGGTTTCCATATATACTGTACTGGTACCGGGCTACCTTCAGACGAGTCTCGTGATGCTAGAGAACAACAACCAACACGTGCAGTACATGTTGGTGAGAGTCTCACCTTTCCGTAGAGGAGTCATAGTGTGTAGATACTAGAACCTTCCTTTTAAACCAATCCTCCAATCCTTTCTTGTACTTTAGCCTATAAAGCTATCTATCTATGTGACTGTGAATCACAGTTATTCACTGTGTGATCTTTAAAACGATGTGGTCCAAACCGTTCTTGTACTGTAGCCTATGACATACAGCCTGTTGCTACACTCTTAGAAAAAAGGGTTCCAAAAGGGGTTCTTCGGCTGTCCCCATAGGAGAACCCTTTTTGGTTCCATGTAGAAGCGCCTGTGTAAAGGGTTCTACAAGGAACTCAAAAGTGTTCTACCTGGAACCAAAAAAAGAGTTCTACCTGAAACCAAATAGGGTTCTTCCTGGAACCAAAAAGGGTTCTACCTGGAACCAAATAGGGTTCTTCCTGGAACCAAAAAAGAGTTCTACCTGGAACAAAATAGGGTTCTTCCTAGAACCAAAAAGGGTTCTACCTGGAACCAAATAGGGTTCTTCAAAGGGTTCTCCTAGGGGGACAAGCAAAGAAACCTTTTAGGCTCTAGATAGCACATTTTCTTTCTAAGAATGTAGGAGCTCTAGCGGTCTAAGTGACTGTGAAGTCACTCCCTGTGATTTATCCTGTCGTCTAAAACAATTGGTCCAACACTATCTTGTACTGTATTCCTTCAAATACATGTACTGTAGGTGACATTGCTGGCACTTTGTTCATTGTTGTTTAACTAGCTAACGTTAACTGGCTTGCTCTTTAGCTAACTTTACGTGATGTGTGTGATCTTAAACATTGTTTGCCTAGCTTGTTTCCCTAGCTAGGTTCATTGTTTACCTAGCTAGGTTCATTGTTTCCCTAGCTAGGTTCATTGTTTCCCTAGCTAGGTTCATTGTTTCCCTAGCTAGGTTCATTGTTTCCCTAGCTAGGTTCATTGTTTACCTAGCTAGGTTCATTGTTTCCCTAGCTAGGTTCATTGTTTCCCTAGCTAGGTTCATTGTTTCCCTAGCTAGGTCATTGTTTCCCTAGCTAGGTTCATTGTTTCCCTAGCTAGGTTCATTGTTTCCCTAGCTAGGTTCATTGTTTCCCTAGCTAACTATATGTCTTAAGCTAAAGTGTACTGTTAGCTAGCTAGCTAACGTTAGCTGGCTGGCTCCCTAGAGGACGTTATTTTGTTTCCCAGAGCCGTTTGCTTTTCTAGTTAGAGCCTAATGTTAGCTAGCTAACAATGAACCAGGTTGGTTAGCTCCCAGCACTGTGGCATTGTTGACACTTTGTTCATTGTTGTTTAACTAACTAATGTTAGCTGGCTGGCTCGTTAGCTAACATTACTTGACGTGTGTACAACACCCGTTGAAGATGGCCCGTGTCAGTAAACATCTGCAAAATGCGTATTGAAATTGCTGGCAGCAGAGCTGGTTAGGCTGTTTTCATGTTATCCAGAGGTAAACAAAATCATCTGCCAGAGTGTCAAGTGTGCGCTCCGAGAGCGAAACGAGATGGGTGTGGCTAAAGCTTAAGAGGGTGTGAACGATGCTGAATGGGTGTAGACAAAGAGCTCTTAACTAGTGAGTTTATAAGTTTATCAACTTTCAAAGCAGAATTTCTTTCCCATTGTTATTCAAATGCAGTGTTTGATATACAATTTTGTAGCTCTGAGTCTCTACTTTTATCTAATGTAAAAAAAAAAAAACACAATCTCACATTTTTGCTACATAAGACCGAATCCAGGTCGTGAGTCACAAATGGCTGTGAATTCATGATGAATCACTGCAAGGTTATTGTGACTGTGAAACATACGTTAGTATATTTAAGCAAAAAGGCCCGAGGAGGTGTGATATAGGGAAGATATACCACAGCTAAAGGCTGTTCTTACTGTCACGATCTTGGAAATGATCGGATCAAGGCGCAGCGTGAGTATAGTTCCACATATTTATTTAAGTGAAACTAACAAAACAAAATAACAACACTTACAAAGACCGTGAGGACGTAGTGCCCAAACACACTAACAATCAATCAATATCCCACAAAACACAGGGGGGGGGGGAATAGCTACCTAAATATGATCCCCAATCAGAGGCAACGAAAAACAGCTGCCTCTAATTGGAAACCATATTAGCACCAACACAGAAATAGATAGATATAATAGATATACTAGATCACCCCCTCGTCATGCCCTGACCTACTACACCATAGAGAACCAAGGGCTTATACATGACGCAATGCGAAGTGCCTGGACACAGCCCTTAGCCGTGTTACATTGGCCATATACCACAAACCCCCAAGGTGCCTTGTTGCTATTATAAACTTGGTTACCAGCGTAATTAGAGCAGTAAAAACAAATGTTTTGTCATACCCGTGGTTTACGATCTGATATACCACAGCGGTCAGCCAATCAGCATTCAGGGCTCGAACCACCCAATTTATAATGGTTTATAAGTCATTAATTACATTAAATCAGGCCTGAAATTGTACACAACATGTTGGGCCCACAACTAAAATATCCCATTAATTTCATGAATACACATACTAATAATGCTGTGATACAAACAAGCTGATGAAGGCTGATTGAAACTGTTGTCAACATCAAGATTGTGTTGGAGTTTTTTGTTGCTGTATTGTAATCCTTTCACCTACTGTCACGTCCTGACCACAGTAAGATGTTATTTTCTATGGTAGAGTAGGTCAGGGCGTGACAGGGGGTGTTTTTCTATGTTTTCTATTTCTATGTTTAGGTTCTAGTTTTGTATTTCTATGTTGGGGTTTTGTTTGGGATGATCTCCAATTAGAGGCAGCTGGTCCCACGGGGGACCAGTACGGAGGAGAAGAAAAAAAAAATTATGAAATGTATTCATTCACTACTGTAAGTCGCTCTGGATAAGAGCGTCTGCTAAATGACTAAAATGTAATTGTTAAAATGTCTCTAATTGGAGATCATACTTAAGTAGGGTTTCCCCCCCCCCCCCCCCCCCCACCTGGGTTTGTGGGAGATTAATTTTGAGTGTATGTTTCACCGCTGCTTCACGTTTATTTTAATTTTTTTGTCATTCAGTTTATTTATGTATTGCATAGTTTCACAGTATAAATAAAATGTGAAACGACACACATGCTGCACTTTGGTCCTCTTCTCCTTACGACAACCGTGACACCTACTATAAAAGATAGAGTATTTAATCTGGCCAGTGATATATTCTCTATGGGGTTTTAGATAATCTCTCTTGATTACTAAACTAGCGAAGGGAAGCAGCTGCTAGCGATTAAACTGCAGACCTGCCCCCGGACCAGCATGCACTGGGAGAGTACTAGGCTCTGCTCCAACTCTCTAAAACACCCCCCTTTGCTCCCCTCCCTTCCTGCCCTCATCATTTTTCCATCACGATCACTGGTATGGAGATACGGAGGTTTCTATGGTGTGTGTGGTGTGTTTGTGGTGTGGGGCTGATCTAGATATAGTAGTGGAGTGGGTTGATTCACATTTCACAGAAGAGCACTTACGAAACACGAGCACATGCACAAACATCACAGCTGTGGGGTTAAGAGTTGAAAACCTGTTTGTAAACCACAGCTAAAACCAGCCAGAGACTGCAGGCAATATCTATATATTATAGTAACTGTCTACAACCAGACAGACATTTATCTATATATATATATATATACAACCAGACATCTATCTATCTATATATTATAGTAACTGTCTACAACCAGACAGACAACTATCTATCTATATATATAGTAACTGTCTACAACCAGACAGACAACTAGTCTATCTATATATATATTATAGTAACTGTCTACAACCAGACAGACAACTATCTATCTATATATATATTATAGTAACTGTCTACAACCAGACAGACAACTATCTATCTATATATATTATAGTAACTGTCTACAACCAGACAGACATCTATCTATATATATATTATAGTAACTGTCTACAACCAGACAGATATCTATCTATCTATCTATCTATCTATCTATCTATCTATCTATCTATCTATCTATCTATCTATCTATCTATCTATCTATCTATCTATCTATCTATCTATCTATCTATCTATCTATCTATCTATCTATCTATCTATCTATCTATCTAGCCTGACTGCCATTAGGTACCGAGATGAGATCCTCAGACCCCTTGTGAGACCATATGCTGGTGCGGTTGGCCCTGGGTTCCTCCTAATGCAAGACAATGCTAGACCTCATTTGGCTGGAGTGTGTCAGCAGTTCCTGCAAGAGGAAGGCATTGATGCTATGGACTGGCCCGCCCGTTCCCCAGACCTGAATCCAATTGAGCACATCTGGGACATCATGTCTCGCTCCATCCACCAACGCCACGTTGCACCACAGACTGTCCAGGAGTTGGCGGATGCTTTAGTCCAGGTCTGGGAGGAGATCCCTCAGGAGACCAGCCACCAACTCATCAGGAGCATGCCCAGGCGTTGTAGGGAGGTCATACAGGCACGTGGAGGCCACATACACTACTGAGCCTCATTTTGACTTGTTTTAAGGACATTACATCAAAGTTGGATCAGCCTGTAGTGTGGTTTTCCACTTTAATTTTGAGTGTGACTCCAAATCCAGACCTCCATGGGTTGATAAATTGGATTTCCATTGATTATTTTTGTGTGATTTTGTTGTCAGCACATTCAACTATGTAAAGAAAAAAGTCTTTAATAAGATTATTTCTTTCATTCAGATCTAGGATGTGTTGTTTAAGTGTTCCCTTTATTTTTTTGAGCAGTATATATTATAGTAACTGTCTATATATATATATATTATTGTATCTGTCTACAACCAGACAGATATCTATCTATCTATATATCTATCTATATATATATTATAGTAACTGTCTACAACCAGACATCTATCTATATATATATTATAGTAACTGTCTACAACCAGACAGACATCTATCTATCTATTTATATATATTATAGTAACTGTCTGCAACCAGACAGACATCTATCTATCTATATATATAGTAACTGTCTACAGCCAGACAGAGACATCTATTTACTTACATTATATATGATAGTAACAACACTTCTGAACAGATACACAGAGAGAAGCCACTCAAAAACCATTTCACCTTTCCCCATAGCTTAATCCACTTCACTTTTCCCCTAGCTGACAGCATTTCACCTTTCCCCATAGCTTAATCCACTTTACTTTTCCCCTAGCTGACAGCATTTCACCTTTCCCCATAGCTTAATCCACTTTACTTTTCCCCTAGCTGACAGCATTTCACCATTTCCCCATAGCTTAATCCACTTCACTTTTCCCCTAGCTGACACCATTTCACCTTTCCCCATAGCTTAATCCACTTCACTTTTCCCCTAGCTGACAGCATTTCACCTTTCCCCATAGCTTAATCCACTTCACTTTTCCCCTAGCTGACACCATTTCACCTTTTCCCCATAGCTTAATCCACTTCACTTTTCCCCTAGCTGACAGCATTTCACCTTTCCCCGTAGGTTAATCCATTTTTATCTTTCCCCTAGCTAAATCCCCTCTAATGTTTGTCAACTATTACAGCTCCAGTGTCTGCATGGGGGATGGCTCAGATTTGATAATTCTCTCATTCCACAAATATACAAGAGACTGAGAGAGACACAACCCACGGTTACAGTACCAGGTAATTATATTATATTAACAAACACATTTTCACACTCAAAATAGGCTTCTCTCTCCACCCCCTCCCTCTCTCCACCCCCTCCCTCTCTCCACCCACCCCCTCCCTCTCTCCACCCCTTCCCTCTCTCCATCCCCTCCCTCTCTCCACCCACCCCCTCCCTCACACTCAAAATAGGCTGCTCTCCACCCCCTCCCTCTCTCCACCCCCTCCTTCTCTCCACCCACCCCCTCCCTCTCTCCACCCACCCCCTCCCTCTCTCCACCCACCCCCTCCCTCTCTCCACTTGTTTTGCCTGGGATTACTTGATACATGCTGGTTAAGTCCTCACAGAATCATATTCACAATTATACAGAGATGGAGAAGAAATGCATTGGCTAACAGATGGTTGCCACAGATTTGAATAACAGAAGTTTGTTAGCACAGACTGGTCTCATAGACTAGACGTAACGTAGTAAACGTAAATCCGGGACACTCAAATCAGTCCGATATGTTACATTTGGTATGGTTACATAAGACAGATGGTTACTGAAGGCAAATATGGAAGGAGGGTGGTTGGTTGGGGTGGATACTCTGATTGATCGGCTAATGAAAAGCCAACTGACATTTACTCCTGAGGTGCTGACCTGTTGCACCCTCGACAACCACTGTGATTATTATTATTTGACCCTGCTGGTCACCTATGAACATTTGAACATCTTGGCCATATTCTGTTATAATCTCCACCCGGCACAGCCAGAAGAGGACTGGCCACCCCTCATAGCCTGGTTCCTCTCTAGATTTCTTCCTAGGTTCTGGCCTTTCTAGGGAGTTTTTCCTAGCCACCGTGCTTCTACACCTGCATTGCTTGCTGTTTGGGGTTTTAGGCAGGGTTTCTGTACAGCACTTTGAGATATCAGCTGATGTATGTAAGAAGGGCTTTATAAGTACATTTGATTCATATTTTATTTGATCGGTAGACGTATAATGCGAACGTCTAGCAACCCAAAGGTTGGAATCTCATCACAAACAACTTTAGCATTTTAGCCAATCAGCTACTTTGCAACCACTTAGCGTTTTAGGTAACCCTTCCCCTTAACCATTTTACCTAACCCTTCTCATAACCCCCGGGTTCCTTCCGTTGTAAATCGGGAGGTGCCAGAACAAAAAGTGAGCCGAGAGGTGAGTGACCTGGGGAGCTCTGAGGTACCGGGACGCATGAAAAAAAAAAAAACTCATTGCAAGCATATTATCGCATTTGTGTAGTGGCATAGAGCAGTGGAGTAGAGGCACTTACAGAAGTTGCACACATGGGGAACATTTTTAGTAGCCTAGGAGCCAGGAAAAATGTGGCCCTTTTATAAAACGCATTTCATGCAATTCCATGTCATTTTACACCACTCTAGACTATGGCACAAATGATTGTAAGGACAGGCTACTTTGACACTGACAAACTGCAATAAAAAAAAAAAAACGACCTTGTCTTGAAACCATCAATAGCCTAGTCCTAGGTGTGTGGAGACACATATTTTAGGCTACAATATGAGGAGGAAATGATAGTCCTAAAAAATGGTTTCCAGTTTCACTGACTCGCCCAATGACACGCAGCATACTCCTTGATGATGGTCCAGGTGGCGCTAGTGCCAAAAGCCTATCTCTCTTCCGTTGTACTTTGTAACGGTCTTCGTCATCCTCGGATGAAGGGGAAGAGAAATCAGACCAAAATGCAGCGTGGTAAGTGTTCGCAAACAAAAGAACAACCGAACAGTTCCGTCAGGTGCAAAACACTAAACAGAAAATAACCACCCACAAAAACCCAAAGGAAAACAGGCTGCCTAAGTATGGCTCCCAATCAGCAACAACAATATACAGCTGTCCCTGATTGAGAGCCATACCAGGCCAAAACAAAGAAATACCAAACATAGAAAAAAGAACATAGAATGTCCACCCCAACTCACGCCCTGACCAAACCAAAATAGAGACATAAAAGGATCTCTAAGGTCAGGGCATGACACTATCTCTCTTCCGTTGTACTTTGTTAAACAATATTTGGATGTTGATCAAATATTTTGTTAGCCTACTGCAGACAGATTAGAGTCTTCTCTTTTCAGCAGAAGCCATTTGCTTTCCAACCTGTGTTTTCCTGCGATTGTATTTGAAATATTGCGAAAGGCCTGTTGTCTGCATGCTGTTTGTTAACTGACAGATTTGCCATGCTTTCCTGACTGTAGACTATGCATGGTTATTGGGTTACATTCACAGCTAGCATATATATATATATATATATATATATATATATATATATATATATATATATATATATATATATATATATATATAAAATAAGCTATTGATTCTCTGTGGCTAAATTATAGGCCTCTCATTGTGTATCAGGTGATTCTAAATGATTTCATTTTTTTCTTAAAATGACAGCAGACATTCTATAACTTTGGGGAATGTATTTGTATTTATCAGGGGTGCCGCAGTTCCTTCAGAACCTTTTGTGTGGCTATGATTCTATAAGGAAATACATGATGAAGCGCAACGCTGGAGAGATGAGAGTTGCAGGCTCATGTCTATCAGAGCAGAGAGATGGAAAGAGATCACAGAACGTGAACCTCATTCTAGTTCTGTGAGAGATACAGGAAATGCTTTACACAATGACGGTCACGCATTGGTCTCAAACAAAGGTTACAATGTTGCGTAAACCATACTCTCTTAGAGTATCAGGCCCGGGCTGAAAATCAACTGTTTCACATTACGTTTTTTTGTGTGGGGGCAGGAGAATTAAGAGGTAACTCGAATTAACTTTGTCTCTTTGTTTGTAACATATTTTATTAGAAATTTCATGCCGTGAGAGGTACCGGATACACATATTTAACACCTTTTTTGGGTAGGCACAAAACTACCTACATCCATTTCTTTTAACCAATACCGGTTACCTTCAGGCGAGTTCCATGACCCCAGAGTTCCATGACACTTGAGGGTCGTAGAGAAAAATGGTCTCCCCTTTCCATAGATTGGTCAAACCAGTCGGACGCTACAGATCTTATCGTGAGAAGGCAGATTTTTGGAATATCTCATGTTCTGCAGAACACAGCTCTAGCTCTGCCACCTTTCACCACAGATGAGGAAGTGTGACATTGGCGGATTGAAAACTGAAATCTGTCGCTTAAACTGATATCTCTGGTAGCTGATAAACTAATATGTCTGATAGCTGATAAACTGATATATCTGATAGCTGATATCTCTAATAGCTGATAAACAGATATATCTGATAGCTGATATCTCTAATAGCTGATAAACAGATATATCTGATAGCTGATATCTCTGATAGCTGATAAACTGATATATCTGATAGCTGATATCTCTGATAGCTGATAAACTGATATATCTGATAGCTGATATCTCTGATAGCTGATAAACTGACATCTCTGAAAGCTGTTAAACTAATATCTCTGATAGCTGATAAACTAATATGTCTGATAGCTGATAAACTGATAGCTGATCAACTAATATGTCTGATAGCTGATAAACTGATATATCTGATAGCTGATATCTCTGAAAGCTGTTAAACTGATAGCTGATAAACTGATATCTCTGATAGCTGATAACTGATATCTCTGATAACTGATATCTCTGATAACTGATAAACTGATATCTCTGATAGCTGATAAACTGATATCTCTGATAACTGATATCTCTGATAGCTGATAAACTGATATCTCTGATAGCTGAAAAACTGATATCTCTGATAGCTGATAAACTGATATATCTGATAGCTGATGAACTGATGTCTCTAATAGCTGATAAACTGATATCTCTGATAGCTGATAAACTGATATCTCTGATAACTGATATCTCTGATAGCTGATAAACTGATTTCTCTGATATCTTCTGATATCTTCAGCTGATAAACTGACAGATCTGATGTGGACATCCACTAATTAACATACCATACTAATTAATAAACGTAACATACCAATATTGCCACTCCTATTTGCTATATCTTCAAATTAAGCCTACTAGATAGTGTGTGCCCTCAAGCCTGGAGGGAAGCAAAAGTAATTATGCTATCTAAGAATAGTAAACTCCATTTACTGGCTCAAAAAGCCGAACAATCAGCCTGTTACCAGCCCTTAGCAAACTTTTGGGAAAAAAATGTGTTTGATCAGATACAATGCTATTTTAGAGTAAACAAATCGACAAATCAGCATGCTTATAGGGAAGGACATTCAGCAAGCACAGCACTGAAGCACACAAATTACTGATGATTGGCTGTGAGAAATAGATGATCAGAATATTGTGGGGGCTGTTTTGTTAGACTTCAGTGCGGATTTTGTCTTTATTGATCATAGTCTGCTGTTGGAAAAACATATGTGTTATGGCTTTACACCCCCTGCTATAATGTGGATAAAGAGTTACCTGTCTAACAGAACACAAAGGGTGTTCTTCGATGGAAGCCTCTCCAACATAATCCAGGTAGAATCAGGAATTCCCCAGGGCAGCTGTCTAGGCCCCTTACTTTTAAAATGTTTTACTAACGACATGCCATGCTTTGAGTAAAGCCAGTATGTCTATGTAAGTGGATGACTCAACACTATACACGTCAGCTACTACAGCGACTGAAATGACTGCAAAACTTAACAAAGAGCTTCAGTTAGTTTTAGAATGGGTGGTAAGGAATACGTTAGCTCTAAATATTTCAAAAACTAAAAGCATTGTATTTGGGACAAATCATACATTAAAACCTAAACCTCAACTAAATTCTTGAATGAATAATGTGGAAATTGAGGTGACTGCTTGGAGTTACCCTGGATTGTAAACTGCCAAGATCAAAACATATTGATACAACAGTAGCTAAAATGGGAAGAAGTCCATCCATAATAAAGCGCTGCTCTGCCTTCTTAACAACACTATCAACAAGGCAGGTCCTACAGGCCCTAGTTTTGTCACAACTGGACTACTGTTCAGTCGTGTGGTCAGGTGCCACACAGAGGGACTTGGGAAAATTGCAGTTGGCTCAAAACAGGGCAGCACGGCTGGCCCTTGGATGTACAGAGAGAGCTAACAATAATATGCATGTCGGTCTCTCCTGGCTGAAAGTGGAGGAGAGATTGACTTCATCACTACTTGTATTTATGAGAAGTATTGACATGTTGAATTCACTGAGCTGTCTGTTTGATCTACTGGCGCACAGCTCAGACACCCATGCATACCCCACAAGACATGTCACAAGAGGTCTTTTCACAGTCCCTAAATCCAGAAAAGACTACGGGAGGCGAACAGTACTACATAGAGCCATGACTACATGGAACTCTATTCCACATCAGGTAACTGATGCAAGCAGTAAAAATTTGATTGAAGAAAACCGAATAAAAATACACCTTATGGAACAGCAGGGGACTATGAAGAGACACAAACACAGACACATACACACGATAACATACGCACTATACACACGTGTACACCACGTAAACATGGATTTTGTGTTGTAGATATGTGGTAGTAAAGGAAGGCACACACTTAATGTGTTGGGAAATCTGCTGTGAATGTTTTTTTAAAACTGTATAACTGCCTTCATTTTGCTGGACCCCAGGAAGAGTAGCTGCTGCCTTGGTTAGGAACTAATGGGGATCCATAATAAATGCAAATACAAAACTTAAAGAAATCTTTCATAAATTATATTAAGCCTTTCATACGGAGAGAGAGAGTTAAGGAGAGAAAGAAAGTCAATGTTTTGATTTACTGTCAGGCATTGAGATTCTGCTCCAAGCAATTAACATATGTTGCAAATGGCATCAAATTCCCTATGTAAGGAATAGGATGCCATTTGGTGGTCATTTGCCATAGGGGGCCATTTGGAACTCACCCTATGTCCTGAATTGGCTAGGCCTCAAACAGCCGGGCACGGCGCTCCCTCCCCCGCTCCCTAAATGATAATTAGGAGACTCACCCAACGCTGTAGGAGAGAAGTTAAATAAATATGTTGAGTGTTCATTCAAATACATGTAAATACCATCTAAGCTCTACGTTTTTGCTCCCTTTCCCCTTCATTTAACTCTGATGAATATTAAGTGTGTTTACGGACTCTGTTGTTGTCAGAGTAGATAGATCTACAATGACGCTGGGCAGATTGTGTTGTCTTGTAATAATGTGACTAAAGCTCATTCATCGCCGGTTCACTGGTTCTCTCTACTCTCAGTCTATCACACTGTGTCAGAGTGGGACGGTAAATAGTTTATGTGACGGAAAGGGATCGGGTAAGAGAAAGAGAAAGAGAGGGGGAGAGAGAGACTGATGGGGGATAGAGAGAGACAGAAAAAGAGCGAGAGAGAGAGGGAGAAAGAGATACAGAGGGGAGATTGATAGGGGAGAGAGATATACAGAGAAAGAGAGTGTGTGTGTGTCAGAGAGAGAGAGAGAGAGAGAGAGAGGGAGGGTATTTGAACAGAGCAATACTCAATCATGACGCATCAAAGCCAAAGGAACTGCATAATATTAAAAAAAGGCTATAGATGGAAGGAAATTAGTGTAGAAACCTACCAAAAAACTACTAGGCGACAACGAATTCAATCCCTTCTAGACAATTTCCTAAAATACTTAAACAGTATTTTTCACCTCTAAACGACTTACGAAAATTAACAACAATGACAAACGGTTTGATGAAGAATGCAAAAAACCTAAGAAAGAAATTGATAAACCTGTCCAACCAAAAACAGAGAGACCCAGAAAACCTGAGCTTAAGCCTTCACTATGGTGAATCACTAAAACAATACAGAAATACACTACGGAGAAAGAAGGTACAGCAGTTCAATCTAAACACTTCTGGGAAAAATTGGAAAACACTAAAAAAACAACAAAAAAAACAGTTATCTATCCAAAACGGAAATGTATTGATAAACTATTTCTCTAATCCTGTTTGCTCTATAACAAAGAACGAACAGCAAAAACATATACCTGATGAAATACAAATCTTATAATTCACTATTAAAGACTAACAGTACCCACTTGATTCTCCAATTACATCGAATGAACTACAGGACAAAATACAAACCCTCCAACCCAAAAAGGCCTGTGGTGTTGATGGTATCCTAAATTAAATGTTAAAATATACAGACCACAAATTCCAATTGGCTATACTTAAACTCTTTAACATCATCCTTAGCTCTTGCTTCTTCCCCAATATTTGGAACAAAGGACTAATCACCCAAATCCACAAAAGCGGAGACACATTTTTCACCAATAACTACCGTGGGATATGCATCAACAGCAACCTTGGGAAAATGTCCTCAGTGAAAACAACGTACTGAGCAAATATCAAACTGTTTTTTTTTTTACCAATTTACCATACAACAGACCATGTATTCACCCTGCACACCCTAATTGACAAACAAATAAACCAAAACAAAGGGGAAGTCTTCTCATGCTTTGTTGACATCAAAAAAGCTTTTGACTCAATTTGGCAATACAATTTGATAGAAAGCGGTGTTGGGGGAAAAAACATACGACATTATAAAATCCATGTACACATACAACAAATGTGTGATTCAAATAAAATAAAAAACACACAAGGCCTCCTGAGTGGTCTAAGGTGCTAGCTGTGCCACTAGAGATTCTGGGTTCAAGTCCAGGCTCTGTCGTGGCCAGCCGCAACCAGGAGACCCATTGGGCGGCACACAATTGGCCCAGCGTTGTCCGGGTTAGGGGAGGATTTGACCGGCAGGGATGTCCTTGTCCCATCGCGCTGACATGGTCGCCAGGTGTACGGTATTTCCTCCAACACATTGGTGCAGCTGGCTTCCGGGTTAAGTGGGCATTGTGTCAAGAAGCAGTGCGGCTCGGCTGGGTTGTGTTTTAGAGGACGGACGGCTCTCAACCTTCGCCTCTCCCGAGTCCGTACGGGAGTTACAGCGATGAGACAAGACTGTAACTACCAATTGGATACAACGACCAAGGGGTAAAAAAATTACAATTTCCACAGGGCCCTGAACAGAGACTTCCCCTAATACCTGACCACTGTGACTGACCCAACATTAAGGAAAGCTTTGACTATGTACAGACTCAGTGAGCATAGCCTTACTATTGAGAGAGGCCGCAGTAGGCAGACCTGGCTCTCAAGAGAAGACAGGCTATGTGCACACTGCCCACAAAATGAGGTGGAAACTGAGATGGACTTCCTAACCTCCTGCCAAATGTATGACCATATTAAAGACAAATATTCCCACAAAGAATTTGAAAACAAATCCAATTTTGATGAACTCCCATATCTACTGGGTGAAATACCACAGTGTGACATCACAGGAGCAATATGTGTGACCTGTTGCCACAAGAAAAGGGCAACCAGCGAAGAACAAACACCATTGTAAATACAGGCCATATTTTGGTTTATTTATTTTCCCTTTTGTACTTTGACTATTTGCACATCATTACAACACTGTATATAGCCATAATATGACATTTGTGTTTATCATCTATTTCACTTATGTTTCCCAAGCCAATAAAGCCCTTTGAATTTAAATGAATTGAGAGAGACAGAGTTAGAGAGACAGAGTTAGAGAGACAGAGAGAGAGACAGAGTTAGAGAGTGAGTGAGTGAGTGAGTGAGTGAGTGAGTGAGTGAGTGAGTGAGTGAGTGAGTGAGTGATGAGTGAGTGAGTGAGTGAGTGAGTGAGTGGGGGGGTGGAGGAGGTAGAGGAGGATGAGGTGGAGGAGCAGGAGGAGGAGGAAGAGGAGGAGGATTAGATGGAGGAGCAGGAGGTAGAGGAGGATGAAGTGGAGGAGCAGGAGGAGGAAGAGGATGAGGTGGAGGAGCAGGAGGTGGAGGAAGAGGAGGAGGATTAGATGGAGGAGCAGGAGGTAGAGGAGGATGAAGTGGAGGAGCAGGAGGAGGAAGAGGATGAGGTGGAGGAGCAGGAGCAGGAGGAGGAGGTGGAGGAAGAGGAGGAGGATTAGGTGGAGGAGCAGGAGGTGGAGGAGGATGAAGTGGAGGAGCAGGGGAGGAAGAGGATGAGGTGGAGGAGCAGGAGCAGGAGGAAGAGGAGGAGGATTAGGTGGAGGAGCAGGAGGTGGAGGAGGAGGAGGTAGAGGAGGATGAATTGGAGGAGCAGGAGGAGGAAGAGGATGAGGTGGAGGAGCAGGAGGTGGAGGAAGAGGAGGAGGATTAGGTGGAGGAGCAGGGGGTGGAGGAGGAGGAGGTAGAGGAGGATGAAGTGGAGGAGCAGGGGGAGGAAGAGGATGAGGTGGAGGAGCAGGAGCAGGAGGAGGAGGTGGAGGAAGAGGAGGAGGATTAGGTGGAGGAGCAGGAGGTGGAGGAGGAGGAGGTAGAGGAGGATGAATTGGAGGAGCAGGAGGAGGAAGAGGATGAGGTGGAGGAGCAGGAGGTGGAGGAAGAGGAGGAGGATTAGGTGGAGGAGCAGGAGGTGGAGGAGGAGGAGGTAGAGGAGGATGAATTGGAGGAGCAGGAGGAGGAAGAGGATGAGGTGGAGGAAGAGGAGGAGGATTAGGTGGAGGAGGAGGAGGTAGAGGAGCAGGAGGTGGATGAGGTAGAGGAGCAGGGGGTGGAGGAGGAGGAGGTAGAGGAGGAGGAGGATGAAGTGGAGGAGCAGGAGGAGAAGCAGGAAGTGAAAGTGGAGTAGCAGGAGGAGGAAGAGGAGGAGGAGGATGATGTGGAGGAGCAGGGAGAGGAAGAGGAGGAGCAGGAGGAGGAGCAGGTAGAGCAGGTGGAGAAGCAGGAAGAGAAGGTGGAGGAGCAAGAGGAGGAAAAAGAGGAGGATGAGGGGGAGTTGCAGGACGAGGAGCAGGACGAGGAGGTGGAGGATCAGGAAGAGGAGGTGGAGGAGCAGGCAGAGGAGGTAGAGGAGCAGGCAGAGGAAGAGGAGGAGCAGGGGGAGGAGCAGGAAGAGGAAGTGGAGGAGCAGGTGGAGGAGCAGGAGGAGGAAGTGGAGGAGCAGGTGGAGAAGCAGGAAGAGAAGGTGGAGGAGCAAGAGGAGGAAAAATAGGAGGATGAGGTAGAGTTGCAGGACGAGGAGCAGGACGAGGAGGTGGAGGATCAGGAAGAGGAGGTGGAGGAGAAGGAAGAGGAGGTGGAGGAGCAGGAGGAGGAAAAGGAGGATGATGAGGTGGAGGAGCAGGAAGAGGAGCAGGAAGAGGAGGTGGAAGAGCAGGAGAAGCATGGGGAGGAAGAAGAAGAAGAAGAGAAAGAATATAAATAGTATACGTTAGTGGGACTGCAGGGAGGGAGGACACCCATACACACACAGATAGCAGCTGTTCATCTCTTTCAGCTTTCTGTCCACTTCTAGATAGCAGCCTGTGGCCTGTTCATCTCTTTCAGCTTTCTGCCCACTCCTCAGTGAATTATTCTCTCCTCATGGGTTCCTTGTCAGGTATATTGTACTGTTGTACCCCCTAGAACCATCCACCACTCACACTACTGAGATGTGTTGTACAGGGTGTTTCCCAATCCATCCCTTCACTACCCCCTAGAACCATCCACCACTCACACTACTGAGATGTGTTGTACAGGGTGTTTCCCAATCCCTTCCTTCACTACCCCCTAGAACCATCCACCACTCACACTACTGAGATGTGTTGTAAAGGGTGTTTCCCAATCCATTCCTTCACTACCCCTAGGACAGACTGGATACTCAGCACATCTGATTCAGTTAATCCAGTTCAGATCAGTTCAGTTAATCTAGTTCAGATGTTTGGGATGTCAGGGAACCTGAAAGCAGGCTTTCCAGTTTAACTAACTGTGGAGTCGGTATTGATAACTACTTAACCAAGAACTGATGGTGGTCTGTGAGATGATTCATCAATGTCCTAATTCATACAGTACAATTATCAAAACACATCTCCAGGCTTCTACAGTACTTCTCTAGTCCTATATTAAACGTTTAAGTAATATTGTTGTTTCTGTTTGTTTGGGTTCATAGCCTGTCTCCAGGGCTTGTTGGGGGCCGTCTGTAGATTACACCGTGTAAATGGGCTTGTTGGGGGCCGTCTGTAGATTACACCGTGTAAATGGGCTTGTTGGGGGCCGTCTGTAGATTACACCGTGTAAATGGGCTTGTTGGGGGCCGTCTGTAGATTACACCGTGTAAATGGGCTTGTTGGGGGCCGTCGAGAGATTACACAGTGTAAATGGGACAATATTTTGACGTGGCACACCTTTCAGTTTTCTCATGAAATGCTTTTAATATTTGTACATGTTGTTTCTACAATTTATAGTTGGTTAGAGGTTTCGAAGTCATTTTGTGACTTGCTGATGGTCTCGAACCAGCCCTGTGGGGAGATCTCCACAGTCAAACCAAATTTATCAAGGGCATTACGATCAGGTTGAGTACAGCTTGGCTCATAATGGATGATTACTTGGGTGCTGCCAGCTGTAGGAATGCGGGCAGCATTTAAAATGAACCCAACCCAAGAAAAACTGTCGTGTAGCCTTAATTCTGTGGCGTACAATTTTTCCTTAGTCATCTCGCAATCCTCCGTTTTGGACAAGACTGACCTTGTGACAGAAATTGTCCTATTTACCCTTTGTAGTAAGTTTTGACACCGGAGTATATTTTCTGACTCATATCGATGACACACGGGCCATTTTCAGAAGGAAACAACTATTTAGATCTTTAAGACTTTATTATTATACTTTTGTTTTAAATTGTATGTTTACTGTGTTTTGTTTTTTTTGTCTAAAAGCAACACAGATTACAATTGCTGTAGTTTTATGCCGATCTCATTTTGCTTCACAATAAATAAATAAAAAAACATACAATATACTGTATATACAATGCACTATGCAGAAATCACTCCTCCATTTCCTGGTTGCTAAAATTCAAATAATTTCAGTTTATGTGACGTAACAAGCAAGTATAGTGTAGAGAATAATTGTAGATAATCATTGTACCATCTAAACCGCTGTTAAATATCTTTTCAATAACCAAAAATATTGTATTTTCAGCTGTTTGAATCTGGTGTTCAAAACCGAAAGTTGACCACGCAACAACGAAACTTAAGAACGAGAAGCATAGAAATAGCACACATAGAACAGATTGGCTGCTTCTTAGACTTGATTTCAATAAGAATGACAGATCTATAACACACATTTCTATGTGAATTTGGTCAGGTCACCCAAAAAAGTGACATATTGCAGCTTTAATTAATATTGATAAGCAATTATTGTTGCACGGTATAAAAAAAAAAGCTTTTCGATTTAAAAACAACTGTTCGGGACGAGAATTTTTTACTTTTGGTAATCCGTATACGTCTCAAGTCTGACGTCATATACGGATTGAGAGGATCGATTCTTTAGTAATTTGTCTGAATCTTCTCAAGAGGGAAGTAAGTAGTCAGCTAGCAAGGCTGACACAGCACCACTTTTGAGCTGACATATAGAATTGTTTTCATTTAGCTATTGGATTTTCAATTGTTGGATCCTTTTAGGTATCAAATCATAAGGAATAAGGTTTTGAAGTGTCTGTCCAACATCTAGGAGATATAAGAAAGCTCAGGAAATAATTATTTATATTTTTACACATATTTAATCAATTTTTTGGGGTTTAGGCACGAACCTACCTCCATACTTCCATTCGTTTGTATGGGTAACCTTCAGACAAGTCCTGTGACACTTGTGGAGGTTGTAGAGCAAAACGGAAAACACCATCAAGTTCGTGAGAATCGTGTACCCTTTCCACAGTGGGGTCACATTAGTTTGTAGCCCAAACGGTTCGGACGCTACAAACAGAAGTTGGCAAAACGACTTCAGACGAGTCCCGTTGTGTCATGTCCTGACCCTTGTAAGATGTCATTTTCTATAGTAGAGTGGTCAGGGCGTGACAGGGCGTTCTATGTGGGTTTCTAGGTTTATTTTTTCTATGTTGGGGTTGTTGGGATGATCTCCAATTAGAGGCAGCCGGTTCTCGTTGTCTCTAATTGGAGCATATTTATGTAGGGGGTTTTTCCACTTGGTTTTGTGGGTTGTTAATTTGTGAGTAGTGTGTATTTCTCTCTGCGTCACGGTTTTGTTGTTTTGTTATTTCAAGTATTTGGTGTATTGCAACGTTTCACGATAATAATAAAGATGTGGAACTACAAACGCTGCGCCTTGATCCGATCCTTTAAACAGCCGTGACACGTTGGGCTTGTGGGGGGTCGTTGAGCAAAACTGAAAAACCACCATTGTGTGCGTGAGAGTCTCGTCTTTCTATATTAGTTTGTGCGCTGAGCCATTTTCATGAGACAACCAATTTGTTGGGATAGCTTGGCCACCTTCCACCGAAGATGCGGAATTGCAGCCATTGGTGGATGTGGTGAAATGAGACTGAGCCCATAAAGTTGATATCTCTAGCTTAAACTGACAGATTTTCATGGGGGTTTGTTTGTTATGTTACTTAGATTGACGCGCCGCTGTGTCAATAGACTCTAGTCCCATTATTTAATATGATGTTTTATTTTTTTAAGAAATTTAACACAGAATAAAAAATATTATATTCGTTATTTTAGATGTTCGACCAGTTACCAAACATATTGTTCAGTTAAAAAAATTAAAAATAATGGCCAGTTATTAGCTAATAATTGTTATTTTTTTGTTGTTGCCATGGTATCGTTTCGGTATCGAGTATCGATTTAGTATCGAATATTGTGATACTAAACCTGGTATTGAAGTCATGATTCTGGGAACGCGACAACACTATGAGCAATTACCAAGTACTTACTAGTCTGGAAGTTTAATTAACATTATATACATTATATATTATATTATATATGAACATTTTGTACTATTACTGAAGCACATCTTCAGCACTCTACAGAACAGTCCTCCAGTCCTATATTAAATATTTAAGCATTATTTCCATTAATAGCTAGTCGTACGTAAAAGTTCCCAAACCAGGCCCTAATAACTGTCGTATAGCTAAATGAAGTACCTAACATATATCCCAATGCTACAGAGGGTAGATTTAAAAAAGTGTTTTTAATGGAGGTCAGCCAGGTTAGATCCTAATATTGTACCATTTACTGTAAATACCATCAATCAAACCCTACATGTTTAACGTTGGCATATTTATTTGCACTTAACATGGGCTTTCGACCAGACCCCTATCGGCCCTAGTCAAAGTACACTACATGACCAAAAGTATGTGGACACGTGCTCGTCGAACATCTCATTCCAAAATCATGGGCATTAATATGGAGTTGGTCCCCCCTTGTTTGCTGCTATAA
Organism: Salmo salar; assembly: GCF_965601325.2. Classification (NCBI taxonomy): domain Eukaryota; kingdom Metazoa; phylum Chordata; class Actinopteri; order Salmoniformes; family Salmonidae; genus Salmo; species Salmo salar. The sequence continues at coordinate 5,786,467 of NC_138295.1, read as the reverse complement.
CAGCCTCCTCTCTTCTGGGAAGGCTTTCCACTAGATGTTGGATTATTGCTGCGGGCACTTGCTTCCATTCAGCCACAGGAGTGTTACTGAGGTCAGGTGCTGATGTTGGGAGATTAGGCCTGGCTCGCAGTCAGCGTTCCAATTCATCCCAAAGGTGTTCGATGGGGTTGAGGTCAGGGCTCTGTGCAGGCCAGTCAAGTTCTTCCACACCGATCTCAACAAACCATTTCTCTATGGACCTTGATTTGTGCAAAGGGGCATTGTCATGCTGAAACAGGAAAGGGCCTTCTCCAAACTGTTGCCACAAAGTTGAAAGCACAGAATCATCCAGATTGTCATTGTATGATGTAGCATTAAGATTTCCCAACTAACGGCAATGCCCAAATTATTAAAAACGTCCCCAGACCATTATTCCTCCTCCACAAAACTTTACAGTTGGTACAATACATTGTGGCAGGTAGCGTTCTCCTGGCATCTGCCAAACCCAGATTTGTCCGTCGGACTGGCAGATGGTGAAGCGTGGTTCATCACACCAGAGAATACGTTTCCACTGCTCCAAAGTCCAATAACGGTGAGCTTTACAGCACTCCAGCGAACGCTTGGCATTTCACATGGTGATCTTAGGCTTGTGTGCGGCTGCACTGCCATTGAAACCCATTTGATGAAGATCCCGACAAACAGTTCTCGTACTGACTGATGTTGCTTCCAGAGACAGTTTGGAAGTGTTGCAACCAAGGACAGATGATTTTTACACACTACACGCTTCAGCACTTAAAGGTCCCGTTCTGTGAGCTTGTGTGGCCTACCACTTTGTGGCTGAGCCATTGTTGCTCCTAGACATTTCCGCTTCACAATAACAGCACTTACAAATTTGACGAACAACTTGTTTGAACGGTTGCTTCCTATGACAGTGCCATGTTGAAAGTCACTGAGCTCTTCAGCAAGGCCATTCTACAGCCAATGTTTGTCTATAGAAATTACATGGTTGTGTGCTCAATTTCATACACCTACTGATCACACTATAAGGGGTGTCCACATACTTTTGCATATACATGTATAGTGTAGTGCACTAAATAGCGAATAGGGTGCCATTTGAGACGAGGATGTTATTGTCATTGGTGTGAGAATATTGATGGGGATCAGTCTCTCCAGGCATTATATCTAATATGATTGAAGATGGGCCTGCAGGGCAGCAGAACACTCATTAAAAGCCATTTGTATTATAATGTGCGCCTGTCCACATTTACATTTTAGTCATTTAGCAGACGCTCTTATCCAGAGCGACTTACAGTAGTGAATGCATACATTTCATTTCATGCATCTTTTTTTAATAAAAAATAAAATAAAATAAATTGTACTGGCCCCCCGTGGGAATCGAACCCACAACCCTGGTGTTGCACACACCATGCTGGCGTTGCAAACACCATGCTCTACCAACTGAGCCACAGATGTAGTTTTGTCACACTGTAAAACATTCTAGGCTGTAGGAGAGGAGAGTGTTCCCCCTTATTGGCTTGCTATGGGAGATGTGTCTTCCAGTCTTTCAGGTGCCAATTTTCTGTCACTCTCAGTGTCACTTTGGCAATTTTTGTGGGGGGTGTTTCTAAATCTGCATTGCTTGCTGTTTGGGGTTTTAGGCTGGGTTTCTGTACAGCACTTTGTGACATCAGCTGATGTAAGAAGGGCTTTATAAATACATTTGATTGATTGATTGAGTGTAATATTAGATTGTAGTGGTAATGTGTTTTACAGTGTGACAAAACGGCATTTGTGGAATCATCAGTCAACCAGTCAATCGATCATTATTATTATTACAGTTGGCTTTACTTTGTTAGGTTTATTTCACAATTCCCATTAATACACATTTATGTATATGTATTAGACTTCACCAGCAGGCACATTTTCAAAAACCCTGAGGTCTTTAAGTGCTTTTAGTCAAAGTAATTTCATTATATTTTGCCATAAAACCTTTCACTATACAGACCTTTAAAGGGGAATTTCACCCTGGGGGAATCTGGGCTTGTTTTCATCATGTCTGAGGTATTTCTAGGACAGTGAGATGTGTTTCACACATAATTGCCCAGGAGGAAGCTTACTTGTAATGATGGCTTCCGGTGTATTGATGGAGAGGTTGGGGGGGTGGTCTGGCGGGATCTACAAATACATGTCGTCCTGCTTTTGGCATTTCTCCAAGGCTCTATGTTATACTGATCACACTACAAGGCTGTACATTATACTGATCACACTACAAGGCTGTACATTATACTGATCACACTACAAGGCTGTACATTATACAGATCACACTACAAGGCTCTACGTTATACTGATCACACTATAAGGCTCTACATTATACTGATCACACTACAAGGCTGTACATTATACTGATCACACTACAAGGCTCTACGTGTATACTGATCACACTACAAGGCTCTACTGATCACACTATAAGGCTGTACATTATACTGATCACACTACAAGGCTCTACTGATCACACTATAAGGCTGTACATTATACTGATCACACTACAAGGCTCTACTGATCACACTATAAGGCTGTACATTATACTGATCACACTATAAGGCTGTACATTATACTGATCACACTACAAGGCTCTACATTATACTGATCACACTACAAGGCTCTACGTTATACTGATCACACTACAAGGCTGTATGTTATACTGATCACACTACAAGGCCCTATGTTATACTGATCACAGTACAAGGCTGTATGTTATACTGATCACATTATACGTTTTTGTGGGTGTAGACATGGTTGTCCTTGTTTGATTGAGCCATTGGATGTCTTTCAGCGATGTTCCTATCGGCGGATTTATTATTAGATACGTGATTCGTTTCCTGAAACTAGACGTATGTCGCGCATCACTACTTCACATGGGAAAAGGTTTTTTTATTTTTTTATTATCAAAATGTGTTGTTTTTTTTTGTCAGAAATGCCTTCTTGAAAATGTGAACTTTCATGTGCCTTAATAACAGACTTGTATGCCATCTGTAAATACGGGAAAAAAAATGCTAAATTACGAGCCTAGTCGGATGAGTTCGGATTGGTCTGTCATGTAGCACGCTTCTGTCTATAACATGAGCTGCTTAGTATGTAATCCTTTAAAAAAGCAGATTTTTTTGAAAGATGTCATGAAGAACTGCACAAGTGTTGGTAAGGCTCTCCACTTTCTGGAGGACTGAGTTTTGAAATCAGTGGAATGCCCAGTGAAAGCAGAGTATGAAAGCTAAAGAGATGGCGAAAATCCAGGCAAATGCGGAGAGAGTCTAAAAGAGAACACAGAAGGCTGTTGTATAAAACACCTGTCTGGATTACAACTTCAAACTAAGGGAAACCATGGCATACCCGTGAGAGAGGGTGAAGCATTCGTCCATGTATACGGGTAAGAGTGTCTAGCTAGCTACATTTTGAGATAATATTTTGTCAGAAAGTTGTTTTCATTGCAACTAAAAGCGTACTGTCAGCTAGCTAGTTAACATTAGCTGGCTGGCTAGCTGGTTGGCTGGCTCGCTAGCTAACATTACATGTATGATCTGTGTAGTAATGTTATTCGTATCTCAGAGCCATTTGCATTTCTAGCTTTAGCCTAATGTTAGCTAGCTAGTTAACATTTAACTTAACTAGTTGGTTAGCTTTTGCTTCCTGTAGATTCATGCAGGGTAGTAAACGTTATGAGTTGTGATTATGGTTAATTGTTTAGCTAGCTAGCTACATGCCTAAACAAAAGACTCCACTATGCCAGTAACCATTTCACTGTACCGTTTACACCTTCTTACAAGCTACAAATGAACCAAAAACATTGTTTAGAAAGTGGCTTTTAGTCACCTGGTTTGCTAGATTGACATAAACTAATTTCATTTTTAAACGGTTGGGTTTATTGGTGTTAAAATACATGTTCATGTTAAGCTATGTCATGTTTACTATGGAACGGATCACAGCAGTGATTGAATGAGGCTATGAGTTGAGGTGTTCAGAGGCTTCAGGGCAGGACATGCTCATCATGGTGATGGACCTATATCCATCCTACCTTTCTAAAGTCTTTGAAAGCCAAGTTAACAAACAGATTAACGACCATTTTGAATCCCACCGTACCTTCTCCGCTATGCAATTTGGTTTCAGAGCTGGTCATGGGTGCACCTCAGCCACGCTCAAGGTCATAAACGATATCATAACCTCCATCGATAAGAGACATTACTGTGCAGCCGTATTCATCGACCTGGCCAAGGCTTTCGACTCTGTCAATCACCACATTCTTATCGGCACACTAAACAGCCTTGGTTTCTCAAATGATTGCCTCGCCTGGTTCACCAACTACTTCTCTGATAGAGTTCAGTGTGTCAAATCAGAGTGCCTGTTTTCCAGACCTCTGGCAGTCTCTATGGGGGTGCCACAGGGTTCAATTCTTGGGCCGACTCTCTTCTCTGTATACATCAATGATGTCGCTCTTGCTGCTGGTGATTCTTTGATCCACCTCTACGCAGACGACACCATTCTGTATACTTCTGGCCCCTCTTTGGACACTGTACACTCTCGTTGGCTGGCCCTCGCTTCATACTCGTCGCCAAACCCACTGGCTCCAGGTCATCTACAAGTCTCTGCTAGGTAAAGCCCTGCCTTATCTCAGCTCACTGGTCACCATAGCAGCACCCACTCGTAGCACACGCTCCAGCAGGTATATCTCACTGGTCACCCCCAAAGCCAATTCCTCCTTTGGCCACCTTTCCTTCCAGTTCTCTGCTGCCAATGACTGGAACGAATTACAAAAATCTCTGAAGCTGGAGACTCATATCTCCCTCACTAGCTTTAAGCACCAGCTGTCAGAGCAGCTCACAGATCACTGCACCTGTAGACAGCCCATCTGTAAACAGCCCATCTATCTTCCTATCTCATCCCCATACTGTATTTATTTATTTATATTGCTCCTTTGCACCCCAGTATCGCTACTTGCACATTCATCTTCTGCACATTCTACCATTCCAGTGTTTAATTGCTATATTGTAATTACTATGCCACCATGGCCTATTTATTGCCTTACCTCCCTTATCCTACCTCATTTGCACATGCTGTATATAGACTTGTTCTACTGTATTATTGATTGTATGTTTGTTTACTCCATGTGTAACTCTGTGTTGTTGTATGTGTCAAACTGCTTTTGCTTTATCTTGGCCAGGTCGCAGTTGTAAATGAGAACTTCTTCTCAACCTGCCTACCTGGTTAAATAAAGGTGAAATAAAAAAATAAAAATAAAAATAAATCATTGTGTTGGAGAAGAGTTCAACAGGACAGGATTTGACAAAAAGAGAAAAAACAATAAGACAACACACTTTGACAAAAGAGCTAAGGAGGAACATAATTTATGTATAATAATTAGATTGTCTTAGTTCCTGGCCTATTTATCCAATCATGTGAGGGCTACTTACACAGTGTTGACAAGGTATCACCGCAGTGATTGGATGAGAGGAGGAGCAGGGTGGAAGTAGTAACTCTCGTTATTTTAATTGAGTATTTTTTATTTATTTTTTCAAGTCAGCCATTTTACTTTTACTGAAGTATTCTTTGAATGGAGTATTGTACTTCACTGCCTTTTTAAAACCATCCATTACAGAGAACCATTTTGTAGGCTGTCCATAATAGTAGATTGTGAAGGCACGGTAGAGCCCCAAGGGAGTCAGAAAAAAAAACTGCTCAACGTTGTTTAGTCAATGACCAATCAAATCAATACAGTCCAACCCAATCAAGCTGAACGACGATGGTCGGAAGATTTTCAAAAGGCAAAAAAAATAACTTATCGTGAAAGATAGAAAACGTTTTTATCAAAGAGATGTGAAAACAGAGGAGATGGAGGAGACTGAGACCAGTTGTCCTTCAAGCACAGGAGAGGTGATGCAATGCAATGCTTACATAATAAAATAATAAATAAATAATACAAAAGAGAGAGTGAACAAAACAATGATGAAGTCCAGCGGCAGGTAGCCTAGTGGTTAGAGTGTTGGGCCAGTAACCAGCAGGTAGCCTAGTGGTTAGAGTGTTGGGCCAGTAACCAGCAGGTAGCCTAGTGGTTAGAGTGTTGGACCAGTAACCAGCAGGTAACCTAGTGGTTAGAGTGTTGGGCCAGTAACCAGCAGGTAGCCTAGTGGTTAGAGTGTTGGGCCAGTAACCAGTAGGTAGCCTAGTGGTTAGAGTGTTGGACCAGTAACCAGCAGGTAGCCTAGTGGTTAGAGTGTTGGGCCAGTAACCAGCAGGTAGCCTAGTGGTTAGAGTGTTGGGCCAGTAACCAGTAGGTAGCCTAGTGGTCAGAGTGTTGGGCCAGTAACCAGCAGGTAGCCTAGTGGTTAGAGTGTTGGGCCAGTAACCAGCAGGTAGCCTAGTGGTTAGAGTGTTGGGCCAGTAACCAGCAGGTAGCCTAGTGGTTAGAGCGTTGGACCAGTAACCAGCAGGTAGTCTAGTGGTTAGAGTGTTGGACCAGTAACCAGCAGGTAGCCTAGTGGTTAGAGTGTTGGACCAGTAACCAGCAGGTAGCCTAGTGGTCAGAGTGTTGGGCCAGTAACCAGCAGGTAGCCTAGTGGTTAGAGCGTTGGGCCAGTAACCAGCAGGTAGCCTAGTGGTTAGAGTGTTGGACCAGTAACCAGCAGGTAGCCTAGTGGTTAGAGTGTTGGGCCAGTAACCAGCAGGTAGCCTAGTGGTTAGAGTGTTGGACCAGTAACCAGCAGGTAGCCTAGTGGTTAGAGTGTTGGGCCAGTAACCAGCAGGTAGCCTAGTGGTTAGAGTGTTGGGCCAGTAACCAGCAGGTAGCCTAGTGGTTAGAGTGTTGGGCCAGTAACCAGTAGGTAGCCTAGTGGTCAGAGTGTTGGGCCAGTAACCAGCAGGTAGCCTAGTGGTTAGAGTGTTGGGCCAGTAACCAGCAGGTAGCCTAGTGGTTAGAGTGTTGGGCCAGTAACCAGCAGGTAGCCTAGTGGTTAGAGCGTTGGACCAGTAACCAGCAGGTAGTCTAGTGGTTAGAGTGTTGGACCAGTAACCAGCAGGTAGCCTAGTGGTTAGAGTGTTGGACCAGTAACCAGCAGGTAGCCTAGTGGTCAGAGTGTTGGGCCAGTAACCAGCAGGTAGCCTAGTGGTTAGAGCGTTGGGCCAGTAACCAGCAGGTAGCCTAGTGGTTAGAGTGTTGGACCAGTAACCAGCAGGTAGCCTAGTGGTTAGAGTGTTGGGCCAGTAACCAGCAGGTAGCCTAGTGGTTAGAGTGTTGGACCAGTAACCAGCAGGTAGCCTAGTGGTTAGAGTGTTGGGCCAGTAACCAGCAGGTAGCCTAGTGGTTAGAGTGTTGGGCCAGTAACCAGCAGGTAGCCTAGTGGTTAGAGTGTTGGGCCAGTAACCAGCAGGTAGCCTAGTGGTTAGAGTGTTGGGCCAGTAACCAGCAGGTAGCCTAGTGGTTAGAGTGTTGGACCAGTAACCAGCAGGTAGCCTAGTGGTCAGAGTGTTGGACCAGTAACCAGCAGGTAGCCTAGTGGTTAGAGTGTTGGACCAGTAACCAGCAGGTAGCCTAGTGGTCAGAGTGTTGGACCAGTAACCAGCAGGTAGCCTAGTGGTTAGAGCGTTGGACCAGTAACCAGCAGGTAGCCTAGTGGTTAGAGTGTTGGGCCAGTAACCAGCAGGTAGCCTAGTGGTTAGAGCGTTGGGCCAGTAACCAGCAGGTAGCCTAGTGGTCAGAGTGTTGGGCCAGTAACCAGCAGGTAGCCTAGTGGTTAGAGCGTTGGGCCAGTAACCAGCAAGTAGCCTAGTGGTTAGAGTGTTGGGCCAGTAACCAGCAGGTAGCCTAGTGGTTAGAGCGTTGGACCAGTAACCAGCAGGTAGCCTAGTGGTTAGAGCGTTGGACCAGTAACCAGCAGGTAGCCTAGTGGTTAGAGTGTTGGACCAGTAACCAGCAGGTAGCCTAGTGGTTAGAGTGTTGGACCAGTAACCAGCAGGTAGCCTAGTGGTCAGAGTGTTGGACCAGTAACCAGCAGGTAGCCTAGTGGTTAGAGTGTTGGACCAGTAACCAGCAGTTAGCCTAGTGGTCAGAGTGTTGGGCCAGTAACCAGCAGGTAGCCTAGTGGTTAGAGTGTTGGACCAGTAACCAGTAGGTAGCCTAGTGGTTAGAGTGTTGGGCCAGTAACCAGCAGGTAGCCTAGTGGTTAGAGTGTTGGACCAGTAACCAGCAGTTAGCCTAGTGGTCAGAGTGTTGGGCCAGTAACCAGCAGGTAGCCTAGTGGTTAGAGTGTTGGGCCAGTAACCAGCAGGTAGCCTAGTGGTTAGAGTGTTGGGCCAGTAACCAGCAGGTAGCCTAGTGGTTAGAGTGTTGGACCAGTAACCAGCAGGTAGCCTAGTGGTTAGAGCGTTGGGCCAGTAACCAGCAGGTAGCCTAGTGGTTAGAGTGTTGGACCAGTAACCAGCAGGTAGCCTAGTGGTTAGAGCGTTGGACCAGTAACCAGCAGGTAGCCTAGTGGTTAGAGCGTTGGACCAGTAACCAGCAGGTAGCCTAGTGGTTAGAGCGTTGGGCCAGTAACCAGCAGGTAGCCTAGTGGTTAGAGTGTTGGACCAGTAACCAGCAGGTTGCCTAGTGGTTAGAGTGTTGGGCCAGTAACCAGCAGGTAGCCTAGTGGTTAGAGCGTTGGGCCAGTAACCAGCAGGTAGCCTAGTGGTTAGAGTGTTGGACCAGTAACCAGCAGGTAGCCTAGTGGTTAGAGTGTTGGACCAGTAACCAGCAGGTTGCCTAGTGGTTAGAGTGTTGGGCCAGTAACCAGCAGGTAGCCTAGTGGTTAGAGCGTTGGACCAGTAACCAGCAGGTAGCCTAGTGGTTAGAGCGTTGGACCAGTAACCAGCAGGTAGCCTAGTGGTTAGAGCGTTGGACCAGTAACCAGCAGGTAGCCTAGTGGTTAGAGTGTTGGACCAGTAACCAGCAGGTAGCCTAGTGGTTAGAGCGTTGGGCCAGTAACCAGCAGGTAGCCTAGTGGTTAGAGTGTTGGACCAGTAACCAGCAGGTAGCCTAGTGGTTAGAGCGTTGGGCCAGTAACCAGCAGGTAGCCTAGTGGTTAGAGTGTTGGACCAGTAACCAGCAGGTAACCTAGTGGTTAGAGTGTTGGACCAGTAACCAGCAGGTAACCTAGTGGTTAGAGTGTTGGGCCAGTAACCAGCAGGTAGCCTAGTGGTTAGAGCGTTGGGCCAGTAACCAGCAGGTAGCCTAGTGGTTAGAGTGTTGGACCAGTAACCAGCAGGTAACCTAGTGGTTAGAGTGTTGGACCAGTAACCAGCAGGTAGCCTAGTGGTTAGAGCGTTGGGCCAGTAACCAGCAGGTAGCCTAGTGGTTAGAGTGTTGGACCAGTAACCAGCAGGTAGCCTAGTGGTTAGAGTGTTGGGCCAGTAACCAGCAGGTAGCCTAGTGGTTAGAGTGTTGGGCCAGTAACCAGCAGGTAGCCTAGTGGTTAGAGCGTTGGGCCAGTAACCAGCAGGTAGCCTATTGGTTAGAGTGTTGGACCAGTAACCAGCAGGTAGCCTAGTGGTTAGAGCGTTGGACCAGTAACCAGCAGGTAGCCTAGTGGTTAGAGTGTTGGACCAGTAACCAGCAGGTAGCCTAGTGGTTAGAGTGTTGGACCAGTAACCAGCAGGTAGCCTAGTGGTTAGAGTGTTGGACCAGTAACCAGCAGGTAACCTAGTGGTTAGAGTGTTGGACCAGTAACCAGCAGGTAACCTAGTGGTTAGAGTGTTGGGCCAGTAACCAGCAGGTAGCCTAGTGGTTAGAGCGTTGGGCCAGTAACCAGCAGGTAGCCTAGTGGTTAGAGTGTTGGACCAGTAACCAGCAGGTAACCTAGTGGTTAGAGTGTTGGACCAGTAACCAGCAGGTAGCCTAGTGGTTAGAGCGTTAGACCAGTAACCAGCAGGTAGCCTAGTGGTCAGAGTGTTGGACCAGTAACCAGTAGGTAGCCTAGTGGTTAGAGTGTTGGACCAGTAACCAGCAGGTAGCCTAGTGGTCAGAGTGTTGGACCAGTAACCAGCAGGTAGCCTAGTGGTTAGAGTGTTGGACCAGTAACCAGCAGGTAGCCTAGTGGTTAGAGTGTTGGGCCAGTAACCAGCAGGTAGCCTAGTGGTTAGAGTGTTGGACCAGTAACCAGCAGGTAACCTAGTGGTTAGAGTGTTGGACCAGTAACCAGCAGGTAGCCTAGTGGTTAGAGTGTTGGACCAGTAACCAGCAGGTAGCCTAGTGGTTAGAGTGTTGGACCAGTAACCAGCAGGTAGCCTAGTGGTTAGAGTGTTGGACCAGTAACCAGCAGGTAGCCTAGTGGTTAGAGTGTTGGACCAGTAACCAGCAGGTAGCCTAGTGGTTAGAGTGTTGGGCCAGTAACCAGCAGGTAGCCTAGTGGTTAGAGTGTTGGACCAGTAACCAGCAGGTAGCCTAGTGGTTAGAGTGTTGGGCCAGTAACCAGCAGGTAGCCTAGTGGTTAGAGTGTTGGGCCAGTAACCAGCAGGTAACCTAGTGGTTAGAGTGTTGGACCAGTAACCAGCAGGTAACCTAGTGGTTAGAGTGTTGGACCAGTAACCAGCAGGTAACCTAGTGGTTAGAGTGTTGGACCAGTAACCAGCAGGTAGCCTAGTGGTTAGAGTGTTGGGCCAGTAACCAGCAGGTAACCTAGTGGTTAGAGTGTTGGACCAGTAACCAGCAGGTAACCTAGTGGTTAGAGTGTTGGACCAGTAACCAGCAGGTAGCCTAGTGGTTAGAGTGTTGGGCCAGTAACCAGCAGGTAGCCTAGTGGTTAGAGTGTTGGGCCAGTAACCAGCAGGTAGCCTAGTGGTTAGAGTGTTAGACCAGTAACCAGCAGGTAGCCTAGTGGTTAGAGTGTTGGACCAGTAACCAGCAGGTAGCCTAGTGGTTAGAGTGTTGGGCCAGTAACCAGCAGGTAGCCTAGTGGTTAGAGTGTTAGACCAGTAACCAGCAGGTAGCCTAGTGGTTAGAGTGTTGGACCAGTAACCAGCAGGTAGCCTAGTGGTTAGAGTGTTGGGCCAGTAACCAGCAGGTAGCCTAGTGGTTAGAGTGTTGGACCAGTAACCAGCAGGTAGCCTAGTGGTTAGAGTGTTGGGCCAGTAACCAGCAGGTAGCCTAGTGGTTAGAGTGTTAGACCAGTAACCAGCAGGTAGCCTAGTGGTTAGAGTGTTGGACCAGTAACCAGCAGGTAGCCTAGTGGTTAGAGTGTTGGGCCAGTAACCAGCAGGTAGCCTAGTGGTTAGAGTGTTGGACCAGTAACCAGCAGGTAGCCTAGTGGTTAGAGTGTTGGACCAGTAACCAGCAGGTAGCCTAGTGGTTAGAGTGTTGGACCAGTAACCAGCAGGTAGCCTAGTGGTTAGAGTGTTGGACCAGTAACCAGCAGGTAGCCTAGTGGTTAGAGTGTTGGACCAGTAACCAGCAGGTAGCCTAGTGGTTAGAGTGTTGGGCCAGTAACCAGCAGGTAGCCTAGTGGTTAGAGTGTTGGACCAGTAACCAGCAGGTAGCCTAGTGGTTAGAGCGTTGGACCAGTAACCAGCAGGTAGCCTAGTGGTTAGAGTGTTGGACCAGTAACCAGCAGGTAGCCTAGTGGTTAGAGTGTTGGACCAGTAACCAGCAGGTAGCCTAGTGGTTAGAGCGTTGGGCCAGTAACCAGCAGGTAGCCTAGTGGTTAGAGTGTTGGACCAGTAACCAGCAGGTAGCCTAGTGGTTAGAGCGTTGGGCCAGTAACCAGCAGGTAGCCTAGTGGTTAGAGCGTTGGGCCAGTAACCAGCAGGTAGCCTAGTGGTTAGAGTGTTGGGCCAGTAACCAGCAGGTAGCCTAGTGGTTAGAGCGTTGGACCAGTAACCAGCAGGTAGCCTAGTGGTTAGAGTGTTGGACCAGTAACCAGCAGGTAGCCTAGTGGTTAGAGTGTTGGACCAGTAACCAGCAGGTAACCTAGTGGTTAGAGTGTTGGACCAGTAACCAGCAGGTAGCCTAGTGGTTAGAGTGTTGGACCAGTAACCAGCAGGTAGCCTAGTGGTTAGAGTGTTGGACCAGTAACCAGCAGGTAGCCTAGTGGTTAGAGTGTTGGACCAGTAACCAGCAGGTAGCCTAGTGGTTAGAGCGTTGGGCCAGTAACCAGCAGGTAGCCTAGTGGTTAGAGTGTTGGACCAGTAACCAGCAGGTAACCTAGTGGTTAGAGTGTTGGACCAGTAACCAGCAGGTAACCTAGTGGTTAGAGTGTTGGACCAGTAACCAGCAGGTAGCCTAGTGGTTAGAGTGTTGGACCAGTAACCAGCAGGTAACCTAGTGGTTAGAGTGTTGGACCAGTAACCAGCAGGTAGTCTAGTGGTTAGAGCGTTGGGCCAGTAACCAGCAGGTAGCCTAGTGGTTAGAGTGTTGGACCAGTAACCAGCAGGTAACCTAGTGGTTAGAGTGTTGGACCAGTAACCAGCAGGTAGTCTAGTGGTTAGAGCGTTGGGCCAGTAACCAGCAGGTAGCCTAGTGGTTAGAGTGTTGGACCAGTAACCAGCAGGTAGCCTAGTGGTTAGAGTGTTGGACCAGTAACCAGCAGGTAACCTAGTGGTTAGAGTGTTGGACCAGTAACCAGCAGGTAGCCTAGTGGTTAGAGCGTTGGGCCAGTAACCAGCAGGTAGCCTAGTGGTTAGAGCGTTGGGCCAGTAACCAGCAGGTAGCCTAGTGGTTAGAGCGTTGGGCCAGTAACCAGCAGGTAACCTAGTGGTTAGAGCGTTGGACCAGTAACCAGCAGGTAACCTAGTGGTTAGAGCGTTGGGCCAGTAACCAGCAGGTAACCTAGTGGTTAGAGTGTTGGACCAGTAACCAGCAGGTAACCTAGTGGTTAGAGTGTTGGACCAGTAACCAGCAGGTAGCCTAGTGGTTAGAGCGTTGGGCCAGTAACCAGCAGGTAGCCTAGTGGTTAGAGCGTTGGGCCAGTAACCAGCAGGTAGCCTAGTGGTTAGAGTGTTGGACCAGTAACCAGCAGGTAACCTAGTGGTTAGAGTGTTGGACCAGTAACCAGCAGGTAGTCTAGTGGTTAGAGCGTTGGGCCAGTAACCAGCAGGTAGCCTAGTGGTTAGAGTGTTGGACCAGTAACCAGCAGGTAGCCTAGTGGTTAGAGTGTTGGACCAGTAACCAGCAGGTAACCTAGTGGTTAGAGTGTTGGACCAGTAACCAGCAGGTAGCCTAGTGGTTAGAGCGTTGGGCCAGTAACCAGCAGGTAGCCTAGTGGTTAGAGCGTTGGGCCAGTAACCAGCAGGTAGCCTAGTGGTTAGAGCGTTGGGCCAGTAACCAGCAGGTAACCTAGTGGTTAGAGCGTTGGACCAGTAACCAGCAGGTAACCTAGTGGTTAGAGTGTTGGACCAGTAACCAGCAGGTAGCCTAGTGGTTAGAGCGTTGGGCCAGTAACCAGCAGGTAGCCTAGTGGTTAGAGCGTTGGGCCAGTAACCAGCAGGTAGCCTAGTGGTTAGAGCGTTGGGCCAGTAACCAGCAGGTAACCTAGTGGTTAGAGTGTTGGACCAGTAACCAGCAGGTAGCCTAGTGGTTGAAGCGTTGGACCAGTAACCAGCAGGTAGCCTAGTGGTTAGAGCGTTGGGCCAGTAACCAGCAGGTAGCCTAGTGGTTAGAGCGTTGGGCCAGTAACCAGCAGGTAGCCTAGTGGTTAGAGTGTTGGGCCAGTAACCAGCAGGTAGCCTAGTGGTTAGAGCGTTGGGCCAGTAACCAGCAGGTAGCCTAGTGGTTAGAGTGTTGGGCCAGTAACCAGTAGGTAGCCTAGTGGTTAGAGTGTTAGACCAGTAACCAGCAGGTAGCCTAGTGGTTAGAGCGTTGGGCCAGTAACCAGCAGGTTGCCTAGTGGTTAGAGCGTTGGGCCAGTAACCAGCAGGTAGCCTAGTGGTTAGAGCGTTGGGCCAGTAACCAGCAAGTAGCCTAGTGGTTAGAGCGT
>NC_138295.1:5552500-5767500 GCF_965601325.2 Salmo salar | reverse complement strand
TCTGAACGACCATCAGAAGAGAGACTCTGAACGACCATCAGAAGACAGACTCTGAACGACCATCAGAAGAGAGACTCTGAACGACCATCAGGAGACAGACTCTGAACGACCATCAGAAGAGAGACTCTGAACGACCATCAGGAGAGAGACTCTGAACGACCATCAGGAGACAGACTCTGAACGACCATCAGGAGACAGACTCTGAACGACCATCAGGAGACAGACTCTGAACGACCATCAGGAGACAGACTCTGAACGACCATCAGGAGAGAACGACTCTGAACGACCATCAGGAGACAGACTCTGAACGACCATCAGGAGACAGACTCTGAACGACCATCAGGAGACAGACTCTGAACGACCATCAGGAGACAGACTCTGAACGACCATCAGGAGAGAACGACCATCAGGAGACAGACTCTGAACGACCATCAGGAGACAGACTCTGAACGACCATCAGGAGAGAACGACCATCAGGAGACAGACTCTGAACGACCATCAGAAGACAGACTCTGAACGACCATCAGGAGAGAGACTCTGAACGACCATCAGGAGACAGACTGAACGACCATCAGGAGAGAACGACCATCAGAAGACAGACTCTGCAGCCTGAAGGACCAGAGTTGTGAACATAGAAATATAGTCAGTAGAAAGCAGGAAGATGAAACAGGAAGTACAGCGTTACTGTACATATGTGCTAAATTAACCGTTGACTCAATGTTTGGGGCAATATTCAGTTATGACACTCAGGGCTCACGAGTGGCGCGAGCGGGCTAAGGTATCTGCATCTCATTGCTAGAGTCGTCACTACAGACCCTGGTTCGATTACAGGCTGAATCATAACCGGCTGTGATTGGGAGTCCCATAGGGCGGTGCACACAATTGGCCCAGCGTCCTCCGGATTAGGGTTTGGCCGGTGGAGGGCCGTCATTGTAAATAAGAATTTGTTCTTAACTGACTTGCCTGGTTAAATAAAGGTTCACAAGGTGGAAAAAATTTCCCAGTTCAATGGTGTGTGAGGTTGGCAGTTCTTCACCCATTGTAATAATGACTGAACATGTTATTGAAGCACAAGCTGCATAAACGTGGTGAGATACTGTTCTCCAGCTAATCCTGATTTACATTTAGATGTAAAAACATATTTATATAGTCAATCCGCCACAGACAGTTCTGTAACCATTCATATGAATATTTAAAGATTTCTCACTAGTCATATGACAGGGACGAGGATGGGAGAAAAGTAGATAGAATGAGTAATACTGTACTAACAAATACTAAAATAGATACACTCACGGCATATTCAGCTATGTCATGTTCACTATATTCCGTATACCTTAGAATGTTCAGCTATGTCATGTTCACTGTATTCAGTATACTGTAGCATGTTCAGCTATGTCATGTTCACTATATTCAGTATACTGTAGCATGTTCAGCTATGTCATGTTCACTGTATTCTATGTCATGTTCACTGTAGCATGTTCAGTTCTGACATGTTCACTATGGCATGTTCACTGTGTCATGTTCACTGTGTCATGTTCACTATGTCATGTTCCAGGGCATCCACTTCTGAATAATATATATGCCATTTAGCAGCCCCTTTTATCCAAAGTGACTTAATAAAGTAATGCATACATATATTTTACATGTGCGTGGTACTAGGAATCGAATACTCTGGCGTTACAAGTCCATTCACTACCAACTGAGATACAAAGGACCACAGGTGCATAACTCTGGTATAAAAACAGACCCTTTACTCAGTACTTCGTTGATGCACCTTTTGTAGCGATTACAGCCTTGAATCTTCTTGGGTATGACGCTTCAAGCTTGGCACACCTGTATTTGGGTAGTTTCTCCCATTCTTCTCTGTAGATCCTCTCAAGTTCTGTCAGGTTGGATGGGGAGCATCGCTGCACAGCTATTTTCAGGTCTCTCCAGAGAGGTTTGATCAGGTTCAAGTCCGGGCTCTGGCTGGGCCACTCAAGGACATTCAGAGACTTGTCTTGGATGTGTGCTTAGGGTCGTTGTCCTGTTGGATGGTGAACCTTTGCCCCAGTCTGAGGTCCTGAGGGCTCTTGAGCAGGTTTTCATCAAGAATCTCTCTGTACTTTGCTACATTCACCTTTCCCTCGATCCTGTCTAGTCTGCCAGTCCCTGCCACTGAAAAACATCCCCACATTATGATGCTGCCACCACCATGCTTCACCATAGGGATGGTGCCAGGTTTCCTCCAGACGTGACGCTTGGCATTCAGGCCAAAGAGTTCAATTTAGAGAATCTGATCTGAGAATCTTGTTTCTCACGGTCTGAGATTTCTTTAGGGGCCTTTTGGTAAACTCCAAGCGGACTGTCGTGTGTCTTTTACTGAGGAGTGGCATCCGTCTGGCCACTCTACCATTGGTGGAGTGCTGCAGAGATTGTTTACCTTCTGGAAGGTTCTCCCATCTCCACAGAGGAACTCTGTAGCTCTGCCAGAGTGACCATTGGGTTCTTGGTCACCTCCCTGACCAAGGACTTTCTCCCCCGATTGCTCACAAAAAAAAATGATTTAATACATTTTAGAATAAGGCTGTAATGTAACAAAATGTGGAAAAAGTCAAGAGGTCTGAATAGTTTCCGTTGTACACAAACAGAAATATATATAACTCTGGAACATAAACAGATATATAACAAAGACATGAAGACACACCCAGTACAAGCCCTCTATCTCTAAAGATCTAGAATTAGGGCCTCTATCTCTAAAGATCTAGAATTAGGGCCTCTATCTCTAAAGATCTAGAATTAGGCCCTCTATCTCTAAAGATCTAGAATTAGGGCCTCTATCTCTAAAGATCTAGAATTAGGCCCTCTATCTCTAAAGATCTAGAATTAGGCCCTCTATCTCTAACGATCTAGAATTAGGGCCTCTATCTCTAAAGATCTAGAATTAGGCCCTCTATCTCTAACGATCTAGAATTAGGGCCTCTATCTCTAAAGATCTAGAATTAGGCCCTCTATCTCTAAAGATCTAGAATTAGGCCCTCTATCTCTAAAGATCTAGAATTAGGGCCTCTATCTCTAAAGATCTAGAATTAGGCCCTCTATCTCTAAAGATCTAGAATTAGGGCCTCTATCTCTAAAGATCTAGAATTAGGGCCTCTATCTCTAACGATCTAGAATTAGGGCCTCTATCTCTAAAGATCTAGAATTCACTCGGCGAGTCAGCAGCCTCTTTCCTAAAAACCTCTCAGTTGTAAGAGGACATGGGATACGTCCCAACATGGCACCCTATCCCCTACATAGTGCAGTACATAGGGATAGGGCACTAGTTGGGGACACTTTCTTCCCTTTTCTCAGGTAAAAACACGATCATCATTGGTACGAAATGGACGGTGAATATTCACGTCGGACCTCAATCATTGGTTCATCAAACATGTGGGAAAATGTCTCTGTAGAGGTGACAGTGAAGAGTGTCAGACTGGAGAACAACACCTTGTGGGGATCTCCAGTGACACCCTATTCCCTATATAGTGCACTACTTTTGACCACCAGAGCCCTCAGCCTATTCCCTATATAGTGCACTACTTTTGACCAGAGCCCTATTCCCTATATAGTGCAGTACTTTTGACCAGAGCCCTCACCCTATTCCCTATATAGTGCACTACTTTTGACCAGAGCTCTATGTAACCTGGTCAAAAAAAGTAGTGCACTATTAATGGAATAGAGTGAAATTTGGGACGTAGGCAACACCTGCTCTCTAATGTGTCTCAGTCCAATTACACTATCACTCTCACAGACACACACTCACACGCACAACACACACACACACACACTCACACGCACAACACACACACACACACACTCACAACACACACACACACACACACACACACACACACACACACACACACACACACACACACACTCACAACACACTCACACGCACAACACACACACACTCACACACACACACACACACACACACACACACACACACACACACACACACACACACACACACACACACACACACACACACACACACACACACACACACACAGACACACACAGACAGTATTACTCTTCTCCCCTGGTGGAGTGAAGGAGGTTGATAGATACCTTGTGGACTGAATGAACAGCATCTCAACCCATTAGATAATAAACATATCTTCCTGAGGGGACCATTCATTCCTCGTTCATTTGTTCCTTTGGTGGCACTAATATGGTGAGAAGTCATTTGTAAGAATCCCATTCAGAAGGGAGAGGGGTGTGAACAGAATAGAATGGAGTGATCAAGGGCCTTCATTGCAGTGGTTTTATTCCCTCCTCCTCCTCCTCCTTCTCTCTCGTCCTGCTCCTCCTTCTCCCTCCTCCTCCTCCTCCTTCATCTCCCTCCTCCTCCATCTCCCTTCTCCCTCCTCCTCATCTTCCTCCTCAGTAAATCTATGAAAAGGAACACTTTTTAAAGTCACACTGTATCTTTATGGACCTGCCAGACGGTCTCAAACTGTAAAGGTACATACACTACATCGCAAGGACCTCGTGAAAATATAAATCAGATAGAGAGAGAGAGAGAGAGAGAGACTGTTTTTACTTCAACCATGGATTTTTCTATTCTGAAGGGCATCACGGATCACCCTTCACGTCCCTTCACTTCACCCCAAAAAATACTTTCTGTACCGCTTCTGATCCAGACTGTCACACCTTCCCTTTCAGCCATGGAAACATTCAGTTGAGCAACTTCAAGGACATTTTGAATCTTTAGAAATTGGCAACTCCAATCCCCAGTCATATAAGTCTTACCTTAACTAGCAGGTTACTACAGTAACTGTGTGGTGGTTCTGGTGACTAGCAGGTTACTACTGTAACTGTGTGATGGTTCTGGTAACTAGCAGGTTACTACAGTAACTGTGTGATGGTTCTGATAACTAGCAGGTTACTACAGTAACTGTGTGGTGGTTCTGGTAACTAGCAGGTTACTACAGTAACTGTGTGGTGGTTCTGGTGACTAGCAGGTTACTACAGTAACTGTTTGGTGGTTCTGGTGACTAGCAGGTTACTACAGTAACTGTGTGGTGGTTCTGGTAACTAGCAGGTTACTACAGTAACTGTGTGGTGGTTCTGGTAACTAGCAGGTTACTACAGTAACTGTGTGATGGTTCTGGTAACTAGCAGGTTACTACAGTAACTGTGTGGTGGTTCTGGTAACTAGCAGGTTACTACAGTAACTGTGTGGTGGTTCTGGTGACTAGCAGGTTACTACAGTAACTGTTTGGTGGTTCTGGTGACTAGCAGGTTACTACAGTAACTGTGTGGTGGTTCTGGTAACTAGCAGGTTACTACAGTAACTGTGTGGTGGTTCTGGTAACTAGCAGGTTACTACAGTAACTGTGTGGTGGTTCTGGTGACTAGCAGGTTACTACAGTAACTGTGTGATGGTTCTGGTAACTAGCAGGTTACTACAGTAACTGTGTGATGGTTCTGGTAACTAGCAGGTTACTACAGTAACTGTGTGATGGTTCTGGTAACTAGCAGGTTACTACAGTAACTGTGTGGTGGTTCTGGTGACTAGCAGGTTACTACAGTAACTGTGTGATGGTTCTGGTAACTAGCAGGTTACTACAGTAACTGTGTGATGGTTCTGGTAACTAGCAGGTTACTAAAGTAACTGTGTGGTGGTTCTGGTAACTAGCAGGTTACTACAGTAACTGTGTGATGGTTCTGGTGACTAGCAGGTTACTACAGTAACTGTGTGATGGTTCTGGTAACTAGCAGGTTACTACAGTAACTGTGTGATGGTTCTGGTAACTAGCAGGTTACTACAGTAACTGTGTGATGGTTCTGGTAACTAGCAGGTTACTACAGTAACTGTGTGATGGTTCTGGTAACTAGCAGGTTACTACAGTAACTGTGTGATGGTTCTGGTAACTAGCAGGTTACTACAGTAACTGTGTGATGGTTCTGGTAACTAGCAGGTTACTACAGTAACTGTGTGATGGTTCTGGTAACTAGCAGGTTACTACAGTAACTGTGTGGTGGTTCTGGTAACTAGCAGGTTACTACAGTAATTGTGTGATGAAAAGGCAGAGGAAGAGAGGAATGAAAAGACCCTGTCATCTCTGGTGGGAAAAAAACAAATATGTTCAAATGTATTGATGTTCATAATGTATTGATGTTCATAATGTATTGATATTCATAATGTACTACCAATGACTTGCAGCAGACAGCATCATTTCACTCAATTAGCTTATCCGGAAAGGGTGTCAAGAGAGAGACTCAACACAAAATCTGCATCCCAAATGAAACTCTATTGCTTATTTAGTCCACTACTTTAAACCAGGGCCTACTACAAAGTAGTGCACCATAAAGGGAATAGGGGGCCATTTGGGAAGCAGAGAGGGCGTACTACGAGGAAATAAACAAATTGAGAGCGTGACTGAAGAGTGATTTTAAACTAACAATGAGGATGCGTCCCAAACGGCACCCTATTCCCTATATAGTGCACTACTTTAGACCAGGACCCTATTCCCTATATAGTGCACTACTTTAGACTAGGGCCCTATTCCCTATATAGTGCACTAGTATAAACCAGGGCCCTATTCCCTATATAGTGCACTACTTTAGACCAGGGCCCTATTCCCTATATAGTGCACTACTTTAGCCCAGGGCCCTACTCCCTACATAGTGCACTACTATCAACCATGTCCCATAGGGCTCGTAGTGTTCAGGAAGAATTCAATCTAAGACCGACAAGGAGGAGAGAACTGAGGGACAGAGAGGGTTTGTGAGGAAGCATTCGTCTAACCTGTTAGGAAATGCTAGCAGTCATGACCGTCAGAGAAGTCGCTTGGTACAGACGTTCAGACGCTAAAAACAGAATCAATGGGGCTTTATGTAGGGGACACAATACTGCAATGTCGGTTCAGAAAACAGGAAGTAGATTGGAAATAGAAAAGCACAAACAGAACAGAACAGCCACAATGCTGGTGTCCAGACTATGACAGCCACAATGCTGGTGTCCAGACTGACAGCCACAATGCTGGTGTACAGACTGACAGCCACAATGCTGGTGTCCAGACTATGACAGCCACAATGCTGGTGTCCAGACTATGACAGCCACAATGCTGGTGTCCAGACTGACAGCCACAATGCTGGTGTACAGACTGACAGCCACAATGCTGGTGTCCAGACTATGACAGCGACAATGCTGGTGTCCAGACTATGACAGCCACAATGCTGGTGTCCAGACTGACAGCCACAATGCTGGTGTCCAGACTATGACAGCCACAATGCTGGTGTCCAGACTATGACAGCCACAATGCTGGTGTCCAGACTGACAGCCACAATGCTGGTGTACAGACTGACAGCCACAATGCTGGTGTCCAGACTATGACAGCCACAATGCTGGTGTCCAGACTATGACAGCCACAATGCTGGTGTCCAGACTGACAGCCACAATGCTGGTGTACAGACTGACAGCCACAATGCTGGTGTCCAGACTATGACAGCGACAATGCTGGTGTCCAGACTATGACAGCCACAATGCTGGTGTCCAGACTGACAGCCACAATGCTGGTGTCCAGACTATGACAGCCACAATGCTGGTGTCCAGACTATGACAGCCACAATGCTGGTGTCCAGACTGACAGCCACAATGCTGGTGTCCAGACTATGACAGCCACAATGCTGGTGTCCAGACTATGACAGCCACAATGCTGGTGTCCAGACTATGACAGCCACAATGCTGGTGTCCAGACTATGACAGCCACAATGCTGGTGTCCAGACTATGACAGCCACAATGCTGGTGTCCAGACTATGACAGCCACAATGCTGGTGTCCAGACTGACAGCCACAATGCTGGTGTCCAGACTATGACAGCCACAATGCTGGTGTCCAGACTGACAGCCACAATGCTGGTGTCCAGACTATGACAGCCACAGCAGTGGTGTCCAGGCTATGACAGCCACAATGCTGGTGTCCAGACTATGACAGCCACAGCAGTGGTGTCCAGACTATGACAGCCACAGCAGTGGTGTCCAGACTGACAGCCACAATGCTGGTGTCCAAACTGTGACAGCCACAGCAGTGGTGTCCAGACTTTGACAGCCACAATGCTGGTGTCCAGACTGACAGCCACAGCAGTGGTGTCCAGACTATGACAGCCACAGCAGTGGTGTCCAGACTATGACAGCCACAGCAGTGGTGTCCAGACTGACAGCCACAGCAGTGGTGTCCAGACTGACAGCCACAGCAGTGGTGTCCAGACTGACAGCCACAGCAGTGGTGTCCAGACTATGACAGCCACAGCAGTGGTGTCCAGACTATGACAGCCACAGCAGTGGTGTCCAGACTGACAGCCACAGCAGTGGTGTCCAGACTGACAGCCACAGCAGTGGTGTCCAGACTGACAGCCACAGCAGTGGTGTCCAGACTATGACAGCCACAGCAGTGGTGTCCAGACTTTGACAGCCACAGCAGTGGTGTCCAGACTATGACAGCCACAGCAGTGGTGTCCAGACTATGACAGCCACAGCAGTGGTGTCCAGACTGACAGCCACAGCAGTGGTGTCCAGACTATGACAGCCACAGCAGTGGTGTCCAGACTATGACAGCCACAGCAGTGGTGTCCAGACTGACAGCCACTCTGGGAGATGTTGTAATTTCTACGTGACTGAGTTGGGTACACTTGTCCTTTACATCCTCAATGGCTTCATCCCTGGCACCTTATTCCCTTTCGGGCTCTAATCAAAAGAAGTGCACTATATAGGGAATAGGATGCCGTTTTGGGAGGGAGACTAACCGCCCTCAGTATTACCTCCAGTACTACAGTGTAGGTTTATGTCTGCCGTTCGGTCCACAGTGTGTGTATTATATGAGTACAGTAAACGCACGGTGACCTCCAGCTAGAGAACGTTCATTTACCACATAATACTTCTTAACTTCCTCATTAATGGCACCCCAGGCCCTAAATAACGCCCCCGCAGAGGTCTAAGGCACTTCATCTCAGTGTTAGAGGCGTCACTACAGTCGCTGGTTCAAATCCACCGTGATTTGGCCGTGATTTGGAGTCCCGTAAGGGCGGCGCACAATTGGCCCAGCGTCGTCTGGGATTGGACGGGGTAAGCCGTAATTGTGAATAAGATTTTATTTTGCTGACTTGCCCTGTTAAACATAGGTTAAATAAAATGTAAAAATATGTATAATAATGATTATAATAGTAATATTAATAATAGTAATAATAACAATCATAGTAGTAGAAATAATAATAATAATAATAATAATAAAAATCATTTAAAAAATAATTCATAATTGTATTACTAATAATAAAATAAAATACTAATACTACAAATAATAATATAATAATAATAATAATAACAATAACAATAAAATACTAATAATACAAATAATAATACAAATAATAATAATGATAGTAATAATAATAATAAATAAAAATACAAATAATACAAATAATAATAATACTAATTATGATAGTAATAATAATAATAATAATAAATAAAAATAATAATAATAACTATAATAATAATAACAATAAAAAAAAATAGTAATACAAATAACAATAATAATAACAAATATATTTTTTAATAATAATAATTCACCAGAGCCATATGGGTCCTGGTCAAAACTAGTGCACTAGAAAGGGAATAGTGTTCACACACAATCCTTACTGAGTAAAAACAAAAGAGAGAGACACATCTTCGGTCTTTTACAATGTTGAGACTGGGGGAGTTGCTACTGCAGCCCCATTGGCTGGTAGATATTGAGACTGGGGGAGCTGCTACTGCAGCCCCATTGGCTGGTAGATGTTGAGACTGGGGGAGCTGCTACTGCAGCCCCATTGGCTGGTAGATATTGAGACTGGGGGAGCTGCTACTGCAGCCCCATTGGCTGGTAGATATTGAGACTGGGGGAGCTGCTACTGCAGCCCCATTGGCTGGTAGATATTGAGACTGGGGGAGCTGCTACTGCAGCCCCATTGGCTGGTAGATGTTGAGACTGGGGGAGCTGCTACTGCAGCCCCATTGGCTGGTAGATATTGAGACTGGGGGAGCTGCTACTGCAGCCCCATTGGCTGGTAGATATTGAGACTGGGGGAGCTGCTACTGCAGCCCCATTGGCTGGTAGATGTTGAGACTGGGGGAGCTGCTACTGCAGCCCCATTGGCTGGTAGATATTGAGACTGGGGGAGCTGCTACTGCAGCCCCATTGGCTGGTAGATATTGAGACTGGGGGAGCTGCTACTGCAGCCCCATTGGCTGGTAGATATTGAGACTGGGGGAGCTGCTACTGCAGCCCCATTGGCTGGTAGATATTGAGACTGGGGAAGCTGCTACTGCAGCCCCATTGGCTGGTAGATATTGAGACTGGGGGAGCTGCTACTGCAGCCCCATTGGCTGGTAGATATTGAGACTGGGGAAGCTGCTACTGCAGCCCCTTTGGCTGGTAGATATTGAGACTGGGGAAGTTGCTACTGCAGCCCCATTGGCTGGTAGATGTTGAGACTGGGGGTAATGCTACTGCAGCCCCATTGGCTGGTAGATATTGAGACTGGGGGAGCTGCTACTGCAGCCCCATTGGCTGGTAGATATTGAGACTGGGGGTAATGCTACTGCAGCCCCATTGGCTGGTAGATATTGAGACTGGGGGAGCTGCTACTGCAGCCCCATTGGCTGGTAGATATTGAGACTGGGGGTAATGCTACTGCAGCCCCATTGGCTGGTAGATATTGAGACTGGGGAGCTGCAAAATATCTAGGCTTAAAAATGTGCCATTCGGATGTTGAAATGCATACAGTAAATTGTCTGCGTCACAAATGGCACCCTATTCCCTACATATTCCCATATAGTGTAGGGCTCTATGGGCCCTAAGTAGTGCACTATATAGAGAATACGGGGCCATTTGTCTACTCTAGACAATGCAGCTGCTGAATCAGTTTTAAAACACCAATCTTTTAGTTCACTCAGAGATGGCAGAGCTCTTCTCATTCAATTACCGGAATCACTTCTTAAAACAGGTTATCCACTGTGGTTCTGACTTTAACCTTAAATATCACACACGCTATCAGATCCCCAGTGGTACTGAATTAATCTTAAATATCACTCACACACACACACACACACACACACACACACACACACACACACACACACACACACACACACACACACACACACACACACACACACACACACACACACACACACACACACACACACACACACACACACACACACACACCTATTCACAGTGTTACAGTCGTGTAGGTCTGTCTCCAGGTAGGACAAGACATAACATCTTAATCCAATTTCATATCAGTTTGATTTCTTCATTTTCAAAATTAAGGTCTAATAGCGGTTGAACGACAATCAATCAATCAATCAATCAAACAGTCAGTCAATAATTAGTCTGTCTCTCTGTCTCTCTGTAGTCTGTCTCTCTGTAGTCTGTCTCTCTCTCTCTCTCTGTCTCACTGTCTCTCTGTAGTCTATCTCTCTATAGTCTGTCTCTCTGTCTCTCTGTAGTCTGTCTCTCTGTAGTCTCTCTGTCTCTCTGTAGTCTGTCTCTCTGTAGTCTCTCTCTCTGTCTCTCTGTCTCTGTGTCTCTGTCTCTCTCTGTCTCTCTCTCTCTCTGTGTAGTCTGTGTGTATGACTCACCAGACGGGACATGACAAATGCATCCCCAATTCCTTCATATTGTACTGAACAAAAATATAAATGCAACATAAAACAATTCCAAAGATTCTACTTAATGACAGTGTATATGAGGAAATCAGTCAATTGAAATACATTCATTAGGCCCTAATCTATGGATTTCACATGACTGAGAATACAGATATGCATCTGTTGGTCACAGATACCTTCAACAAAACGGGCTTCACAATGGGCATCAGGACCCCGTCACGGTATTTCTGTGCATTCAAAATGGCATCGATAAAATGCAATTGTGTTCGTTGTCCGTAGCTCGTTGTCCGTAGCCCATACCATAACCCCACAACCACCATGGGGCACTCTGTTCACAATGTTGACATCAGCTAACCTCTCGCTCACACGACCCCCGTACACATGGTCTGCTGTTGTGAGGTGGGGTGGACGTACTGCAAATTCACTAAAACGACATTGGAGGAGGCTTATGGTAAAGAAATAAACATTAAATTCTCTTTCATCAGCTCTGGTGGACGTTCCTGCAGTCAGCATGCCAATTGCACGTTCCCTCAAAACTTGAGACGTCTGTGGTATTGCGTTGTGTGACAAAACTGCACATTTTAGAGTGGCCTCCCCAGCACAAGGTGCACCTGTGTAATGATCATGCTGTTTAATCAGCTTCTTGATATGCCACACCTGTCAGGTGGATGGATTATCTTGAGAAAGGAGAAATGCTCACTAACAGTGGTGTAAACAAATTTGTGCACAAAAATTTGAGAGAAATAAGATGTATCTGCGTATGGAAAAGTTTCTGGGATATTTTATTTCAGCTCATGAAACATGGGACTAACACTTTTTACATGTTGCGTTTTTTTATATTTTTGTTCAAAAATGAACTTTTAATAGCTGTGAAACATCAAGTGATGTTGAGTCATCAGTCACTGAGATATGACGTCTCTGGAATCTGCTGTCTGTCGACAGGCCTGGTAATATGGGCTATGGGCCAGGCAGGGGGGAGATAACTTTGAGGACTAGACTGGCCAAAGGGCAGTTCG
The DNA here is from genome assembly GCF_965601325.2 of Salmo salar. Taxonomy (NCBI): domain Eukaryota; kingdom Metazoa; phylum Chordata; class Actinopteri; order Salmoniformes; family Salmonidae; genus Salmo; species Salmo salar. The sequence goes on along the minus strand of NC_138295.1, from coordinate 5,754,808 downwards.
GGTTAATGCCAGATGGGCTGGTCCATCTTTAACCCGGTGTGTTTAACCCAGTGTGATTATCTAATTTGGGGGTTATTTGGCTTATAACAGGGACCTTGAGGACAACGACTGGCCAGTGTATTTCTTGTTCCAGTCCGCCCCTGTTGTAAATGAATACAGCTATGTGCTAACTTTGAGGACAAGCCATTGTCTCCTTCACTGAGCTGCTTCAGGAGCACGTCGTAAACAAGAAGATTAAATAAACCAATCACAGGAACAGAGAAAAACAAACAAACAAATGACAATTATTCCGATTTCATAAAGTGCCCTGTCATTGCAGGTGTTTGGTATTTGTAATTTAGAGGGAAATACAATAATGAATATTTTACATAAACATTTAATTATTACAGTATATTCATCTATATTGCAACAGCTAAAGTCTTAAAAGTTAATGAGCATTATTCTCAAGTATCTAGTTAACCAAATCAATGAACCAGTCAGTCTGTCATTTAGTCTGTCTGCATGTTGCCTATGAGCAGAGTACTGCCGTCTGTCTCTCTGCCGTCTGTCTCTCTGCCGTCTGTCTCTCTGTAGTCTGTCTCTCTGTCTCTCTGCAGTCTGTCTCTCTGTAGTCTCTCTGTCTCTCTGCCGTCTGTCTCTCTGTAGTCTGTCTCTCTGTAGTCTGTCTCTCTGCAGTCTGTCTCTCTGTAGTCTGTCTCTCTGCAGTCTGTCTCTCTGCCGTCTGTCTCTCTGCCTCTCTGTAGTCTGTCTCTCTGTCTCTCTGTAGTCTGTCTCTCTGTCTCTCTGCCGTCTATCTCTCTGTAGTCTGTCTCTCTGTCTCTCTGTAGTCTGTCTCTCTGTCTCTCTGCCGTCTGTCTCTCTCTCTCTCTGTAGTCTGTCTCTCTGTCTCTCTGTAGTCTGTCTCTCTGTCTCTCTGTAGTCTGTCTCTCTGTCTCTCTGTAGTCTGTCTCTCTGTAGTCTGTCTCTCTGTAGTCTGTCTGTCTGTAGTCTGTCTCTCTGTAGTCTGTCTGTCTCTCTGCCGTCTGTCTCTCTGTCTCTCTGTAGTCTGTCTTTCTCTCTGTAGTCTGTCTCTCTCTCTAGTCTGTCTCTCTGTCTCTCTGTAGTCTGTCTCTCTGTAATCTGTCTCTCTGTCGTCTGTCTCTCTGTAGTCTGTCTCTCTGTAATCTGTCTCTCTGCCGTCTGTCTCTCTGTATCTCTGTAGTCTGTCTCTCTGTCTCTCTGCCGTCTGTCTCTCTGTAGTCTCTCTGTCTCTCTGTCGTCTGTCTCTCTGTCGTCTGTCTCTCTGTAGTCTGTCTCTCTGCGGTCTGTCTCTCTGTCTCTCTGTAGTCTGTCTCTCTCTGTAGTCTGTCTCTCTCTGTAGTCTGTCTCTCTGTCACTCTGTAGTCTGTCTCTCTGTAATCTGTCTCTCTGTCGTCTGTCTCTCTGTAGTCTGTCTCTCTGTAGTCTGTCTCTCTGCCGTCTGTCTCTCTGTATCTCTGTAGTCTGTCTCTCTGTCTCTCTGCCGTCTGTCTCTCTGTCTCTCTGTAGTCTCTCTGTCTCTCTGTCGTCTGTCTCTCTGTAGTCTGTCTCTCTGTCGTCTGTCTCTCTGTCGTCTGTCTCTCTGTCTCTCTGTAGTCTGTCTCTCTGTCTCTCTGTAGTCTCTCTGTCTCTCTGTCGTCTGTCTCTCTGCCGTCTGTCTCTCTGCCGTCTGTCTCTCTGTCGTCTGTCTCTCTGTCTCTCTGTAGTCTGTCTCTCTGTAGTCTGTCTCTCTGCCGTCTGTCTCTCTGTCTCTCTGTCTCTCTGTCGTCTGTCTCTCTGTCGTCTGTCTCTCTGTCTCTCTGTAGTCTGTCTCTCTGCCGTCTGTCTCTCTGTAGTCTGTCTCTCTGTCTCTCTGCCGTCTGTCTCTCTGTAGTCCGTCTCTCTGTCTCTCTGCCGTCTGTCTCTCTGTAGTCTGTCTCTCTGCCGTCTGTCTCTCTGTAGTCTGTCTCTCTGTAGTCTGTCTCTCTGTCTCTCTGTCGTCTGTCTCTCTGACGTCTGTCTCTCTGCCGTCTGTCTCTCTGCCGTCTGTCTCTCTGTAGTCCGTCTCTCTGCCGTCTGTCTCTCTGTAGTCCGTCTCTCTATAGTCTGCCATTCCCCACACCACCACCATCAGCCTGTACGGTTGATACCAGGTAGGATGGGGCCATGGACTCACGCTGCTTACGCAAAATCCTGACTCTGCCATCAGCACGATACTAGAGGAACCCGGGATTTGTTTTCAGACCAGGCTTTGTTTTTCCACTTCTCGCCTGGCCACTGGAGTCACTTCTTCTTGTTTTTAGCTGGTAGAAGTGGAACCCGGTGTGGTCGTCTGGTCCTGATGAGGACCGACGAGTTGTGCGTTCCGTTATGCTGTTCTCCACTGTTGTACTGCTCCGTTCGTTTGCCTGTTTGTGGCCCGTCTGTTAGCTTGAACGATTCTTGCCGTTCTCTTTCGACCTCTTTCATCAACGAGTTCTGCACAGGACGAGATGTTTTATTGTTTGTTGCAACATTCTCGGTAAACCCAGGAGGATGGGCCTTTTCTGAGATACTGGCACCTACCGATCAGAGTGGTATGATCGGGGTTAAATCCGGGGTTAATATGGTCCAATCAGAGATGGCATTGGTTATTCTACTGTAACCTCAGACATTATGATACGTGTTTTATGTCTGTGTTTATTCATATTGTCACGGCTGTTCAAAAAGGATCGGACCAAAATAATACCAAACAAAAACCAACATAGAAATACAAAACATAGACAAACACCCAGGGTTTTATGTCTGTGTTTATTCACATACTGTTGCTGTTGGTGGTGTAAACAACATGTAGAATAATGTTTAAAAGATGTAGCTATTTATTCTATGTGGAAAAATCTATTAATGAGATTTGTTTTCATGTTTTAATTACTTCAGTCAGTCCCTCCCCCCCCCCCCCCCCCCTCCCCTTTTTAATTCTCTGTATTTTTTCGGTAAACATACTAAATGTAGCCGTGAAAACGATCCAAATCCAACCAGAGTTCAGATACGAATAACTGGGTAGAACAGATAGACGACCAGTCTCCAATGTCTACTGTTTTTATCCTCAATAACACCCAGATGTGATGGACTGTCATGTTTGGCCCTCCGACCCCACTACTGGGTTGAAAGTCTACCTCCTAAATATTCCCTTTTATAGTACACTAAATTTCACCATGGTCCATACGTATGTCTCTGGTCAAAAGTAGTGTACTATGTAAAGGAATAGGTTGCTTTATGGGACACTACACCCTGATTCAGTGGACACTCATTTCTGGCCCAAATACCTCTTACTGTTTTGATAGACTCGTACGAAAGGAGAGAAGAAAACGCAATTTCAAAAACAAATAAACCTCCACGGGCCAATAGACACAACAGATTTCCATTAAAGGGCCAAGTGTTGTTGTTTATATCTAAAAGGAAACAGTGAAATAAAAACCAGACTCTCTAACATATCAGACTGATGCTAAAGCATTTCTACAGTACTGTATACACAGGGAAGGCTGTGGGTATATACAGCACAGCATGTTCAAAACAAATAGAAGGATCGGTGTGGTGGACACGAAACCGTTATCTACAGGGGAGGGGGGGTCTCGTTTCATCACTGTGACATGAAAGAGAAATGTTTTACACGCCAATCGTCACTGGAGAGAACAAGGGAGACAGAAAGATAGAGATGTGGGGTGGGGGGGGGGGGGGTAGAGCGAGAGGGAGAAATGAGGAGATCAGGGTAAAGAGAAGACCAAATAGAGAGAGAGAGCTAGAGGAGTGAGAGAGTGAGACAGAGAGAGGTGAGAGAGAGAGATGAAGAGATCAGGGTATACACTTGGGAAGAGAAGTCTTATTTTGGTTTTCTCCTCCCGGCACACGGTTGTTGAACACTCATCAGTGAATACCTCTCCTCTCCTCTCCTTATTTCCTCTCCTCTCCTTATTTCCTCTCCTCTCCTTATTTCCTCTCCTCTCCTCTCTTCCTCTCCTCTCCTTCTTTCCTCTCCTCTCCTCTCCTCTCCAATCCTTCCTTCCTCTCCTTATTTCCTCTCCTCTCCTTATTTCCTCTCCTCTCTTCCTCTCCTCTCCTCTCCTTCTTTCCTCTCCTCTCCTCTCCAATCCTTCCTTCCTCTCCTTTTTTCCTCTCCTCTCCTTTCCTTTCCTCTCCTCTCCTCTCCTTCCTCTCCTTTTTTCCTCTCCTCTCCTTTCCTCTCCTCTCCTTTCCTCTCCTCTCCTTTCCTCTCCTCTCCTCTCCTCTCCTTCCTCTCCTTCTTTCCTCTCCTCTCCTCTCCTTCCTCTCCTTCTTTCCTCTCCTCTCCTTTCCTTTCCTTTCCTCTCCTCTCCTTCCTCTCCTTCTTTCCTCTCCTCTCCTCTCCTTTCCTTTCCTCTCCTCTCCTCTCCTTCCTCTCCTTCTTTCCTCTCCTCTCCTCTCCTTCCTCTCCTTCTTTCCTCTCCTCTCCTCTCCTCTCCTCTCCTCTCCTCTCCTCTCCTTCCTCTCCTTCTTTCCTCTCCTCTCCTCTCCTTCTCATCTCACCATAAGCTTGCTTGATCTTGATCTCAGTCCACACACACTCTATGATCACTGTTTATGCGGCACAGAATCCTCACGGTTTGGAGATGAGAGTTTTGTTAGTTGAACGCTGCCATACATGTAGTGCTCTAACCTACAGTAACTTGGTACCAACATAAAGGACTCCCATAAGTTCTACAGTAGATATCAGTGTTTTTTTAAATCCTAACCAATAGATACTAGGGTTGTAAAGGTACACAGTATTGTACAAACCATTGGGTATGGGGAGCTGGGTTTGGTCCGCACCGTGAAGCCCAATGAATACATAAAACATACATATATATATATATATAGAGAGAGATGTAAACACTAGGCTATGCATACCCTGGGTTGTATGCCTCCTCTGTAAATCTGAAAATATTTCAGTCTATATTTCAGAATGTTCTGTCTGCTACCGCACGGCAAGAGGTACCGGAGAGCCAAGTCAAGGACTAAAGGGCTCCTTAACAGCTTCTACCCCCAAGCCATAAGACTGCTGAACAACTAAACTAATCACTGTTTACATTGACCCCCCCCCTCTTCCTCCTCCTATAAATACCACAGAATACTACACTCTCTACATAGTAATATGATGGCCATTCCTATTGCAGAGAAAGTGCCCACTGAGTTCAATGCTCTTTTTGGACTCTCTCTCTCTCTCTGGTTCTCGTTCTCTCTCTGTCTCTTGTTCTCTCTCTGTCTCTCGTTCTCTCTCTGTCTCTTGTTCTCTCTCTCTCTCTCTCTCTCTCTCTCTCTCTCTCTCTCTCTCTCTCTCTCTCTCTCTCTCTCTCTCTCTCTCTCTCTCTCTCTCTCTCGAATTTGTGGTCCTGGCAACTGGACCTTTTTTGGAACACCATTATTTTTGTCTTACTGAGATTTACTGTCAGGGCCCCAGGTCCGACAGACTGTTCTAATGCCCTCGCCAATTCGTTGATATATATGTGGAAAGAAATGTGTGTGTTTTTTAGCCAATTTTAACGGCACACTTGTTGTTGGATTTTATAATGACATATGTATTTCCCCCAACACCACTTTCCATCACTTTGTACAGCAGACCTTCTTGCCAAATTGAGTCAATATCAATTTTGAAATCAACAAAGCATGATAAGACTTTTCCTTTGTTTTGGTTTGTTTGTTTGTCAATTAGTGTGTGCAGGGTGAATACACAATGTTCCCTCTAAACTTTGCAACGCAGAGCGCAGAAGAAATATCAGGCCATAGAGTGAAGCATGAGATTGAAATACATTTAACTTTCTAGAGTGAACAAATCAACCCAATATTAGCCACTTTTAATCCAACATACCGAAACAGAACGAACTATGCAAGAGATTTTGTTTGTAGGCACAACGCATCGGAGTAGGATTCTATTGCATGACTCAACCCTGCTCTACACAGACCTGTGCGGCATAACCAATCAGAGCTGCAGTATCCATATATGCAAATAGACCATTGCCATATTTGGATCTGTGCCATTCACTTTGAACTGGACTGTGTTTACAGCATGAGCGGTTGTGGGTAGATGCGCTTGTTTTGAGGTTAAAGCGAGAGCTGCATGTAGCCACGTGTGAACATTTTGTTCATATCCTTTGCTACGTAGTGAGTTATTAGCTCAGTTATAGATCATTTGTAGTCAGCAGTGGGGGAGTGGTTGCTTCCTACAAGAGCACAAAACATGTACATTTCTAGACATCTTTGAAAAGAAAGTAAAGTAAAGAGCCTTTTTTTTGTCTTAAAGGGGCAGTGTTGTATTTTGAGACAGGCTTGAAGAAGGGAGGGAGGGAGGCTTTCAAACAAATAGCCAAGAGTGTGCAACGCTGTCATCAAGGCAAAGAGCGGCTACTTTGATTAATATATTTTGATTAGCTTATGGGCTCCCGAGTGGCGCACCGGTCTCAGGCAGTGCATCTCAATGCTAGAGGTGTCACTACAGACCCTGGTTCGAATCCAGGCTGGATCACAACCGGCGGTGATTGGGAGTCACATAGGGCGGTGCACAATTCGCCACTGTAGGCCATCATTGTTAATAAGAATTTGTTCTTAACTGACTTGCCAAGTAAAATATTTAGAAAACTTAATGTAACTTTTTTTGGGGGTTACTACATGATTCTATATGTGTTATTTCATAGTTTTGATGTCTTCACTATTATTCTACACTGTAGAAAATAGTAAAAATAAAGAAAAACTCTTTAATGAATATATCCCAATAAATATCCCAATGCCCCAGTGCAGTGAATAGGGACATTGTCCTGTGTAGAGTGGCGTCTTTCAGATGGGACGTTAAACTCTCTGTGGTCACTAAAGATCTCATGGAACTAATTGTAAGAGTAGAGGGGACCTGGTTAAATTCCCAATCTGTCCCTCATACCATCATGGCCACCTAATCATCCCCAGCTTACAATTTGCTCACTCGTCCCCCCCCCCCCTCCCCTACCCTGTAGATATTCCCCAGGCCGTTGCTGTAAATGAGAATGTGTTCTCAGACAACTGACCTGGTAAAATAAGGGTTACATAAAATAGCAGCAGGTAACAGTAGATAACAACAGAGTAACAGTAGTAGGTTAGCAGCAGGTTACAGGAGATAACAACAGAGTAACAGTAGTAGGTTAGCAGCAGCAGGTTACAGGAGATAGCAGTAGGGTAACAATAGTAGGTTTTCAACAGGTTACAGGATATAGCAGTGGCAGGTTACAGGAGATAACAACAGAGTAACAATAGTAGGTTAGCAGCAGGTTACAGGAGATAACAACAGAGTAACAGTAGTAGGTTAGCAGCAGCAGGTTACAGGAGATAACAACAGAGTAACAGTAGTAGGTTAGCAGCAGCAGGTTACAGGAGATAACAGTAGGGTAACAGTAGTAGGTTTTCAACAGGTTACAGGAGATAGCAGCAGCAGGTTACAGGAGATAACAACAGAGTAACAGTAGTAGGTTAGCAGCAGGTTACAGGAGATAACAACAGAGTAACAGTAGTAGGTTAGCAGCAGGTTACAGGAGATAACAACAGAGTAACAGTAGTAGGTTAGCAGCAGCAGGTTACAGGAGATGACAACATAGTAACAGTAGTAGGTTAGCAGCAGCAGGTTACAGGAGATAACAACAGAGTAACAGTAGTAGGTTAGCAGCTGCAGGTTACAGGAGATAACAACAGAGTAACAGTAGTAGGTTAGCAGCAGGTTACAGGAGATAACAACAGAGTAACAGTAGTAGGTTAGCAGCAGGTTACAGGAGATAACAACAGAGTAACAGTAGTAGGTTAGCAGCAGGTTACAGGAGATAACAACAGAGTAACAGTAGTAGGTTAGCAGCAGCAGGTTACAGGAGATAACAACAGAGTAACAGTAGTAGGTTATGTGGTGGCTAATTTCTGCATTACCAAATGAGGAGAGTTACAAACTTCACACACCAGTCAGAGTTATACTTAAAACTACATCTTTAATAATTAAGATGCTTTTGCAAAAGCACTTGACTTTCAATGATGCGCTATCTCTAATGAACCATTGAAAAGTGACTACACAAAAGTACAAAGAGCTTTTATAGCCAAGATGCACCCCTCTCAACGTACATGACGTTTTTCTATTTCTATGTTAGTTTTGGGAACGGCCTCCAGTTAGAAGCAGCTGGTTGTCGTTGCTTCTAATTGGAGGCCATATATAAGTGGGTTTATTTTCTCTTGTGTTTGCGGGTGGTTGTTCCATGTACCTTACAGGACTGTTTTTCGTCGTTCTTTTGTTCAGTGTTCATTTCTTTATTAATAAATCAAGAAGATGATTCATATCCCCGCTGCAGTTTGGTCCGATCATTACGACGCTTATGACACCAGTGTCTGGTCCTCCTACTCAACACTCATCTCTTCCTGGTACGGTATAGAACAGAACCATTAGCTCATGTCCTCTGGAATGCTCTTTAGGCTTTATTACCCAAAGACATCGTAAATCTCCTCTGTCAGTGCTATCTCATAGAGGCCCATCCTCAGTAAAACACACACACACATATGTAGACAATGTTCAATTCTGTCCTCTTCCCTTTCTGATATTCTGCATAGCACCAGAGTCCAAAGGGATACATTCTAGTGACAAGTATCTCACGTAAGCATATTATGCAAATAAAACATCTTAATTATCTATGTTACCCAACTAATTCTGATTCATCCGCCACAGTTAGCAGCAGGTTACAGGAGATAACAACAGAGTAACAGTAGTAGGTTAGCAGCAGCAGGTTACAGGAGATAACAACAGAGTAACAGTAGTAGGTTAGCAGCAGCAGGTTACAGGAGATAACAACAGAGTAACAGTAGTAGGTTAGCAGCAGCAGGTTACAGGAGATAACAACAGAGTAACAGTACTAGGTTAGCAGCAGGTTACAGGAGATAACAACAGAGTAACAGTAGTAGGTTAGCAGCAGCAGGTTACAGGAGATAACAACAGAGTAACAGTACTAGGTTAGCAGCAGGTTACAGGAGACAACAACAGAGTAACAGTAGTAGGTTAGCAGCAGCAGGTTACAGGAGATAACAAGAGTAACAGTAGTAGGTTAGCAGCAGGTTACAGGAGATAACAACAGAGTAACAGTAGTAGGTTAGCAGCAGCAGGTTACAGGAGATAACAACAGAGTAACAGTACTAGGTTAGCAGCAGGTTACAGGAGATAACAACAGAGTAACAGTAGTAGGTTAGCAGCTGCAGGTTACAGGAGATAACAACAGAGTAACAGTACTAGGTTAGCAGCAGGTTACAGGAGATAACAACAGAGTAACAGTGGTAGGTTAGCAGCAGCAGGTTACAGGAGATAGCAACAGAGTAACAGTAGTAGGTTAGCAGCAGCAGGTTACAGGAGATAACAACAGAGTAACAGTACTAGGTTAGCAGCAGCAGGTTACAGGAGATAACAACAGAGTAACAGTAGTAGGTTAGCAGCAGCAGGTTACAGGAGATAACAACAGAGTAACAGTACTAGGTTAGCAGCAGGTTACAGGAGATAACAACAGAGTAACAGTAGTAGGTTAGCAGCTGCAGGTTACAGGAGATAACAACAGAGTAACAGTACTAGGTTAGCAGCAGGTTACAGGAGATAACAACAGAGTAACAGTGGTAGGTTAGCAGCAGCAGGTTACAGGAGATAGCAACAGAGTAACAGTAGTAGGTTAGCAGCAGCAGGTTACAGGAGATAACAACAGAGTAACAGTACTAGGTTAGCAGCAGCAGGTTACAGGAGATAACAACAGAGTAACAGTAGTAGGTTAGCAGCAGCAGCAGGTTACAGGAGATAACAACAGAGTAACAGTAGTAGGTTAGCAGCAGGTTACAGGAGATAACAACAGAGTAACAGTCGTAGGTTAGCAGCTGCAGGTTACAGGAGATAGCAGCAGTACTCCAAGCTACTGTAACAGCCAGTCAGGGGCCGAGGACAAGGACATGGTTAATAAGACTGAATGTATAATTTAGCTTCTCCAAAGCCCTGAATTAAACAATAGGAAATGATTACAGTATTTGCTATTCTTTTTCATCCTTCTCTTCAGTGTCATGGAGGGGGCAGATCCACAATAACAAATCAATGGCAAAATAATTGATGTTGTCTACATTAAAGCCGAATAAAAGCAAATCTGTAAATATGTAAATATTCACTTTACAGCCACTATAACCTCTATAACCCCTACAACCCCCTATAACCTCTATAACCCCTACAACATATATAAACCCCTACAGCCTCTATAACCTCTACAACCCCCTATAACCTCTATAACCCCTACAACATATATAAACCCCTACAGCCTCTATAACCTCTTTAACCCCTACAACCTCTATAACCCCTACAACATATATAAACCCCTACAACCTCTATAACCTCTTTAACCCCTACAACCTCTATAACCCCTACAACCCCCTATAACCTCTATAACCCCTACAACCCCCTATAACCTCTATAACCCCTACAACATATATAAACCCCTACAGCCTCTATAACCTCTACAACCCCCTATAACCTCTATAACCCCTACAACATATATAAACCCCTACAGCCTCTATAACCTCTTTAACCCCTACAACCTCTATAACCCCTACAACATATATAAACCCCTACAACCTCTATAACCTCTTTAACCCCTACAACCTCTATAACCCCTACAACCCCCTATAACCTCTATAACCCCTACAACCCCCTATAACCTCTATAACCCCTACAACATATATAAACCCCTACAGCCACTATAACCTCTATAACCCCTACAACCCTCTATAACCTCTTTAACCCCTACAACCCCCTATAACCTCTATAACCCCTACAACATATATAAACCCCTACAGCCTCTATAACCCCTACAACCCCCTATAACCTCTATAACCCCTACAACATATATAAACCCCTACAACCTCTATAACCTCTTTAACCCCTACAACCTCTATAACCCCTACAACATATATAAACCCCTACAACCTCTACAATCTCTATAACCCGTACAACCTCTATAACCCCTACAACCTCTATAACCCCTACAACATATATAAGCCCCTACAACCTCTACAACCTCTATAACCCCTACAACATATATAAACCCCTACAACCTCTACAACCTCTATAACCTCTACAACCTCTATTACCCCTACAACCCCTATAACCCCTACAACCCCTATAACCTCTATAACCTCTACAACCCCTATAACCTCTATAACCCCTACAACCTCTATAATCTCTACAACCTCTATAACCCCTACAACCTCTATAACCCCTATGATCCCTACAACCTCTATAACCCCTATAACCCCTATAACCTCTATAACCTCTACAACCTCTATAACCCCTACAACCTCTATAACCCCTACAACCTCTATAACCACTACAACATATATAAACCCCTACAACCTCTATAACCCCTATAAGCTCTATAACCTCTATAACCCCTATAACCTCTACCATCTCTATAACCTCTATAACCCCTACAACCTATATAACCTCTATAAACCCCATTAACCTCTATAACCCGTACAACATATATAAACCCCTACAACCTCTACAACCTCTATAACCTCTACAACCTCTATAACCCCTATAAACCCTACAACCCCTACAACCTCTATAACCTCTATAACCCCTACAACCCCTATAACCTCTATAACCCCTAACCTCTATAACCTCTACAAACTCTATAACCTCTATAACCCCTACAACCCCTACAACCTCTACAATCTCTATAACCCCTACAACCCCTATAACCCCTATAACCTCTATAACCCCTACAACCCCTATAACCCCTATAACCTCTATAACCCCTACAACCTCTATAACCCCTACAACATATATAAACCCCTATAACCTCTATAACCTCTACAACCTCTATAATCTCTATAACCTCTATAACCCCTATAACCTCTATAACCCCTACAACCTATATAACTTCTATAACCCCTATAACCTCTATAACCCCTACAACATATATAAACCCCTACAACCTCTACAATCTCTATAACCCCTACAACATATATAAACCCCTACAACCTCTACAAACTCTATAACCCCTACAACATATATAAACCCCTACAACCTCTACAACCTCTATAACCTATATAACCCCTACAACCTCTATAACCCCTCCAACCCCTATAACGCCTATAACCTCTACAACCTCTATAACCCCTACAACCTCTATAACCCCTACAACCTCTATAACCCCTACAACCTCTATAACCCCTACAACCTCTATAACCCCTATAACCCCTACAACCCCTACCTCTATAACCCCAACAACCTCTATAACCTCTATAACCCCTACAACCTCTATAACCCCTACAACCCCTACAACCTCTATAACCCCTACAACCTCTATAACCTCTATAACCCCTACAACTCTATAACCCCTACAAACTCTATAACCCCTACAACCCCTACAACCTCTATAACTTCTACAACCTCTATAACTTCTACAACCTCTATAACCCCTATAACCCCTACAACCTCTAAAATCCCTACAACCTCTACAACCTCTATAACCCCTACAACCTCTAAAACCCCTACAACCTCTAAAATCCCTACAACCTCTATAACCTCTATAACCCCTACAACCTCTATAACCCCGAAAACCTCTATAACCTCTATAACCCCTATAACCCCTACAACCTTTATAACCTCTATAACCCCTACAACCTCTACAATCTCTATAACCCCTACAACCTCTACAACCTCTACAAACTCTACAACCTCTATAACCCCTATAACCCCTATAACCCCTACAATCTCTATAACCCCTACAACCTCTACAATCTCTATAACCCCTACAAACTCTACAACCTCTACAAACTCTACAACCTCTATAACCCCTATAACCCCTATAACCCCTACAACCTCTATAACCCCTACAACCTTTATAACCTCTATAACCCCTACAACCTCTACAATCTCTATAACCCCTACAAACGCTACAACCTCTACAACCCCTACAACCTCTATAATCTCTACAATCTCTATAACCTCTATAACCCCTATAACCTCTATAACACCCTACAACCTCTATAACCTCTATAACCCCTACAACCTCTATAACCCCTACAACCTCTATAACCTCTATAACCCCCTACAACAAATATAAACCCCTACAACCCCTACAACCTATATAACCCCCTACAACCTCTATAAACTCTATAACCTCTACAACCTCTATAAACTCTATAACCTCTACAACCTCTACAACCTCTATAACCTCTATAACCTCTATAACCCCTACAACCCCTTCAACCGTTATAACCCCCATAACCTTTATAACCCCCTACAACCTCTATAACCCCCTACAACCCCATACAACCCCCATGACCCCTACGACACCCTACATTCCTCGCTCTCTACCCCCTTCAACCCTCGCTCTCTACCCCCCTTCGACCTTCGCTCTCTACGCTCCTACTCCTTTCTTTTCTTCATCCCTCTCTCCCCCCTCTCCTTCCCGCTCCTCTACCTCTCAATCCCTTTCTCTCTACCTCCCTCATCTCTCTCTCTCATAACCCTCCCTCTCTCTCTCTCTCTCTCTCTCATAACCCTCCCTCCCTCTCTCTCTCTTAACCCTCCCTCTCTCTCTCTTAACCCTCCCTCCCTCCATCTCTCTCTCTTAACCCTCCCCCCCTCTCTCTCTCTCATAACCCTCCCTCCATCTCTCTCTCTCATAACCCTCCCTCCATCTCTCTCTCTCTCTTAACCCTCCCTCCATCTCTCTCTCTCTCTTAACCCTCCCTCCCTCCATCTCTCTCTCAACCCTCCCTCATCTCTCTCTCTCTCTTAACCCTCCCTCTCTCTCTCTCTCTCTTTTAACCCTCCCTCCCTCCATCTCTCTCTCTCTCTTAACCCTCCCTCTCTCTCTCATAACCCTCCCTCCATCTCTCTCTCTCTTAACCCTCCCTCTCTCTCTCTTAACCCTCCCTCCATCTCTCTCTCTCTCTCTCTCTCTCTCTTAACCCTCCCTCCATCTCTCTCTCTCTTAACCCTCCCTCTCTCTCTCTTAACCCTCCCTCCATCTCTCTCTCTCCTAACCCTCCCTCCATCTCTCTCTCTCTCTCTCAACCCTCCCTTCATCTCTCTCTCTCTCTTAACCCTCCCTCCATCTCTCTCTCTTAACCCTCCCTCCATCTCTCTCTCTCTCTTAACCCTCTCTCTCTCTCTCTCTCTCTCTCATAACCCTCCCTCCATCTCTCTCTCTCTCTCAACCCTCCCTCCATCTCTCTCTCAACCCTCCCTCCATCTCATCTCTCTCTCTCTTAACCCTCACTCCATCTCTCTCTCTCTCTTAACCCTCCCTCTCGCTCTCTCTCTCATAACCCTCCCTCCATCTCTCTCTCTCTCTCTCAACCCTCCCTCTCTCTCTCCCTCAACCCTCCCTCCCTCCATCTCATCTCTCTCTCTCTCTCTCTCTCTTAACGCTCCCTCCATCTCTCCCTCTGCGCCAAATCTCTCTATCCACCGCATCAGTTGTAATTCTAGCATCAGCCCCTCTCCTCATTATTGGAGGTTGGTGGTAGAATATAGAGCAGGCACCTCGTATTGACGTGGTAGAACAGCAGCATAGACAGATGCTGAATACTTCATATGTGGTTGTTTTGTTTCCGTCTCACTGAACAATGTCAATGTCTCCAGGTAAATATACTGTGCAGTAGGATAACAAACTGACAGCAATCTTCTCCTTCCCTCTCCCTGTCTTGTGTTTGAAGAGCTTTCATTTCGCCTTCACCATTTCCCTCTCCTCTCCAAACCTTCTCTTCTTTTTCTGGGCTATGATGTGAGAGAAGAGAAGAGACACCTGACTCATCAGGTGATGCAATGTTTCTAAGGTACAGTTCGTTCTCTCTTTCTCTCTCTAACCCCACAATCTCTCTCTCTCTCTCCTCTATCTTTCTCTCTCTCTCGCCCTCTCTCTCTCGTCCTCTCTTTCTCTCTCTCTCGCCCTCTCTCTCTCTGTCTTTCTCTCTCTCTCTCTATCTTTCTCTCTCTCTCTCTCTCTCTCTCACCCTCTCTCTCTCTCTCGTCCTCTCTTTCTCTCTCTCGCCCTCTCTCTCTCGTCCTCTCTTTCTCTCTCTCTCGCCCTCTCTGTCTTTCTCTCTCTCTCTCTCTCTCTCTCTCTCTCGCCCTCTCTCTCTCTTTCTCTCTCTCTCTGTCTTTCTCTCTCTCTCTCTCCTCTATCTTTCTCTCTCTCTCTCTGTCTCTCTCTCTCACCCTCTCTCTCTCTGTCTTTCTCTCTCTATCTCTCTCTCTCTCCCCTCTCCATCTCTCTCTGCTCTCTCCCTGTTTCTCGTCCTGTGTGCTTTGAATGAGCAATCGCATCATGCCTAAGCCATTTCTACCGTCTCACATTGATTTTTCCTCAACGCAGTGGCCAGGTATTGACCTGGTAGAAGGGTAGCGAGGAATTTCACCGTAGAGGTGTTAATGGATGGATGTTGTTGGTATTTCAAGAAAAGTGTGAAAACAAAAGGACTTCAATTCCCACAAAATCCAGATGGAAATGGCACCTGACAACCAACCTGACAACCATTGTCTATCAGTCAGACGTTCTATACAAGCACATTGATTGGCCGATTAGCTGGCACAGCTGGCTAAGATGTTGTCAATAGGGTGGTCAATTGTGTTTATGAGGGACAGAGTTCACAATATCAAGAACTGGTAAGGCTTGTGAGCGAGGAACATGTGAAGAAAGTGACAGCTGTCATACTAGCACTACCAGTGAAGATGACTTGGGCACAGTCTTCCCCAAAAGCTTTGGGCTGCAGGAGAGGAGAGGAGAGGAGAGGAGAGGAGAGGAGAGGAGAGGAGAGGAGAGGAGATTCAGTTACTTTTTAACACATTGTTTACCCATCCTGTCTCTAAAGGGACTGGGTACAAAATGACTCAAAACATCATAGTCTACAGCGCTGACATTTGCATGTGTTACATCACTTATGGTAACTTAAGAAATACGCTAACTTTAGTCACTGGTGTTAAAATACGCTAACTTCAGTCACTGGTGTTAAAATACGCTAACTTTAGTCACTGGTGTTAAAATACGCTAACTTTAGTCACTGGTGTTAAAATACGCTAACTTTAGTCACTGGTGTTAAAATACGCTAACTTTAGTCACTGGTGTTGAAATACGCTAAATTTAGTCACTGGTGTTAAAATACATTAACTTTAGTCACTGGTGTTGTCTAGGGTCATTACTGCTGGTAATGTCTCTATGCATCTGCGTCATTAGGCTACTATTGTAATGTCCCAATTGAACCATGCAGCAGAGATAGACTCTACCACCACAGAACCATGCAGCAGAGATAGAGGCTCTACCACCACAGAACCGTGCAGCAGAGATAGAGGCTCTACCACCACAGAACCATGCAGCAGAGATAGAGGCTCTACCACCACAGAACCGTGCAGCAGAGATAGAGGCTCTACCACCACAGAACCATGCAGCAGAGATAGAGGCTCTACCACCACAGAACCATGCAGCAGAGATAGAGGCTCTACCACCACAGAACCATGCAGCAGAGATAGAGACTCTACCACCACAGAACCATGCAGCAGAGATAGAGGCTCTACCACCACAGAACCATGCAGCAGAGATAGAGGCTCTACCACCACAGAACCATGCAGCAGAGATAGAGGCTCTACCACCACAGAACCATGCAGCAGAGATAGAGGCTCTACCACCACAGAACCATGCAGCAGAGATAGAGGCTCTACCACCACAGAACCATGCAGCAGAGATAGAGGCTCTACCACCACAGAACCATGCAGCGGAGATAGAGGCTCTACCACCACAGAACCATGCAGCAGAGATAGAGGCTCTACCACCACAGAACCATGCAGCAGAGATAGAGACTCTAAAGAAGACAGCAGCCATCCCTACAGATAGTCCAGGTAGTGAATAGCTAATTTCCTCTGTCTGTGTGCATTCTGAACATGCAATTATATGCACGCTTTTCAAACAACATGTACAGTACCTTCAGAAAGTATTCCGACCCCTTGACTTATTCCACAGCCTGAATTCAAAATGGATTAAATCAACAACAAAAATCTGTCACCCATCTACACACAATACCCCATAATGACATCACAATACCCCATAATGACATCACAATACCACATAATGACATCACAATACCCCATAATGACGTCACAATCCCCCATAATGACGTCACAATACCACATAATGGCATCACAATATCCCATAATGACATCACAATATCCCATAATGACATCACAATTCCCCCTAATGACATCACAATACCCCATAATGACAAAGTGAAAACATGTTTTTAGAATGTTTGTTAAGTAATATTATTGCACACAGAGTGATTTAGGCTTTCCATAACAACGGGGTTAAATAATTATTGACTCGAGACATTTCAGATTTGAATTTTTTGTTAATTTGTACAAATGCACAACTAAATGTGGAAAAAGTCAAGGGGTGTGATTACTTTCTGAAGGCACTGTATGTACTTGTCACAATATGACTTAGAAATAAATGGATGTGCATGTATGGTGGTGGTGAGATAGTATGAGAGACAACAACCTGAGGAAAGGCAGAATAAACACCATGGTAACATACAACACAACGTATAGAAGACTTTCTATTAACACGTTACTTTGCTTGCCTTCCAAAGGACACCCTACTCCCTTTATAGCGCCCTACTTTTGACCAGGGCCCATAGATTGCCATTTGGAACACAGCCTATAAGATGTAACACAGGGTTTGATATGCTATAGCTGATGAAACACAACAATAAGACTATTTTACTGCTTCTAGTGCAACTTGAAATGAAGATAAGTAATGGTAGAAAGTTGAAAGGCTTTTTCTACTCCTTGTCTCTTTGAATTTTATTTTTTTAGTGCTTCAGTGATTCCAACAGCTTTTGTTTTGCAGAACAAAAGATCAATGTTCTCTCCTCTCTCTCTATCTCTGCTGCATAGTTCTGTGGTGGTAGAGCCTCTATCTCCGCTGCATGGTTCTGTGGTGGTAGAGCCTCTATCTCTGCTGCATGGTTCTGTGGTGGTAGAGTCTCTATCTCTGCTGCATAGTTCTGTGGTGGTAGAGTCTCTATCTCTGCTGCATGGTTCTGTGGTGGTAGAGCCTCTATCTCTGCTGCATGGTTCTGTGGTGGTAGAGCCTCTATCTCTGCTGCATGGTTCTGTGGTGGTAGAGTCTCTATCTCTGCTGCATGGTTCTGTGGTGGTAGAGCCTCTATCTCTGCTGCATGGTTCTGTGGTGGTAGAGCCTCTATCTCTGCTGCATGGTTCTGTGGTGGTAGAGCCTCTATCTCTGCTGCATGGTTCTGTGGTGGTAGAGCCTCTATCTCTGCTGCATGGTTCTGTGGTGGTAGAGCCTCTATCTCTGCTGCATGGTTCTGTGGTGGTAGAGTCTCTATCTCTGCTGCATAGTTCTGTGGTGGTAGAGTCTCTATCTCTGCTGCATGGTTCTGTGGTGTTAGAGTCTCTATCTCTGCTGCATGGTTCTGTGGTGGTAGAGTCTCTATCTCTGCTGCATGGTTCTGTGGTGGTAGAGCCTCTATCTCTGCTGCATGGTTCTGTGGTGGTAGAGCCTCTATCTCTGCTGCATGGTTCTGTGGTGGTAGAGCCTCTATCTCTGCTGCATGGTTCTGTGGTGGTAGAGCCTCTATCTCTGCTGCATGGTTCTGTGGTGGTAGAGCCTCTATCTCTGCTGCATAGTTCTGTGGTGGTAGAGCCTCTATCTCTGCTGCATGGTTCTGTGGTGGTAGAGCCTCTATCTCTGCTGCACGGTTCTGTGGTGGTAGAGCCTCTATCTCTGCTGCACGGTTCTGTGGTGGTAGAGCCTCTATCTCTGCTGAATGGTTCTGTGGCGGTAGACCCTCTATCTAGCATAGCTGTGTTGTTAGAGCTGTGTACACATGGAGGACACAGAAGCTTCTACTGACTTGATACACACAGCAAGTGACCCCAAGCAAAACACAGGCGATTTCCACACAGTAAATTCCAGAGACCTCTCAAAACATACTGTTAGCATAGCAAATGGCACCCTGTTTCCTATATAGTGCACTATAGGGCCCTGTTCTAAACACTCTGTTCTAAAGTAGTGAACTACAGTATATAGCAAATAAGGTGCCATTTTGGAAGAAGACAGTTTCTCACAAACTAAATACAAATTTAAGGAAAATAGCCTTTGATAGTGTAATCTGAGCCATTTAAATTAGAGTGCCATTTGATGTGGTATTGAATGTTTATAAATTGTAATATTCTCTGTCCCAGTGAACTAATGGAACATTCCCATTCAAGAATCTGAGAAGAATAAAAGCTGCAAATGGGATAATCCTCAGACGAGGGTTTTTTGTTTGTTTTCTGTGACAGTAATGAACATTGGCCTGGGAATGACAATAGGATATTATCTATAGTGTCTTGCTAAATTATTCAGAACCCTTGGATTTCTTCACATTGTATTGTTACCAAAGTGGAATTAAAATGGATTTAATTGTAATTTTTTACACAAAATACAACTATTTTAAAAGAAAAAATAGAAAATAACTCAAATATATTGATTGCATAATTATCCAGCCCATAAGAGGACATATAACATCACTACATTCAGATTACAACGATTCAGATTTACAACGATTCAGATTTACAACGATTCAGATTTACAACAATTCCTATTAACATTTTATACAATATACAGTAACTGTTTTCATTCTGGGCATTAAACAGATATCAGATCACTCCCAGGAAGATTTCTCTGATTTTGATCTGATACAACACCTAATTATTTAAATGTTCATATATATTATGATTGTATTATATATTTATGATATTAATATCTAGTATCACTAGATACATATAATAATGTATTACGATAAAGATACTAGTCCTAACAAGATACATTAAACAAATTCTTAGTATAAAGGTTAGAGTTGACGTTAGAGCCATCATTTATAACCAGACAAATCAAGTCACTGTACCCTAAAGATGATAGTGGTACCCTTATAATGATAGCTATAAGGGTACCATTCCCGAGTGGCGCAGCAGTCTAAGGCACTGCATTTCAGTGCTAGAGACGTCACTACAGACTCTGGTTCGATTCCAGGCTGTATCACAACCGGCCGTGATTGGGAGTCCCATAGGGCGGCGCAAAATTGGCCCAGCGTCGTCCGTGTTAGGGTTTGGCCGTCAGAGATGACACTGGTACCCTAAAGATGATATAATACCCTAAATATGATATAATACCCCAAAGATGATATAATACCCTAAAGATGATATTGGTACCCTAAATATGATATAATACCCCAAAGATGATATTGGTACCCTAAAGATGATATAATACCCTAAAGATGATATAATACCCTAAAGATGATATAATACCCTAAAGATGATATAATACCCTAAAGAGGATATAATACCCTAAAGATGTTATAGTACCCTAAAGATGATATAATACCCTAAAGATGATATAATACCCTAAAGATGATAGCGGCACCGTGAAGATGATATTGGTACCCTAAAGATGATAGTGGTACCCTAAAGAGGATATAATACCCTAAAGATGATAGCAGTACCGTGAAGATGATAGTCGTCTACTATGATAAAGAAGAGAGAGTTGAGCATTTGATTATAACTAGAGACTTGAATCGAATCGCTACACTCTAAAGAGGATGGTGGTACCCTAAATATGATAGTGGATATGAAAGCTATGGCTTCAGGAAATGCACCCAAACTAGAATGACAAACAGACACAACTGATTGATCAGTTGTACATCTGTACGTATTACAGATGTTTCCTGCTTCATTAACCAAATGTCCTTCTTACACCAAGAAGAAGAGCCCAGTACCCCTAGGCTTGGTCCCAAATTGCACCCTATTCCCTATTTTGTGCACTACTTTTTACTATTGTCATATAGGCCAAGGACTCAAAGGCACAATACTTCTCTGCATCACAATGACTGAGAAAGTCATATGTTCTATACAGACTTTAAGTATAGAGAGGAATCCAAGGCATTATGGTCAGACAAAAGGAAGCTGCGAGGCATCATGGTCAGTCAACAGGAAGCTGCGAGGCATCATGGTCAGTCAACAGGAAGCTGCGAGGCATCGTGTTCAGTCAACAGGAAGCTGCGAGGCATCATGGTCAGTCAACAGGAAGCTGCGAGTTATCGTGGTTAGTCAACAGGAAGCTGCGAGGCATCATGGTCAGTCAACAGGAAGCTGCGAGGCATCGTGTTCAGTCAACAGGAAGCTGCGAGGCATCATGGTCAGTCAACAGGAAGCTGCGAGTTATCGTGGTTAGTCAACAGGAAGCTGCGAGGCATCATGGTCAGTCAACAGGAAGCTGCGAGGCATCGTGTTCAGTCAACAGGAAGCTGCGAGGCATCGTGGTCAGTCAACAGGAAGCTTCTTTGTTCTAGCTGATGCTTGACCCCCTTAATAGGAGTCATTCTACAGGTGGGAAGACAAGAGTACACAAAGACAGAACATACACACACACACACACACACACACACACACACACACACACACACACACACACACACACACACACACACACACACACACACACACACACACACACACACACACACACACACACACACACACACACACACACACAACAGGGTCCTCCTGGTTATTGTTGTGTACCGTGTGGGTTCAGATCTTATGTGCTCTATACATCTCTCTGATGTGTTGTAACCCAGCAGGGTGTGTGTGGTGTGTGTGTGAGTGTGTGTGTGTTCTCGGTGTTGCTCTTACTGGCGGTGGGGAGGAGTGATGGGGAGGTTTCGGTATCTCTGAACCTGTATTGATGTTGCAGCCTGGTCCAGACCAGACACAGCTGTGTCAATATTGAGGCCAGGGTAAGCCAGACTGCTGAGCCCCAAGATGTCAGACTCCAGCCAGATCACAGGATCACATATACACCCTGCAACAAACTCTTCTCTGTTTGTTTGGTGACACAAAAAATGGTTTGACAAAAATGTTTGACCATCAACCTCAACCTGTCTCTGTCTGTTTGTTCTCTGTCTCTTCCCTCGCTCTCTTGCTCTCTCTTCCCTACCCCTCTCTACCTCTCCCCCTCCCTCTTTCTCTCTCTCTCTTTCTCACCTCTCTCTCCCCCTCTGCATCTCTCTCTCTCTCTCTCT
This sequence comes from Salmo salar, assembly GCF_965601325.2. Classification (NCBI taxonomy): domain Eukaryota; kingdom Metazoa; phylum Chordata; class Actinopteri; order Salmoniformes; family Salmonidae; genus Salmo; species Salmo salar. The sequence continues at coordinate 5,732,656 of NC_138295.1, read as the reverse complement.
CTCTCCCTCCCCATCTCTCTACCCCTCCCCACCTCTCTCTCTCTCCCTCTCCACCTCCCCCTCTCTCTCTCTTCCACACCTCTCTCCCCCTCCCCACCTCCCTCTCTCCCCACCTCTCTCCCCTCCCCACCTCTCTCCCCTCCCCCACTCTCTCTCTCCCCTCCCCACCTCTCTCCCCTTCCCCACCTCTCTCTCTCCCCTTCCCCACCTCTCTCTCTCCCCTCCCCACCTCTCTCTCTCCCCTCCCCACCTCTCTCTCTCCCCTACCCACCTCTCTCCCCTTCCCCACCTCTCTCTCTCCCCTCCCCACCTCTCTCTCTCCCCTCCCCATCTCTCTCTCTCCCCTACCCACCTCTCTCCCCTTCCCCACCTCTCTCTCCCCTACCCACCTCTCTCTCTCCCCTACCCACCTCTCTCCCCTTCCCCACCTCTCTCTCAACCTCCCCTCTCTCTCTCCCCTTCCCCACCTCTCTCTCAACCTCCCCTCTCTCTCCCCTTCCCCACCTCTCTCTCTCCCCTACCCATCTCTCTCTCTCCCCTACCCACCTCTCTCTCTCCCCTTCCCCACCTCTCTCTCTCCTCCTCTCTCTACCCTCCCCACGTCTCTCTCCCCCTCCCCTCTCTCTCTCTCCCCCACCTCTCTCTCCCCTCCCCCCTCTCTCTCTCTCTGAGAAATGTAAGATAATCCCTCACATACTGTAGATGTATGTATTCAGCTATATCATGTGTTTTATGAGATCTCAAAGGTTACTTTGAAGATTATGTCCTTGATATTGCACTTTGATGGAGACTCAATTTCATCCTTGTCTGGGGAAAATAATGTACTTGGCCAGATGAAGGTCTTGATACTGTGGCTTTCACGGAGACTGTGTCCCAAATGGCATCATATCCCCTATATAGTGTACTACTTTACAACCAGAGCCCTATGGGGAAGGGGGGGGGGGGAGGGGGGGGAATAGTGTGGCATTTGGGACGTAACCAAGTCTTCTGAATGAGAGGAGGAGAGTAACAGCAGCAGAAGCAGCAGGTTGCTTTAGAAAGAAATTCAAATAGGAAGCTGTGTTTATGTTTATCTCCGTGGCATCCTTCAGATTTAGAAAGGCGTGATTACCACCCTGTTGCTCGGGTTTGGTTGAAGCTACTAGCTCCCAGGCAGAGTGTTCATGCACACAGGTCTGAGTGGTCTCAGAGAGTCTGTAGACAGACCCACACGAGTACATTACCATCATCACCGTCGTGTCAAAATAACACTGGACTGGACTCCCCAAAGCACAGGGAGAGAAGGTTTCTGCAGATCCACACTGAAATACCATCACTGTCCAAGACAACCAAAGAAAACATTGAACTCCCCAAAGCACAAGGAAGGAAATATGTTTTTATGTTTTCATGGATGAATGCTGCATTTGTTTAGAAACAGCAGAATTAACTAGTTCCCGGTCAGGGAGAGTCCAGACAGGTCTGAGAGATCCTGAGTCTGCAGACATCTATCACCGTCCAAGACAACACTGGACGCACACAATAACATCATCATCGCTGTCATCACTGAATCAACACTGAATCATCGCTGTCTCGCCACGAACAGCAGTGGACTGAATCATCACTGTCTCGCCAGGAACAGCAGTGAATCCCCAAAGCAAAGCAGAGGGAGGGAGTGATGTTTTTATGGACGATTAAATGGATGCTCTCTAAGCCACCGCAGCAAAGTAAAACAGGCTTTTCTAAGCCACAGCAACAGAATAAAACAGGCTTCTCTAAGCCACCGCAACATAATAAAACAGGCTTCTCTAAGCCACAGCAACAGAATAAAACAGGCTTCTCTAAGCCACCGCAGCAAAATAAAACAGGCTTTTCTAAGCCACAGCAACAGAATAAAACAGGCTTCTCTAAGCCACCGCAACATAATAAAACAGGCTTCTCTAAGCCACAGCAACAGAATAAAACAGGCTTCTCTAAGCCACAGCAATATAATAAAACAGGCTTCTCTAAGCCACCGCAGCAAAGTAAAACAGGCTTCTCTAAGCCCCAGCAATATAATAAAACAGGCTTCTCTAAGCCTGGTCAGGTCGTGACAGTAACCCCCCCCCCCCAAAGGTGCAGACTCCGAATGCAACAAAACCACAACAAAAAAAAGGGAGGGTAGGGAGGGTGATAATTGTCTATGGCGGCTCAAATGCAGTCCACATAACCTTATCCTCCAGCAGAGGAGGCGGCTCCGGTTTGGGGCGTACTCCTCGCTCCACCCGCTGATCCTTCTGCTTTATTACCACCTGACCGTGGATCGTCGTTGAAGGAACCAGACTGTAGATCATTGCTGGAGGTTCTGGGCTGCAGGCCGCCGCCGAAGACTCCGGGCTGCAGGCCGCCACGGGAGGCTCCGGACTGGGGAGCGTTGCCGGAGGCCCCGGACTGGGGAGCGTCGCTGGATGTCTGATGCGTGGGACTGGCATAGATGACGCCAGACTGGTAACACGCACCTCAGGTCGAGTGCGGGGAGGAGGCACAGGACGTACTGGGCTGTGGAAACGCACTGGAAAGAGAGTGCGAGGAGCAGGCACAGGACATACCGGGCTGTTGAGACTTACTGGAGACCTGGTGTGTATCGCCGGTATCACTTGTTCCGGAACTTCCACACACTTCTCAGGATGAGTACGGGGAGCTGACTGGCACCAAACTGACGACACGTTCCTTTGGGAAAGACACGTGCGTCCTCCACCAACTCAATAACTCTCCCATTTCTCCCTTCTCCAAATGTTCTTTCTTCTCCCGGATTGTCTCTGGTTTACTCCGCCGACTCCGCCGACTGCTCCAAATTTGTTTTATTTGGGTTTCTGTAGCCTCTCGTGCCTCCCTGGCAGGCTTCTATATCTGTCTATTACTTGGCCCCAAGTCCAGTTTACCCTCTCTAGCCTCTCCTTCAGAGACCAGGTATCCATCCTCCTCCTGAGCACGCTGCTTGATCCAGTTGTGGTGGGTAGTTCTGTAACGGGCATCGTATAGAGGGGACCAAAACGCAGCGTGTTGATTGCTCATGATGATATTTATTAACTCAAAAACACTAATGACAAAATAACAAAAGGAACGATCAACTTACTGTTCTGTCAGGTACAGAGACTAAACAGAATGCAACTACCCACAAAAACCCAGGAAGAAAAAACCCTACTTAAATATGATTCTCCAATCAGAGGCAATGAGGACCAGCTGCCTCCAATTGGAGATCAACCCCCCCCCCCCCCAAAAAAACATAGAAATAGAAAACCTAGAACACAAACATAGAAATAGAAAACATAGAAAAGCTCAAAACACCCCCTGTCACGCCCTGATCTACTCTACTATAGAAAATGACATCTTACTAGGATCAGGACGTGACAACATCAACATAATAAAACAGGCTTACCTAAACCACAGCAGCATAATATAACACAGCTCTATATCTAATTCACAGTCTGTCAGAAGACTCAGCCTCTCTCTATTCTCCGGTAGCTGTCTGTTGTCAAGGATGATAATGATTCAGGAGCATTTTGAAGACCATTAGACTCTTGTCAAAACTAGTGCACTATATAGGGAATAGTGTGCCATTTCAAATGCAGCGTTTGAGTCCAGATGTCTAGGGGGAGCCCTCCCGTAGAGGTAATGATGGTCACTCAGAGATAGATGGTTCTGTTGGAAAATAACGAAGGGCACAAATTTCAAACACTTTACGAAATTTGTGTCCTGGTCTGTAATTCTAAAGCCTGCCACTCAGGCTCAACCCTGCACCATTAGAGACTCGTTGAGAAAGCTTAGACGGTAACCAAAACTGCACGACGTTCCCTAGATATTCCCTAGATATTCCCTAGATATTCCCTAGATACTCTAGATATTCCCTAGATATTCCCTAGATATTCTCTAGATATTCCTTAGATATTCTCTAGATATTATATAGATATTCCCTAGATATTCTCTAGATATTCCCTAGATATTCTCTAGATATTCCCTAGATATTCCCTAGATATTCCCTAGATATTCCCTAGATATTCCCTAGATATTCTCTAGATATTCTCTAGATATTCTCTAGATATTCCCTAGATATTCCCTAGATATTCTCTAGATATTCTCTAGATATTCCCTAGAAATTCCCTAGATATTCTCTAGATATTCTCAAGATATTCTCTAGATATTCCCTAGATATTCCCTAGATATTCCCTAGATATTCCCGAGTTATTCCATAGATATTCTCTAGAAATTCTCTAGATATTACCAAAATATTCTCTAGATATTCTCTAGATATTCCCTAGATATTCTCTAGATATTCTCTAGATATTCCCTAGATATTCTCTAGATATTCTCTAGATATTCCCTAGATATTCTCTAGATATTCTCTAGATATTCCCTAGATATTCTCTAGAAATTCTCTAGATATTCCCTAGATATTCTCTAGAAATTCTCTAGATATTCTCTAGATATTCCCTAGATATTCTCTAGAAATTCCCTAGATATTCTCTAGATATTCTCAAGATATTCTCTAGATATTCCCTAGATATTCCCGAGTTATTCCATAGATATTCTCTAGAAATTCTCTAGATATTACCAAAATATTCTCTAGATATTATATAGATATTCCCTAGATATTCTCTAGATATTCTCTAGATATTCCCTAGATATTCTCTAGATATTCCCTAGATATTCCCTAGATATTCCCTAGATATTCCCTAGATATTCTCTAGATATTCCCTAGATATTCTCTAGATATTCCCTAGATTTTCCCTAGATATTCTCTAGATATTCCCTAGATATTCCCTAGATATTCCCTAGATATTCTCTAGATATTCCCTAGATATTCCCTAGATATTCCCTAGATATTCTTTAGATATTATCTAGATATTCCCTAGATATTCCCTAGATATTCTCAATTCATATTTCAGTAATAAGGTGCCATTTGGGTAACACTTTACTTGACACCCAGCATCATAACACATTATGGCACGGTAATAACCATGTCATAATATGTTATAACAGCTGACATAACTTGTCATAACCTGTTATAATATCGTCATAACACATATATTTAGACCTATATAGTGTTATTTTACAGCTGGTTGTGACATCTACATACAGTGCCTTTGGAAAGTATTCAGACCCCTTCACTTTTTCCACATTTTGTTACGTTACAGCCTTACTCTAAAATTGATTAAATGAAATAAATTACTCACCAATATACACATAATTCCTCAAAACGACAAAGCAAAAACAGGTTTTTATAAATGTTTGTACATTTATAAAAAAAAACAACAGAAATACCATATATACATAAGTATTCAGACCCTTTGCTATGAGACTCGAAACTGAGCTCAGGTGAATCCTGTTTCCATTGATCATCCTTGAGATGTTTCTACAACTTGGAGTCCACCTGTGGTAAATTAATTTGATTGGACATGATTTGGAAAGGCACACACCTGTCTATATAAGGTTCCACAGTTGACAGTGCTTGTCAGAGCAAAACCAAGCCATGAGGTCGAAGGAATTGTCCGTAGAGACCCGAGACAGGATTGTGTCAAGGCACAGATCTGGGGAAGGGAACCAAAATATTTTTGCAAAACTGAAAGTGCCCAAGAAGACAGTGGCCTCCATCATTCTTAAATGGAAGAAGTTTGGAACCACCAAGACTCTTCCTAGAGCTGGCCGCCCGGCTCAACTAAGCAATCGGGGGAGAAGGGCCTTGGTCAGGGAGGTGACCAAGAAACCGATGCTCACTCTGACAGAGCTCTAGAGTTCCTCTGTGGAGATGGGAGAACCTTCCAGAAGGACAACCATCTCTGCAGCAGTCCACTAATCAGGCCTTTATGGTAGAGTTGCCAGACGGAAGCGACTTCTCAGTAAAAAGCCCATGACAGCCCGCTTGGAGTTTGCCAAAAGGCACCAACAGACCATAATAAACAAGATTCTCTGGACTGATGAAACCAAGATTGAAGTCTTTGGCCTGAATGCCAAGCATCACTTCTGGAAGAAAGCTGGCACCACCCCTACGGTGAAGCATGGTGGTGGCAGCATCATGCTGTGGGGATGTTTTTCAGCAGTAGGAACTGGGAGACTAGTCAGGATCGAGGCAAAGATTAACGGCGCAAAGTGCAGGGAGATCCTTGATGAAAACCTGCTCTTGAGCACTCAGGACCTCAGACTGGGGTGAAGGTTCACCTTCCAACAGGACAACGACCTTAAGCACACAGCCAAGACAAAGCAGGAGTGGCTTCAGGACAAGTCTCTGAATATCCTTGAGTGGCCCAGCCAGAGCCCGGACTTGAACCCAATCTAACATCTCTGGAGAGACCTGAAAATAGCTGTGCAGCGATGCTCCCCATCCAACCTGACAGAGCTCGCGAGGATCTGCAGAGAAGACTCGAGGCTGTAATCGCTGCCAACGGTGCTTCAACAAAGTACTGAGTAAAAGGTCGGAATACTTATGCAAATTAGATTTTTACGTTTAAAAAAAAAAAAAAAAGCAAATTATGTACAAAAAAAGGATTTTGCTTTGTCTTTATGGGGTATTGTTTGTATTTTGGTGAGGAGGGAAAAAAACGATTTAATCAATTTTAGAATCAGGCTTTAACGTAACAAAATATATACAGGGGGTACCGGTACAGAGTCAATGTGGAGGCTATATACAGGGGGTACCGGTACAGAGTCAATGTGGAGGCTATATACAGGGGGTACCGGTACAGAGTCAATGTGGAGGCTATATACAGGGGGTACCGGTACAGAGTCAATGTGGAGGCTATATACAGGGGGTACCGGTACAGAGTCAATGTGGAGGCTATATACAGGGTATTACGGTACAGAGTCAATGTGCGGGGGCACCGGTGTCAAGGTGATTGAGGTTTTATGTACATGTGGGTAGAGTTATTAAAGTGACTATGCATAGATAATAACAGAGAGTAGCAGCAGCGTAGAAGGGGGGATAATGCAAATAGTCAGGGTAGCCGTTTGATTAGCTGTTCAGGAGTGTTATGGCTTGGGGGTAGAAGCTGTTTAGAAGCCTCTAGGACCTAGACTTGGCGTGGCTGGAGTCTATGATTATGATGGTCATAATGCTTCATGACAGCTTCATAAATTGTATTTTCTTTGTCCAAGTAAAGTGACACAGGATGGTCATAATGCTTCATGACAGTGTAAAATATTAGGAAAAAAAACATGACTGTAAAGAATTCATTACAACAACAAAGGATTTACGAAAGAAACTTTCAAACGAAAGGAAACTTCTTGGCAGGGAAAAACACATTTGAATTAATGTGGGTTTTGACTCTCTTATGTAGGTGTCATAACCAGCCAGTAAATAACGCAATATTTCTCAGGTCTAAATATGTGGGTCATGACAGTGTTATGACCATATTATGACAAGATATGTCAGCTGTTATAACATATTATGACATGGTTATTACCGTGTCATAATGTGTTATGATGTTGGGTGTCAAGTACGGTGTTACCCAAATGGCACCTTAATACCGAAATATGAATAGAGAATATCTAGGGAATATCTAGGGAATATCTAGGGAATATCTAGGGAATATCTAGGGAAAATCTAGAGAATATCTAGGGAAAATCTAGGGAATATCTAGGGAATATCTAGGGAATATCTAGGGAATATCTAGAGAATATCTAGGGAAAATCTAGGGAATATCTAGGGAATATCTAGAGAATATCTAGGGAATATCTAGAGAATATCTAGAGAATATCTAGGGAAAATCTAGGGAATATCTAGGGAATATCAATGGAATATCTAGGGAATATCTAGAGAATATCTAGAGAATATCTAGGGAATATCTAGGGAATATCTAGGGAATATCTAGGGAATATCTAGAGAATATCTAGAGAATATCTAGAGAATATCTAGAGAATATCTAGAGAATATCTAGGGAATATCTAGAGAATATCTAGAGAATATCTAGGGAATATCTAGAGAATATCTAGAAAATATCTAGGGAATATCTAGAGTATCTAGGGAATATCTAGGGAATATCTAGGGAATATGGTGCCTTTTGGGATGAACACCAAGGTTGTTTTCATTCGCCCTCCAGTGCTACATCAGCAGTAACACATCTATTGATGCAAATACAACCCATATTTATGTTTATTTATTTTCCCTTTTGTACTTTAACTATTTGCACTCTAACAAATGGATCATTGGTCACTTTATTAATGATGTTTACATATCTTACATTACTCATCTCATATGTATATACTGCTCTATACCATCTACTGCATCTTGCCCATGCCGCTCGGTCATCGCTCATCCATATATTTATATGTACATATTCTTATGCATTCCTTTACACTTGTGTGTACAAGGTAGTTGTTGGGAATTTGTTAGATTACTTGTTAGATATTACTGCACGGTCGGAACTAGAAGCACAAGCATTTCGCTACACTCGCATTAACATCTGCTAACCATGTGTATGTGACAAATACAATTTGATTTGATTTGGATTTGATTTGAAGGGAACCATGTGACAAACCAGAATAAGGAAGTCATTGAGTTTTGAATCAGAACAGACAGACCGTTCTTCCTGACTCAATTGCCCGTAGCCAACAGTGAACCTTGAAGGAATGAGAACACATCGTCATACTAGTTAAAGGTGACACATGCTCCCTATATGCTCAGGTCCCAAATGGCAACCTATTCCCTCTATACAGCGCACTACTTTTGACCAAGGTCCTCAGAAATCCGGTCAAAAGTAGTGTACTATGTAGGGAATATGGTGTAATTTGGGACACAGAGAAGGTGTCCAGTGACGTTATAATAACGACAGTGTCATTTTAGATTGTAATACTTTATGAAGATGAGGTGATGAAGATGTTGGTGATGAAGAGGTGATGAAGACTCCTAGTACTCTGATCCCTTCAGAATTATTTTTGGAGATATTGTCTCCCGTTCCAAATTGGACCCTATTCCCTATATAGTGCATTAGTTTTGACCAGGGCCCATAGGGTCAATAGTAATGCACTATGTAGGGGATAGGGCACTATTTGAGACGCAGGCATTCTGGTGGAAGTAGTATAATAGAGATATAGCCACCTGGCTACAGCCTTCAGACACGTATGAATTAGAAGTGGTTTATTACCAAGATCTGCTTGATGCTTTCCGCTGTTTTATACACGTCTCTCCTTGAGAGATCGAGGCTCAATAGAATATTTATAACTTCAGATTCGTCTTTTTACTGACTCCCAAATGTCAGTAAAATGTTACTGACTCCCACTATTCCCTTTCTAGTGCACTACTTTTTGACCAGAGCCCTATGTTAATAAATAGGGGAATAGGGTGCCATTTGGGACGTATCCTAAGATAAAGTGAGTGGAGGAGAGAAGCTCCGGATTCTCTAATAACCTTCTACAGCTACTGAACAGCTGTAGCTCTGACGCTCCCAAATTTAAACTCACTGCTCGAATGATAGTGATTCAAAGGCACTGACATGCCCCTAAGCATGATGGGATGTTAATTGCTTAATTAACTCAGGAGCCACACCTGTGTGGAAGCATCTGATTTCAATATACTTTGTATCCCTCATTTCCTCCAGAGTTAACGTTACTTGGTCAGTGCCCTGTCTAACATGCTGACCACACCGCTCGCGTCTCAAAATAAATTTACACATACATGTTATTCAATCATTGGGCCTACACTGCTCGCGCGAGCCAACGAGCATCTGCATTGCCAAGCACTAAAATAGAAGTCAGTTCTATTTGTGACGCTGAACGTGGTGCAAGTCCTGCCTCTCCCATCTCCTCATCGGTTTATAGAAGCAGATAACCACGTGCCATCTCCTCATTGATTATACCCACGTGAGTGATTGAAAGATGAACTGAGGTCGGTCGGTCGGTCGTGGTAATACTATGAAATTTAGATGCCAATCGCCATGTAAAGTCCAAAGAAGAAAAAGCCTGGAAGGAAGGAGAGATGACTAGAAACGATTCGGGTGACCGTTTTATGTAAATAGGACAAATTATCTAGCAACTGCAAGCTAGCTAAATTGCCAGAAAGGTTTCATGATTTTTGACCTGTCTCCAAATTAATAAAATTGATTCAGAGTTTGTTTTGATATTTCAACCTGTGTGTCGTGATCGCATTTGGTGTGGGGGGACAAAATCAATTTGCGCAAGATAGTGCTCGCGCGTCGTCGGGCTAATTGAGGTAATATGTACATGTAGGTATAGTTATGCAAATAGCCCGGGTAGCCATTTGATTACATGTTCAGAAGTCCTATGGCTTCGGGGTAAAAGCTGTTGAGAAGCCTTTTGGTCCTAGACAATTGCACTCCGGTAACGCTTGCAATGCGGTAGCAGAGAGAACAGTCTATGACTGGGGTGGCTGGGGTCTTTGACAATTTTTAGGGCCTTCCTCTGACACCGCCTAGTGTAGAGGTCCTGGATGGCAGGCAGTTTAGCCCCAGTGATGACCTGGGCAGTACGCACTACCCTCTGCAGTGCCTTGCAGTCAGAGGCCGAGCAGTTACCGTACCAGGAAGTGATGCAACCAGTCAGGATGCTCTCGAAGTTGCAGGACCCATGCCAAATCTTTTCAGTCTCCTGAGGGGGAATAGGTTTTGTCGTGCCCTCTTCACGACTGTCTTGGTGTGTTTGGACCATTCTAGTTTGTTCATGATGTGGACACCAAAGAACTTGAAGCTCTCAACCTGCTCCACTACAGCCCCGTCGATGAAAGCGGGGGGTGTGCTCGGTCCTCTTTTTCCTGTTGTCCACAATCATCTCCTTTGTCTTGATCACGTTGAGGCATAGGTTGTTATTCTGGCACCACCCGGCCAGGTCAATGACCTACTCCCTATAGGCTGTCTCGTCGTTGATCAGGCAACAACGGTTGTGTCATTGGCAAACTTAATAATGGTGTTGGAGTCGTGCCTGGCAATGCAGCCATGGGTGAACAGGGAGTACAGGAGGGGACTGAGCACACACCCCTGAGGGGCTCCAGTGTTGAGGATCAGTGTGGCAGATGTGTTGCTACCTACCCTCACCAGACCGTCAGGAAGTTCAGGATCCATTTGCAGAGGGAGGTGTTTAGTCCCAGGATCCTTAGCTTAGTGATGAGCTTTGAGGGTACTATGGTGTTGAACACTGAGCTGTAGTCAATGAATAGGTGTTCATTTTGTCCAGGTGGGAAAGGACAGTGTGGAGTGCAATAGAGATTGCATCATCTGTGGATCTGTTTGAGCGGTATGCAAATTGGGATAATGGTGTTAATGTGAGCCATTACCAGCCTTTCAAAGCACTTCATGGCTATGGACGTGAATGCTACAGGTCTGTAGTCATTTAGGCAGATTACTTTAGTGTTCTTGGGCACAGGGACTATGGTGGTCTGCGTAAAGCATGTTGGTATTACAGACTCAATCAGAGACATGTTGAAAATGTCAGTGAAGACATCTGCCAGTTGGTCAGCACATGTCCGGAGCACACGTCCTGGTAATCCATCTAGCCCAGCAGCTTTGTGAATGTTGACCTGTTTAAAGGTCTCACTCACATTGGCTGCGGAGAGCGTGATCACACAGTCGTCCGGAATAGCTGATGTTCTCACGCATGTTTCAGTGTTATTTGCCTCGAAGCGAGTATATAAGTTATTTAGCTCGTCTGGAGGCTCGTGTCACTGGGAAGCTCTCGGCTGTGCTTCCCTTTGTAGTCTGTGATGGTTTGCAGGCCCTGCCACATCTGACGAGCGTCGGAGCCGGTGTAGTACAATTCGATCTTAGTCTTGTATTGGAGCTTGGCCTTGATGGTTCGTCAGAGAGCATAGCAGGATTTCTTATAAGCTTCCGGGTTAGACTCCTGCACCTTGAAAGCGGCAGCTCTACCCTTTAGCTCAGTGCGAATGTTGCCTGTAATCCATGGCTTCTGGTTGGGGTATGTACGTATTGTCACTGTGGGGACGACGTCCTCAATGCACTTATTGATAAAGCCAGTGACTGAGGTGGTATACTCCTCAATGCCATCGGAAGAATCCCGTAACATATTTCAGTCTGTGCTAGCAAAACAGTTCTGTAGTTTAGCATCTGCTTCATCTGACCACTTTTTTTATAGACTGAGTTACTGGTGCTTCCTGCTTTAATATTTGCTTGTTAGTGGGAATCAGGAGGATAGAATTATGGTCAGATTTGCCAAATGGAGGGCGAGGGAGAGCTTTGTACGCGTCTCTGTGTGTGGAGTAAAGGTGATCTAGAATTTTTTCCACTCTGGTTGCGCATTTAACATGCTGATAGTAATTTTGGTAACACTGATTTAAGTTTCCTTGCATTAGTATCCCCGGTCACTCAAAAAATAGAATAAAACTGTCTTGGCAAATAGTGTGGTTTACAGCTTATCATGAGATACTCTACTTCAGGCGAGCAAAATCTAGAGACTTCCTTAGATTTCTTGCACCAGCTGTTGTTTACAAATATACACAGACTGCCCCCCACTCTTCTTACCGGAATGTGCTGTTTCTGTCTAGCCGGTGCAGCGTATATACCGCCAGCTGAATGTTATCCATGTCGTCATTCAGCCACGATACGGTGAAACATAAGATGTTACAGTTTTTGATGTCCCGTTAGTAGGATATTCGTGATCGTATCTCGTCTAATTTATTGTCCAATGATTGTACGTTGGCGAGTAATATTGACGGTCAGGGGATTTCCCACTCGCCGTCGGCGGATCCTTACAAGGCTCTATACCTGCGTCTCTTTCTCCTGCCAATGACGGGGATGTCGGCCTTGTCGGGTGTCTGAAGTACATCCTGTGCGTCCTGCTTGTTGATGAAAAAATCTTTGTCTAATCCGAGGTGAGTGATCGCTGTCCTGATATCCTGTAATAAAGTCTGTGTGAGCTGGTGTGGAGGAGTCAGGCGCAGGACAGCAGATATGAGTAAAAAAAAACGTATTTACTCAAAATACAAACAAATACAACGCAATAACGCGAGCCCACAATAAACGGACCGTATTGCATACAAACAATCACTCACAAACAAACATGGGGGAACAGAGGGTTAAATAATGAACAAGTAATTGGGGGAATTGAAACCAGGTGTGTAAGACAAAGACAAAACAAATGGAAAATGAAAAGTGGATCGGCGATGGCTAGAAGGCCGGTGACGTCGACCGCCGAACTCCGCCTGTACAAGGAGAGGGACCGACTTCGGTGGAAGTCGTTATATATTCAGAAGCTCTTTATCTGCCGTAAAGGCTCTTTATCTGCCGTAAAGGCTCTTTTTCTGCCGTAAAGGCTCTTTATCTGCCGTAAAGGCTCTTTATCTGCCGTAAAGGCTCTTTATCTGCCGTAAAGGCTCTTTATCTGCCGTAAAGGCTCTTTATCTGCCGTAAAGGCTCTTTATCTGCCATAAAGGCTCTTTATCTGCCATAAAGGCTCTTTATCTGCCATAAGATACGGTGGCAGAAACATTATGTACAAAATAAGTTACAAATAACATGAAAAACAAGCACATAATAGCATAATTGGTTAGGCGCCTGTAAAAAGGCTGCCATTTCTTCCGGCGCCATCTTTAGTAACAAGGTGTCCCAGTATTTATACTTTCCTTTCCATGTGAGCAGTCATCCTCCTCCAATTTCTGCTTCTGTTAAATGTCAAAATATACATTGGTTGTATCCCAAATGGCATGCTATAACCTACGTATTTAGTGCACTACTTGTGACCAGAGCCCAGAGTACCGCAGACTGTTTAAAGAAGACAAATGGTTCTGCTAAATGTCATAACAATTAGTATTCCTCCAGCATCTAACCTGTCTGATGTTATTCATCACTGTTTGTACTTGAGCCTAATGCATGTTAATACGTAATTTATCTCATCTAATTAATGGCAGAATTAACAACAAAAATAAATTAACCTTAAAAAAAGATGCGCTCATTGTAAATATTCACATTGAACCAGGAATTAAAGTGATATCTATAAATCCAGAGTAGACTTTGAAAATACTAATAACAACTGATAGCAGTGATATCAGAGAGCACCTGTCTCTCTACTCTCTTATCCTTTATTTAGCCCAGCCTGTACAAAGTACAATACATTACCTGTCTCTCTACTGTTTCTCTCTTCCTTTATGTAACCCAGCCTGTTACGATACATTACCTGTCTCTCTACTCTCTTATCCTTTATTTAACCCAGCCTGTACAAAGTACAATACATTACCTGTCTCTCTACTCTCTTATCCTTTATGTAACCCAGCCTGTACAAAGTACAATACATTACCTGTCTCTCTACTCTCTTATCCTTTATTTAGCCCAGCCTGTACAAAGTACAATACATTACCTGTCTCTCTACTCTCTTATCCTTTATTTAGCCCAGCCTGTTACGATACATTACCTGTCTCTCTACTGTACTCTCTTCCTTTATTTAGCCCAGCCTGTTACGATACATTACCTGTCTCTCTACTGTACTCTCTTCCTTTATTTAGCCCAGCCTGTTACGATACATTACCTGTCTCTCTACTGTACTCTCTTCCTTTATTTAGCCCAGCCTGCTACAATACATTACCTGTCTCTCTCTTCCTTTATTTAGCCCAGCCTGCTACAATACATTACCTGTCTCTCTACTCTCGTATCCTTTATGTAGCCCAGCCTGCTACAATACATTACCTGTCTCTCTACTCTCGTATCCTTTATGTAGCCCTGCCTGATTCAATACATTACCTGTCTCTCTACTCTCGTATCCTTTATGTAGCCCTGCCTGATTCAATACATTACCTGTCTCTCTACTCTCGTATCCTTTATGTAGCCCAGCCTGCTACAATACATTACCTGTCTCTCTACTCTCGTATCCTTTATGTAGCCCTGCCTGATTCAATACATTACCTGTCTCTCTCTTCCTTTATTTAGCCCAGCCTGATTCAATACATTACCTGTCTCATTGCTATGACTTGATCATTAATTGTTAGCACTTCTTTTGTATTTTGATTCTGGTGAACATGTCGAATAAGAACCGTTCATCATTTAAACAGTACAGCCAATCAGAACTGAGACCCCAGCAAAAATGTGCTTTTCATTTATCTGCATGTCCAGTACAGCCAATCAGAACTGAGACCCCAGCAAAAATGTGCTTTTCTTTTATCTGCATGTCCAGTACAGCCAATCAGAACTGAGACCCCAGCAAAAATGTGTTTTTCTTTCATCTGCATGTCCAGTACAGCCAATCAGAACTGAGACCCCAGCAAAAATGTGTTTTTCTTTCATCTGCATGTCCAGTACAGCCAATCAGAACTGAGACCCCAGCAAAAATGTGCTTTTCTTTCATCTGCATGTCCAGCCCTTATATTTATCCTCACAATGAAGTGTGTTCTTTTCAGGATAACCAGAGCTACAAATAGAACACAACACAATTTATTTGACATGAAAAGTTTCATTCATTAGTACAGATAATTAAATAAAACTATATGTCCGAATCCCTATTTCCATCCATGGCTAATTTAGGAAAGGGATGATTTTAGCTAGCTAGCTAGCCACCGAAGACAACGACACAACGAGATGCAACACTTCAAATGTTTTCAACCAAGGACGTTAGGCTTTTGATGTGATGCGATTGGTGGGAAGAAAAATCCAAACTGGCTTCTCTTGACACTTTTTTTATTTTTTTTGATGTGCACCAGGACCATTCATAGTTGAGCTCACTCAGTTTAGCTCAACGTTGATTGGCTATTATTTTATAATTAATCTACTATTACTTCAAGGGAGGCCAAATGCTTGCTGGCTTCGCATTCAATGCTACGGGCGGGCAAACAATGTCATACTCTTTCTGACCAGACAGCATCAGATAGATGGGCTACACATACAGAGACAGACGGGTGCTGTTTCGCTCGCTCGAATGCTTTCTATTTTTTACTAATTTATAAATGTCGGAACAAATCCAATGAACAACTCAAATAGCACTGTAACAGTAATTAGTAATGTAACAGTAACTCAGATGAAATTCATACGAATATACACCGGATTACACAAGATACATATCATACTATACGCTGACAACAATAGTATTTTTATTTTATTTATTTTTATTTAACCTTTATTTAACCAGGAAGGGCTCATTGAGATTTAAAATCTCTTTATCAAGAGCGTCCTGGCCAAGATAGGCAGCACCAAGTCATTACAAAAATTACAGACAAACAACATGAAAAACTACAAGTAATCTAGTAAAAACCATAGAACTCACAAGAGTATAACAAAAATATCAAAAACAAAACCCGCGACTCGTCAGTGAAGAGCACTTTTTGCCAGTCCTGTCTGGTCCAGCGACGATGGGTTTGTGCCCATAGGCGACGTTGTTGCCGGTGATGTCTGGTGAGGACCTGCCTTACAACAGGCCTACAAGCCCTCAGTCCAGCCTCTCTCAGCCTATTGCGGACAGTGTGAGCACTGATGGAGGGATTGTGCGTTCCTGGTCTAACTCGGCCATCCCGTACCTGTCCCACAGGTGTGATGTTCAGATGTACCGATCCTGTGCAGGTGTTGTTACACGTGGTCTGCCACTGTGAGGATGATCAGCTGTCCGTTCTGTCTCCCTGTAGCGCTGTCTTAGGTGTCTCACAGTACGGACATTGCAATTTATTGCCCTGGCCACATCTGCAGTCCTCATGCCTCCTTACAGCATGCCTAAGGCACGTTCACGCAGATGAGCAGGGACCCCGGGCATCTTTCTTTTGGTGTTTTTCAGAGTCAGTAGAAAGGCCTCTTTAGTGTCCTAAGTTTTCATAACTGTGACCTTAATTGCCTACCGTCTGTAAGCTGTTAGTGTCTTAACGACCGTTCCACAGGTGCATGTTCATTAATTGTTTATGGTTCATTGAACAAGCATGGGGAAACGGTGTTTAAACCCTTTACAATGGGTAGGATTCTTTACGAATTATCTTTGAAAGACAGGGTCCTGAAAAAGGGACGGTTCTTTTTTTTTGCTGAGTTTAGTTGGTTGTCCTGTGTAATGGTGAGGGGAGATCAGTTATAACTGGTTGTCCTGTGTAATGGTGAGGGGAGATCAGTTATAGCTGGTTGTCCTGTGTAATGGTGAGGGGAGATCAGTTATAACTGGTTGTCCTGTGTAATGGTGAGGGGAGATCAGTTATAACTGGTTGTCCTGTGTAATGGTGAGGGGAGATCAGTTATAGCTGGTTGTCCTGTGTAATGGTGAGGGGAGATCAGTTATAACTGGTTGTCCTGTGTAATGGTGAGGGGAGATCAGTTATAACTGGTTGTCCTGTGTAATGGTGAGGGGAGATCAGTTATAACTGGTTGTCCTGTGTAATGGTGAGAGGAGATCAGTTATAACTGGTTGTCCTGTGTAATGGTGAGAGGAGATCAGTTATAGCTGGTTGTCCTGTGTAATGGTGAGGGGAGATCAGTTATAACTGGTTGTCCTGTGTAATGGTGAGAGGAGATCAGTTATAACTGGTTGTCCTGTGTAATGGTGAGGGGAGATCAGTTATAGCTGGTTGTCAGTCCCAGCCATGTGTAATGGTGAGGGGAGATCAGTTATAGCTGGTTGTCCTGTGTAATGGTGAGAGGAGATCAGTTATAGCTGGTTGTCCTGTGTAATGGTGAGGGGAGATCAGTTATAGCTGGTTGTCCTGTGTAATGGTGAGGGGAGATCAGTTATAACTGGTTGTCCTGTGTAATGGTGAGGGGAGATCAGTTATAACTGGTTGTCCTGTGTAATGGTGAGGGGAGATCAGTTATAGCTGGTTGTCCTGTGTAATGGTGAGGGGAGATCAGTTATAACTGGTTGTCCTGTGTAATGGTGAGGGGAGATCAGTTATAACTGGTTGTCCTGTGTAATGGTGAGGGGAGATCAGTTATAGCTGGTTGTCCTGTGTAATGGTGAGGGGAGATCAGTTATAACTGGTTGTCCTGTGTAATGGTGAGGGGAGATCAGTTATAACTGGTTGTCCTGTGTAATGGTGAGGGGAGATCAGTTATAGCTGGTTGTCAGTCCCAGCCATGTGTAATGGTGAGGGGAGATCAGTTATAGCTGGTTGTCCTGTGTAATGGTGAGAGGAGATCAGTTATAACTGGTTGTCCTGTGTAATGGTGAGGGGAGATCAGTTATAGCTGGTTGTCCTGTGTAATGGTGAGGGGAGATCAGTTATAACTGGTTGTCCTGTGTAATGGTGAGGGGAGATCAGTTATAACTGGTTGTCCTGTGTAATGGTGAGGGGAGATCAGTTATAACTGGTTGTCCTGTGTAATGGTGAGGGGAGATCAGTTATAACTGGTTGTCCTGTGTAATGGTGAGGGGAGATCAGTTATAGCTGGTTGTCCTGTGTAATGGTGAGGGGAGATCAGTTATAACTGGTTGTCCTGTGTAATGGTGAGAGGAGATCAGTTATAACTGGTTGTCCTGTGTAATGGTGAGGGGAGATCAGTTATAGCTGGTTGTCAGTCCCAGCCCTGTGTAATGGTAAATGTATTTAAAATTGGCCTACTGGATCTTAATTCATGAATAATTAATTTGGTTCAATCAATCCTAATGATGACGGCTCTCCCTCCTATTATCAGACCTGTGTTTGGGAAACTTTGTCTGGGATCAATTATTTTCCCCCGTCCACTCCATACATTAAATATCTGTTGAGATACATTGAGGAATTGTCTAGCGTTCTATCCTGAGGTAAAAGACCACACACACACACACACACACACACACACACACACACACACACACACACACACACACACACACACACACACACACACACACACACACACACACACACACACACACACACACACACAGGACCTCTGAACTTGACTCTTGGATGGTCAACCTTTCTCATGTCACTACACTAAACATGTTTCCACACACAGTTTTTATGTTTTTAAAGTCGGAATAAAAAAAAAAATCGTGACAGCTGTGATGGAAACAGGAAGTTTCGGTACAATTTTTTAAATGCAGAAAGATAATTTGTTCGTTCGGTACGGTGGGATCTTTTTGTGTCTGTAAAATTAATTATGTGAGAACTGGTGGTGGAAACGCCTTTATGGGTAAATATTGATATAATAACCATCATACTGAAGTAAACTTGGAGTCAAGCGATGACTCGGAAATCATGCAGTTTATTAGTCTACATATTCCAGTTTTTTTCAATCGCTAACAAGCATCGGTCAGTACTGAAGCCACTTTTTCAAAACCCTTCACACAGTCTGCATTACCATCATGCATCTGAGGGCCAAACAGTTCATCTCACCTCCAAAACTCACTGAAATCACAAAACCACTTCATGCATGTCTCAAAATAAGCTCGTTCGACTGTAACGCTGGCAACAATTCTCACTCAGAAAGCATAATATTGTCACTCATAACACTCTGATCTAAAAAAAACACTAACAAAGTTTGAATGATTTCTCACATCAGTATTTCATTATAGAATAAGAATAACACCTATTAATTTCATTGACTGTACTGAAGTATATGTAACAAGAATGAATCAGAAATGTAGCAATTTGCTTCAATAGCCTTTATTTAATTTACTTGTGAAAACATAAAACATTTAAACAAAAAACTAATTCCTGAAATTTCAGGGCTGCAATAATAATGACAAAACAATTACATCATCAACATGTCTAGTATAATCACTCATACTGTACGGTACTGTGAGGGTTCTAGTTCTCATCAACATGTATAGTATAATCACTCATACTGTACGGTACTGTGAGGGTTCTAGTTCTCATCAACATGTATAGTATAATCACTCATACTGTACAGTACTGTGAGGGTTCTAGTTCTCATCAACATGTATAGTATAATCACTCATACTGTACAGTACTGTGAGGGTTCTAGTTCTCATCAACATGTATAGTATAATCACTCATACTGTACAGTACTGTGAGGGTTCTAGTTCTCATCAACATGTCTAGTATAATCACTCATACTGTACAGTACTGTGAGGGTTCTAGTTCTCATCAACATGTATAGTATAATCACTCATACTGTACAGTACTGTGAGGGTTCTAGTTCTCATCAACATGTATAGTATAATCACTCATACTGTACAGTACTGTGAGGGTTCTAGTTCTCATCAACATGTATAGTATAATCACTCATACTGTACGGTACTGTGAGGGTTCTAGTTCTCCGTCTCTCCAGCATTTGGCCTCAAGTTCTCATCAACATCACATCTTATGTCTTCTCTGGCGATCCATCTTGGAAAGTATCTTCTGGAATGTCTAATCCAACCCTGGCAGTCTTCAGGAGAAGTGTCTCCACATACCCTGGCAGTCTTCAGGAGAAGTGTCTCCACATACCCTGGCAGTCTTCAGGAGAAGTGTCTCCACAACCCTGGCAGTCTTCAGGAGAAGTGTCTCCACATACCCTGGCAGTCTTCAGGAGAAGTGTCTCCACATACCCTGGCAGTCTTCAGGAGAAGTGTCTCCACATACCCTGGCAGTCTTCAGGAGAAGTGTCTCCACATACCCTGGCAGTCTTCAGGAGAAGTGTCTCCACAACCCTGGCAGTCTTCAGGAGAAGTGTCTCCACAACCCTGGCAGTCTTCAGGAGAAGTGTCTCCACACACCCTGGCAGTCTTCAGGAGAAGTGTCTCCACACCCTGGCAGTCTTCAGGAGAAGTGTCTCCACATACCCTGGCAGTCTTCAGGAGAAGTGTCTCCACACCCTGGCAGTCTTCAGGAGAAGTGTCTCCACAACCCTGGCAGTCTTCAGGAGAAGTGTCTCCACAACCCTGGCAGTCTTCAGGAGAAGTGTCTCCACAACCCTGGCAGTCTTCAGGAGAAGTGTCTCCACAACCCTGGCAGTCTTCAGGAGAAGTGTCTCCACACCCTGGCAGTCTTCAGGAGAAGTGTCTCCACAACCCTGGCAGTCTTCAGGAGAAGTGTCTCCACATACCCTGGCAGTCTTCAGGAGAAGTGTCTCCACATACCCTGGCAGTCTTCAGGAGAAGTGTCTCCACATACCCTGGCAGTCTTCAGGAGAAGTGTCTCCACAACCCTGGCAGTCTTCAGGAGAAGTGTCTCCACATACCCTGGCAGTCTTCAGGAGAAGTGTCTCCACACACCCCTCATTCATGGCCTCCAGTAAGGACATCTGATCATGTGGATGGTGGTCATAAACCTTCCACCTCCACGCAGAGCGAATCTCCTCTAGTGGGGTTTAGGAACGGGGAGTATGGAGGCAGGAAAACAACTGGCATCCTGGGATGTGCAGCAAACCAGCCTGTGACTGCAGGAGAGTGGTGGAATGCCACATTATTCCACACAACAACGAAGGTAGGGGGAGTTTCTTGCCCCTCTTCTCCTTCGTTGGCACAAGTCGATTATGCAGATTCATCAAGAAAATAAATTGAGCCTCTTTGTATTGTAGGGGCCAATGAGTGGTTTGTGTAACATGGGACGTCTACGGTTGCTCTCGGTCCAATCACATTTCTTCCCCTGCAGCGTTGTTGTTGTTGTTGCCGCCAGGTTGAATCCAGCTTCATCCACAAAGATGTTATGTATGTGCAGTTTGCCTGGCTTCCTTCTCCACTGCTCTCTAATATACAGTAAATCCACAGTTTCACAGTACTTTACATTGTGCATAGCTGTGGATGTACCCTGTTTGGAAACGAGACTAAAAACAGGACACTTGGGTAGTGCTTTCAGCTGTAAGCGTATACCTCAATGGTGAATACATACTCAGCTTTCTTTAGAAGTGCCCTGGAGTTGTTTCTCATTTGTCGGGGGGGGGGTGGATATATAATGATTAAATATTCTGCTGAGATTTTCTACATGTTTCCATCTGGTTACTGCAGAAATGCACGACATTTGCCATCATTCTGTTTTGAATGTGTTTTTAGCAGTTTTGGAAACGGTGTGTCTGTCTAGCGTTTGAAAAACATGTGCTGCTAATATATAGTTTAGCAGGTGGTGGAGTATGAATGAGAAAAGAGTTGATGGATTTCGGAAGGACGTGAACTTTGAATAATGCATTTTTTTTGTGTGAAAGCAATGAAAAAACGATTCACAGTTTGGTCCACATACACTTCTGTTTCGCCGACTGTGTGAAGAGTTCTCACCAACGTGACTTCAGTTTTGACCAATGCATGTTAGAAATGGAGAGGGAAAAAACTGAATAAATGATGATAAACTTCACAGGGTGGTGAAAGAGTATAGGAGATGAGATTGATCCTCTTTTCCAATAAATATAGAGGGTCTTCTTCTGGTGACGTGAGGATCGATGCTTGGCTACCGTTTGACAAAATAAAAATATTTTTACTGTTATCCTAATAATCTCATCATGTAGACTAATCTACCCAGCACTGTATCTGGGAGCTGTTGGCTAGAGCGCATATGCCAAGACCAGAGCACATGCCAAGACCAGAGCACATACCAAGACCAGAGTACATACCAAGACCAGAGTACATACCAAGACCAGAGTACATACCATGACCAGAGTACACGCCATGCCAAGACCAGAGTACATGCCATGCCAAGACCAGAGTACATGCCAAGACCAGAGCACATGCCAAGACCAGAGTACATGCCAAGACCAGAGTACATACCAAGACCAGAGTACACACCATGACCAGAGTTCACGCCATGCCAAGACCAGAGTACATGCCAAGACCAGAGCACATGCCAAGACCAGAGCACATACCAAGACCAGAGTACATACCAAGACCAGAGCACATGCCAAGACCAGAGTACATACCAAGACCAGAGTACATGCCAAGACCAGAGCACATGCCAAGACCAGACTACACTCCAAGACCAGAGTACATGTCAAGACCAGAGTACACGTCAAGACCAGAGTACATGCCAAGACCAGAGTACACGCCAAGACCAGAGTACACGCCAAGACCAGAGTACATACCAAGACCAGAGTACATGCCATGACCAGGGTACATGCCATGACCAGAGTACACGCCAAGACCAGAGTACACGCCAAGACCAGAGTACACGCCAAGACCAGAGTACACACCAAGACCAGAGTACATGCCATGACCAGAGTACATGCCATGACCAGAGTACATGCCATGACCAGAGTACATGCCAAGACCAGAGTACACGCCAAGACCGGAGAACGTCTCTCTCTGACTCTCTCTCTCTCTCTCTCTCTGACTCTCTCTCTGACTCTCTTTCTCTCTCTCTGACTCTCTTTCTCTCTCTCTCTCTCTCTCTCTCTCTCTCTCTCCTTCACTCTCTCTCTTTCTCTCTCTCTCTCTCTCTGACTCTCTCTCTAACTCTCTCTCTTTCTCTCTCTCTCTCTCCTTCCCCTCTCTCTCCTCCCCCCTCTCTCTCCTTCCCCTCTCTCTCTCTCTCCTTCCCCTCTCTCTCCTCCCCCTCTCTCTCCTTCCCCTCTCTCTCCTCCCCCTCTCTCTCCTCCCCCTCTCTCTCCTCCCCCCTCTCTCTCCTCCCCCCTCTCTCTCTCTCTCCTCCCCCTCTCTCTCTTGATTAAATGAGTAAATATGTTTCATAACGTAATGTGCATCATTTGTGTTTTTCCCCTTGTAATCCTCTTAATTGTAGAAGACAGGCGTTTAAAAGCTCTATGCAGAATGCTTTGGCCATAGATACAGCTTCTATCTACAAGCAGTTTTAACATAATTAAATTACCCAACGGTAAGATTTGCTTTCTTTATATATTAAAATACTTATTCATGTTTAGATCAGTCCCCAAACCCGAATGGAAACAGCCAAACCAATCAGCTGACAGAGGGGATGAACGCTGTGACGTGCAATGTGTTTGGACGAATTGTCCAAATTTAAATTTACGAACCTCTGTCAGAATCACGGACAAACACATATCTACAAACATGAGCATTCCTCTCCCTTCATACCCACACCCCCCCGCCCAGGAAGAACTTTGATTTTTTTTTAAACTACAGAAATGGGAACCAATTACTGCAGCACTGTTGAAAAACACTGGGTCTGTACATAGTCAATGGAAGGCTATGAGGGGACTGGATTGAATTGTGAGAGAGAGAGGTGTGGGTACTGCCAAACATTCACTGTTTTGTCGTGTGTGTGTGTGGTGTGTGTGTGTGTGTGTGTGTGTGTGTGTGTGTGTGTGTGTGTGTGTGTGTGTGTGTGTGTGTGTGTGTGTATACTGCCCAGCTCCATGTCCCTTGTGGAGGTGTGAAATCAGCTCTATTAGTTCCCTGTGGCCTCTATTTACACTTGGTGGCTTAACACACATGGTGGCCCTGACACACACACACACACACACACACACACACACACACACACACACAAACATGCAGACACAGTGGTTCTTCCTTTAAAAGTTGTGGCGTATCGCAGTGTCATGAGTACAGATCGTGGCATCCCCCCCCCTACACCCAGGTTCTGTTATCTCAGGTGATAAATTCTTGGAGGAGACTCTCTCCCCCTGGCCATGCAGAAAGAGACACACAGAGAGAACAGAGGATTTCACATGGCGAACTCCTAAATCCCCAAAATGAGGATTTAATACAAAATGTCCACTTGTGAGAAGGTGGGGAATGGTCCGTGGACACTTAAGGGACGGGTATGACGAGTGTGTTTCATTTGGTGACTTCAGAGAGGACAGGAAACACACATAACTATATCTCTGAATATGTACATTTCTCAATTATGTGGTTTGCATCTAATTATTGTATAAAATGAATGAGTAAAGATTAAGATTAAACCTTTTATGTGAAAGAATTGTATTCCCTTTAAAGTTTAACTAAGTCATTGGCCCGCCCCCATGAACACAGACATGATCTGGAGTCAGAGACCCGCCTTTCTATTGTTACGAATGAAACCCCCTACTGAGGAAATCCTCTTCAGACCACGTGTACCTCGGTCAGCTGAGGGGGCACAGGTTGAGTTCAGACCACAAAAAACCTCAGTGTCCGCTAAGGGTGAAATGGTTGTTGAATTCCTAACCATACCACGTGGAGCATTGGCAACACGGCGGGAAATGGTTCAACTCGGAGACTATCGATCCCGACAGAATAAGAGCAAATCTTAGATACTTATTACTAGTCTGCAGCTAGAAATTATGTAAACCTGGGACGCGAAGACCGACAACCGCCGAAACATCAATTCTATGAGAACATTTCTGAATGGTACTATGAAATATTCATTCTAACCACGAAAGACTTTGATCTTCAGGGAAGCAGAGAGAGAGATGCTCGGATGAACTCTGCAACAGACAGACGGAAAATTCCAACAGAGATCACGACGACACACTGAGCGCAAATATATATTGATTGCAGTTATTCCCGAATGAGTGAGCGTTCATGTGCAAAGGTTTAGCATTTCAATTAATATATAATTATCAACTGTGTAGTGACTCATTTTTGTCTTTCCCGCACTTCTCAGTCGACACCCACTTCCCTTTGTCCACCAAGCCGTCATATTGGCTTAGTCCACTAGGGAACCTCCCCTATCATATCCTTGTAACCATATCTACTGTTTGTTTGTTTATGCATTTCTGTGATTATTGAGTTAGTTACTAAATAAATGATTAAGACAATTGATGTATGGATGGTTCATAGTAAAGACTGGGTTCGTGCAGATAACCAACAATTTACGACGTTTGGAATGAGACTAATGTGAGGTAAAGAATAATTAATTAAAATATCTGAAGAGTTATACTGGGAAATTATAACTTTGTAATCTGAAGATTTTCCTTGGTGCCCCGACTTCCTAGTTAATTACATTTACATGATTAGTTTAATCACGTAATAATAATTACAGAGAATTTATTTGATAAAATAACAGTCTTCACTTTAATGATGCCAAAGACGCGACAGCAGAATTCTATGGCCCGTTATATACAGCAAGTGTCAGACACACACACACACACACACACACACACACACACACACACACACACACACACACACACACACACACACACACACACACACACACACACACACACACACTAGCCGGTGTAGAATACAATGACTGAAGAACATTACTATATACCATTTTGTTGTTATTGCTAATACAATAAAAGTCAGTTTCACACTAACTGAGATGTCATAATACAGCCCATGGAGAAAAGCTAGTCTGGAACATTTTGCCATGGCTTTTAACCCTGGTTCTGTGGACCTACGTGGTTGCCATGGTTTTTAACCCTGGTCCTGGAGACCTACGTGGTTGCCATGGTTTTGTTCTAGCCTAGTACTGAAACAAAACAACAGTCTAGTACCCTTGAAGCAGTAATCGCTGAAAAAGAATGTCTTAGTTTTGCTTATTGTGTATGCCTTCAGGGTGTGCACCAATGCTAGATTTGGGGAGGTTGTGAAATTATATGCTATCTGTGTTTAAATTAATTTGAGTGTTTGGATGCAAGTACAATAGGCTGGCCTGTATGTATTTGTTTTGTATTTGTATTTAATAATTCGGCCCTAGCTCAGTCTGCCAGGCAGCTAGAGAGAGAGAGAGAGAGAGAGAGAGAAACTAGAGAGAGAGAGAGAGACTAGAGAGAGAGAGAGAAACTAGAGAAAGAGAGCGAGAGAGAGAGAGAGAGAAACTAGAGAGAGAAAGAGACTAGAGAGAGAGAGAGACTAGAGAGAGAGAGGAGAGACTAGAGAGAGAGAAAGAGAGAGTGAGAGAGACTAGAGAGAGAGACTAGAGAGAGAGAGACTAGAGAGAGAGAGAGACTAGAGAGAGAGAGAGACTAGAGAGAGAGACTAGAGAGAGAGAGAGAGACAGAGAGAGAGACAGAGAGAGAGAGAGACTAGAGAGAGAGACTTGAGAGAGAGACTAGAGAGAGAGAGACTAGAGAGAGAGAGAGACTAGAGAGAGAGACTAGAGAGAGAGACTAGAGAGAGAGACTAGAGAGAGAGAGACTAGAGAGAGAGAGACTAGAGAGAGAGAGAGACTAGAGAGAGAGAGACTAGAGAGAGACTAGAGAGAGAGAGACTAGAGAGAGAGACTAGAGAGAGAGAGACTAGAGAGAGAGAGAGACTAGAGAGAGAGAGACTAGAGAGAGAGAGAGACTAGAGAGAGAGACTAGAGAGAGAGACTAGAGAGAGAGAGACTAGAGAGAGAGAGACTAGAGAGAGAGAGAGACTAGAGAGAGAGACTAGAGAGAGAGACTAGAGAGAGAGACTAGAGAGAGAGAGACTAGAGAGAGAGACTAGAGAGAGAGACTAGAGAGAGAGAGACTAGAGAGAGAGAGAGACTAGAGAGAGAGACTAGAGAGAGAGAGACTAGAGAGAGAGACTAGAGAGAGACTAGAGAGAGAGACTAGAGAGAGAGAGACTAGAGAGAGAGACTAGAGAGAGAGAGAGACTAGAGAGAGAGAGAGAGAGAGAGAGAGAGTCTGTATAGTGTAGTCTGTATCATGGCTGACGGTGTAGTCGATATCATGGCTGACGGTATAGTCAATATCATGGCTGACGGTGTAGTCTGTATCATGGCTGACGGTGTAGTCTGTATCATGGCTGACGGTGTAGTCGATATCATGGCTGACGGTGTAGTCTGTATCATGGCTGACGGTGTAGTCGATATCATGGCTGACGGTGTAGTCGATATCATGGCTGACGGTGTAGTCAATATCATGGCTGACGGTGTAGTCTGTATCATGGCTGACGGTATAGTCTGTATCATGGCTGACGGTGTAGTCGATATCATGGCTGACGGTGTAGTCGGTATCGTGGCTGACGGTGTAGTCGGTATCATGGCTGACGGTGTAGTCTGTATCATGGCTGACGGTGTAGTCGGTATCATGGCTGACGGTGTAGTCGGTTTCATGGCTGACGGTGTAGTCTGTATCATGGCTGACGGTGTAGTCTGTCGAGTGTGAATGAAGAACAAAGGCTTAAAATAATATTCCACTCAAAATAAAACATACATGCTACGCAGTATTTTCAGAGGAACATCGCTTCTCGACAAAATGCACTAGTATAATCTATAAAAGCATCTGGGGAGGACTCTTTGCCTACAAGTCGTGGGTCTATAACTGGTGCTTGGCCCTAAAGGGAGACCTCTATTTGACATGCAGCTATTACCAGTCCCATCGTACAGTTGTGCTTGCGGAGTATCTATGTGTGGATTGAAAACCCGTCCGAAAATACTGTTTTGCAATTCATACTTGCACTCTTCGGTGCAGTTGAGTGTCTAAATATTAAACTTATTTTTTCTACCTCTAGCTCTGTTTAACACTCTCCACAGGTATTGACAGGGTCAACAGAGATATAGCAGATACACAACCTCATCCACACAGTGAATCATAACTTACATTATTCCTCCTGACTCATTTACCGAAACGCAGAAATGTGCTGCCCACCTGGCCTACAGGATCTGTGTCACCAGGCCTTTTAAACACAATTTTGGTGCGGTGGCAGCGCCTTTCACGGCCCTAACCCATCAAGTCCCAGAACCGTTTTTGCTGGACCCCCCCAAGGCAGACAGGGCATTCAGGGAGCTCAAGGGACGTTTCACCTCCGGACCCATCTTCGTCCATCCTGATCCTACCCGTCCCTTCGTGGTAGAAGTGGATGCCACGGACACCTGATCCTACCCGTCCCTTCGTGGTAGAAGTGGATGCCACGGACACCTGATCCTACCCGTCCCTTCGTGGTGGAGTCCTTTCACAGCGGAACAAGGGGGACAAGAAACTGCAACCATGTGCTTTTCTCTCCAAGCGGATCTCGCCAGCGGAACACAACTACGATGTAGGCAACCGGGAGCTCCTGGCAGTTAAGTGGGCCCTTGAGGGGTGGAGACACTGGTTGGAGGGGGTACCTCATCCTTTCGTGGTCTGGACGGACCAGAAGAACTTGGTCTCCATTCAAGAAGCCAAGAGGTTAAACGCTCACCAGGCTAATTGGGCTTCACACTAGCCTATCGACCGGGATCCAATAATCAGAAAGCAGACGCCCTGTTCCACCTACACGATGTCTCTAATGAGGAGAGGGACTCCGAGCCCATCATCTTCAGCTCCCGCATTGTGGCCCTCGTGATATGGAGTATTGAGACCACAAGCCCAGACCCGAGAACCTGACCACGGCAGGGAACCACTAATAGGCTTGATGTTCCATGATCAGACAGTTCCTACAATGGGGACACTGTGATCCTGCGGCTACCGTTTCCCAGTAAAGTATTATGTTAATCCTTAACCACTGATTCCTCATCTGGTCTCTTCTCTGCACCTGGGTCCAACCTGACCACGTCACATACAGGATCTGGTTCATCATACCATCTAACCAAGCCCAGGCTGCATCCCAAATGGCACCCTATTCCCAATATAGTGCACTACCTTTGACCAGGACTATATAGTGCACTATATAGAGAGCTTGCAGTTGCGTCAAAAAATCTTCTAGTAACCACACCGGGCGCCATGTTGGAAGACCAGAGTCAGTCTGGTGAAAGTGCTCAAAACGTCCACAAGGCTGGCTATTAACATCAGAAACTTCGGGAAGATAACCCATTCTTTCATTTTTCGACCCAGAAAATGGAGACAGTGGGAGAACCTATTCAAGTAAGTCAATATAACTAGAAATGTACAAACAATGTATTATTACCTAACTATTTAGCTACTGGAACTTAGTGTGTAGGCTAACTCAAATGAGCTGCTAACTTAATGTTCACTAGCTAGCTAGCTAACTTTGCATACTGTTTAGCTAGTTAAGTTAATTAAATATCACCAGCTAGCTAACCAGTCCTCCAGTACTTGTTGGGGGTACTGGAGGATTGGAGTTGGGCTGTTGGGGGTACTGGAGGATTGGAGATGGGCTGTTGGGGGAACTGGAGGATTGGAGTTGGGCTGTTGGGGGAACTGGAGGACTGGAGTTGGGCTGTTGGGTGTACTGGAGGACTGGAGTTGGGCTGTTGGGGGTACTGGAGGACTGCAGTTGGGCTGTTGGGGGAACTGGAGGACTGGAGTTGGGCTGTTGGGGGTACTGGAGGACTGGAGATGGGCTGTTGGGGGAACTGGAGGACTGGAGTTGGGCTGTTGGGTGTACTGGAGGACTGGAGTTGGGCTGTTGGGGGTACTGGAGGACTGGAGTTGGGCTGTTGGGGGTACTGGAGGACTGGAGTTGGGCTGTTGGAGGACTGGAGTTGGGCTGTTGGGGGAACTGGAGGACTGGAGTTGGGCTGTTGGGTGTACTGGAGGACTGGAGTTGGGCTGTTGGAGGACTGGAGTTGGGCTGTTGGGGGTACTGGAGGACTGGAATAGGGAACCATTGGCCTACATTATGATTGCATTAGCTTTATGGGCATTTGCAATGCACCCCTTGACATTGTGCATCTGAAGCAGAGAATAGTTTAACTCACACACTGTTTACATATTGTTCAGCTTTATGTTCTTTATTTACAAAACGACACCAACGTATGAGAATAATCATCATACTTGATTTCGTACATGCCTTGTGCTGACATGAAATTGTTTAGTGCAAATCCAACCCTTGTGATCTAGCTAGTGAAATGTCTGGGAGCAGGAGATAATGAGATCCTTAGCTTAAAAACACCACTGCTACTACTACTACCATTACCAAGTTACTTTTCTGGCGTCTGAGTGGCACTTGGAGGTGTCGCTGTGATAATGAAGGTGGTTTTCCTACGACTACCATATCGTTGCATTTGTCCATGTTAAATGTGTTTCAATTGTAAAAGAAATAAAAAATTGTTTTAGGCTATGTGAAATACATTTTATTCAACAGCCTGAGATGACACAAAATGCTTTTCATTTTACCATACAACAATACAGCCTTTTGGAGTACAGCGTGTTTGCCATATCATAAACAACAGTGTTTTTCCACATGTTCCAATGTACATTTTAAATATTCATACGGTTTAAGTTTGTCGTGACAACAAGGTGAAGTTGCTCTCTACTCAAACGGCACAACAGAATCATTCAGATTGACCGAAGCACAGCGTACCGTAGTCTGAGGGATGTCTCCTTTCATATCCACAGCATATAACACCCGTCTAGTCTAACTGAGGGATGTCTCCTTTCATATCCACAGCATATAACACCCATCTAGTCTGAGGGATGTCTCCTTTCATATCCACAGCATATAACACCCATCTAGTCTGAGGGATGTCTCCTTTCATATCCACAGCATATAACACCCATCTAGTCTGAGGGATGTCTCCTTTCATATCCACAGCATATAACACCCATCTAGTCTGAGGGATGTCTCCTTTCATATCCACAGCATATAACACCCGTCTAGTCTAACTGAGGGATGTCTCCTTTCATATCCACAGCATATAACACCCATCTAGTCTGAGGGATGTCTCCTTTCATATCCACAGCATATAACACCCATCTAGTCTGAGGGATGTCTCCTTTCATATCCACAGCATATAACACCCATCTAGTCTGAGGGATGTCTCCTTTCATATCCACAGCATATAACACCCATCTAGTCTGAGGGATGTCTCCTTTCATATCCACAGCATATAACACCCATCTAGTCTGAGGGATGTCTCCTTTCATATCCACAGCATATAACACCCATCTAGTCTGAGGGATGTCTCCTTTCATATCCACAGCATATAACACCCATCTAGTCTGAGGGATGTCTCCTTTCATATCCACAGCATATAACACCCATCTAGTCTGAGGGATGTCTCCTTTCATATCCACAGCATATAACACCCATCTAGTCTAACTGAGGGATGTCTCCTTTCATATCCACAGCATATAACACCCATCTAGTCTGAGGGATGTCTCCTTTCATATCCACAGCATATAACACCCATCTAGTCTGAGGGATGTCTCCTTTCATATCCACAGCATATAACACCCATCTAGTCTGAGGGATGTCTCCTTTCATATCCACAGCATATAACACCCATCTAGTCTGAGGGATGTCTCCTTTCATATCCACAGCATATAACACCCGTCTAGTCTAACTGAGGGATGTCTCCTTTCATATCCACAGCATATAACACCCATCTAGTCTGAGGGATGTCTCCTTTCATATCCACAGCATATAACACCCATCTAGTCTGAGGGATGTCTCCTTTCATATCCACAGCATATAACACCCATCTAGTCTAACTGAGGGATGTCTCCTTTCATATCCACAGCATATAACACCCATCTAGTCTAACTGAGGGATGTCTCCTTTCATATCCACAGCATATAACACCCATCTAGTCTGAGGGATGTCTCCTTTCATATCCACAGCATATAACACCCATCTAGTCTGAGGGATGTCTCCTTTCATATCCACAGCATATAACACCCATCTAGTCTGAGGGATGTCTCCTTTCATATCCACAGCATATAACACCCGTCTAGTCTGAGGGATGTCTCCTTTCATATCCACAGCATATAACACCCATCTAGTCTGAGGGATGTCTCCTGCTGCAGCATTTCTCATCTTCACAGTGTGAATCTGATGCTGCTGCAGCATTTCTCATCTTCACAGTGGGAATCCAGTTAACATGGGCGTC
Source organism: Salmo salar (assembly GCF_965601325.2). Lineage (NCBI taxonomy): Eukaryota > Metazoa > Chordata > Actinopteri > Salmoniformes > Salmonidae > Salmo > Salmo salar. Next base: position 5,700,333 of record NC_138295.1, on the reverse strand, counting down.
TTGATAAAGAGGTCAGCTGGGGAAACTACTGTAGTACATGTCATCTTTCAGGCCGGACTGATGTCGAATTAACGTCAGATTTGAGCTTTTTGTAAGTTAGGAAAATGTACGCATCAGTGTGGCTCAGTTGGTAGAGCATTGTGTTTGCAACGCCAGGGTTATGGGTTCGATTCCCACGGGGGACCAGTACGGAAAAATAAAATAAAAAAATGTATGAAATGTACGCATTCACTACTGTAAGTCGCTCTGGATAAGAGCGTCTGCTAAATGACTAAAATGTAAAATAACAGCCCAAAACCAGAATGCTGTACGGTGTCTCTCACTTCACTGTGATGATACATACCAAGTTGTGACAGTTAAATCCCTGTGTAAAGCATGTTTGCTGTGAAGGCCTGTTATTTCCACAACCAGAGGGTCTGTCCTTCACAGGAACATGAGCAGGCTTGACACTGCTGCTTATCAACGTCCAGACTGACTGATCTCTCTGTACAGGCAGCGCCACACGGCAGCCACTCTCTCTGATACACACTCAAAAACACATGCATGCTGACACACACACATCTGCAGCAGTGAAGCACAGTGAAACAGGACCAACAACATCGCCTCCAGCTACTCTGTTTGTGACCGTTTCCCTAAAATCCATCCATTTGCTGTGACAGCAGGTGTACACGGTCCATTCTGACAGACGGTGCTGAAAGTGTTGGCAGAATGGCTGGTCATGTAGCGAGGTGTGATTACCTCACAGCGAGGTACTTCTCTGAACACTAACACCGCAGGCTACCAGCTACCAGACAGGCCTTTGTCCCAAATGGCACCCTATTCCCTTTAAAAAAGGTACTACTACATCCTATGGGCCCTGGTTAAAAGTAGTACACTATATAGGAAATAGTGTGCTTTTTTTTTTGAGACACAGCTCTATGACAGGGTTCATTTGACTGCCAGCTGACTTATTGTTTTCCAGGCAGGCTGTGTACTTACAGACATGCTTTATTTATGTGTACTGTAAAAACACATTTATACACATTAAAAACACGTGAAATACAATACTAACACATGTGAAATACATTACTAACATGTGTGAAGTACTTTACAAACACGTGTGAAATACATTACTAACACATGTGAAATACATTACCAACACGTGTGAAATACTTTTCTAACACGTGAAATACATTACTAACATGTTAAATACATTACTAACACATGTGAAATACATTAGTGGATTTGTTGTTTCGATTTTGTGCTTTTTATAACTTTAATTGATCTGTTATTGATGTTGACAGTTACAGTCTATATTTTACCTAATAATGTCCCAGTATGGTAGCTATTAATAAAATACCTGAGAAATATATCTTTATTTTAAAATACCTGAGTAAATATATGCCAATAATAAAATACCTGAGAAAATATATACCAATAATAAAATACCTGAGAAATATATCCTTATTATGAAATACCTGAGTAAATACATATTTATTATAAAATACCTGAGTAAATATATCCTTATAACAAAATACCTGAGTAAATATATCCTTATAACAAAATACCTGAGTAAATATATGCTTATAATAAAATACCTGAGTAAATATATGCTTATAACAAAATACCTGAGTAAATATATTCTTATAATAAAATACCTGAGTAAATAAATCCTTATTACAAAATACCTGAATAAATGCATCCTTACAATAAAATACCTGAGTAAATACATTCTTACAATAAAAAACCTGAGTAAATATATTCTTATTATAAAATACCTCCGTAAATACATCTTTATTCCAGAAAGAGAAACAGTTTAAATCTCATTTTGTTGGCAGTGTTCACATAGCCTGTTTTCTCTTGAGAGCCAAGTCTGCGCCCTACAGCGGCCGTCCTCAGTAGCAAAGCTGTCCTTAAATTTGGGTCAGTCACAGTGGTCAGATATTCTGCCACTGTGTCCTCTCTGTTTAGGGCCAAATGGCATTCTAGTTTGTTCAGTTTTTTTCGTTAATTCTTTCCAATGTGTCAAGTAATTATCTTTTTGTTTTCTCATGATTTGGTTGGGTCTAATTGTGTTGCTGTCCTGGGGCTCTGTGGGGTTTGTTTGTATTTGTGTACAGAGCCCCAGGACCAGCTTGCTTAGGGAACTCTTCTCCAGGTTCATCTCTCTGTAGGTGATGGCTTTGTTATGGAAGGTTTGGGAATCGCTTCCTTTTAGGTGGTTGTAGAATTTAACGGTTCTTTTCTGGATTTTGATAATTAGCGGGTATCGGCCTTATTCTGCTCTGTATGCATTATTTGGTGTTTTACGTTTTACACTGAGGATATTTTTGCAAATTTCTGCATGCAGAGTCTCAATTTGGTGTTTGTCCCATTTTGTGAATTCTTGGTTAATGAGCAGACCCCAGACCTCACAACAACGAAGGGCAATGGGTTCTATCTATTCTAACTGATTCAAGTATCTTTAGCCAGATCCTAATTGGTATGTCGGATTTTATGTTCTTTTTGATGGCATAGAATGCCCTTCTTGCCTTGTCTCTCAGATCGTTCACAGCTTTGTGAAAGTTACCTGTGGCGCTGATGTTTAGGCCGAGGTATGTATAGTTTTTTTGTGTGCTCCAGGGCAACGGTGTCTAGATGGAACTTGTATTTGTTGCCATGGCGACTGGACCTTTTTTGGAACACCATTATTTTTTGTCTTACTGAGATTTACTGTCAGGGCCCAGGTCTGGCAGAATCTGTGCAGAATATCTAGGTGCTGCTGTAGGCCCTCCTTGGTTGGGGACAGACACACCAGATCATCAGCAAACAGTAGACATTTGACTTCAGATTCTAGTAGGGTGAGGGCCGGGTGCTGCAGACTGTTCTAGTGCCCTCGCCAATTTGTTGATATATATGTTGAAGAGGGTGGGACTTAAGCTGCATCCCAGTCTCACCCCACAGCCCTGTGGGAAGAAATGTGTGAATTTTTTGCCTATTTTAACCGCAAACTTGTTGTTTGTGTACATGGATTTGATAATGTCGTATGTTTTTCACCCAGCACCACTTTCCATCAATTTGTATAGCAGACCCTCATGCCAAATTGAGTTGAAGGCTTTTTTGAACTCAACAAAGCATGAGAAGACTTTCACTGAGGAAATGTACGAGTCTGCTGTTAATGATAATGCAGAGGATTTTCCCAAGGTTGCTGTTGTTGGGGTCAAATTTGTCTCCACTTTTGTGGATTGGGGTGATCAGTCCTTGGTTCCAAATATTGGGGAAGATGCCAGAGCTAAGGATGATGTTAAAGAGTTTTAGTATAGCCAAGTGGAATTTGTTGTCTGTATATTTTATCATTTCATTGAGGATACCATCACCACCACAGGCCTTTTTGGGTTGGAGGGTTTATATTTTGTCCAGTAGTTCATTCAAGGTAATTGTCACATCCTATTTTCTATGGTAGAGTAGGTCAGGGCGTGACAGGGGGTGTTTTTCTATGTTTTGTATTTCTATGTTCATGTTCTAGTTTTGTATTTCTATGTTGGTTTTGTTTGGGATGATCTCCAATTAGAGGCAGCTGGTCCTCGTTGTCTCTAATTGGAGGTCATATTTAAGTAGGTGTTTTTCCCACCTGGGTTTGTGGGAGATTGATTTTGAGTTAGTGTATGTTTCACCTCTGCGTCACGGTTTGTTGTTTTTTTGTCATTCAGTTTATTTATGTATTGCATAGTTTCACAGTATAAATAAAATGTGGAACGACACACACGCTGCACTTTGGTCCGCTTCTCCTTACGACAACCGTGACAGTAATTGGAGAATCCAGTGGGTTCTGGTCGTCTTTAATAGCTAATATTTTAATATCTAATAATAATAATATTTTAATATTATAAGATTTGTATTTTATCAGGTATGTTTTTGCTTTTTGTTCTTTGTTATAGAGTCAAAAAGATTGGAGAAGTGGTTTACCCAGACATCTCCGTTTTGGATAGATAACTCTTCGTGATGTTGTTAGTTTAGAGTTTTCCAATTTTCCCAGAAGTGGTTAGATTCTATGGATTCTTCAATTACATTGAGCTGATTTCTGACGTGCTGTTCCTTCTTTCTCCGTAGTGTATTTCTGTATTGATTTAGTGACTCACCATAGTGAAGGCTTAAGCTCAGGTTTTCTGGGTCTCTCTGTTTTTGGTTGGATAGGTTTCTCAATTTCTTTGGTTTATGCATTCTTCATCAAACCATTTGTCATTGTTGTTAAGTTGCTTTAGTTTTCTGTTTGAAATTTTTAGATTAGATGGGGAGCTGAGAGGTCAAATATACTGTTGACATTTTCTACTGCCAAATTTACACCGTCACTATTACAGTGGAACGTTTTATCCAGGAAGTTGTCTAGAAGAGATTGAATTTGTTGCTAATTGGTTTTTGGTAGGTTTTCACACTACTTTCCTTCCATCTATAGTATTTCTTAATATTACTCAGTTCCTTTGGCTTTGATGCATCATGATTGAGTATTTCTCTGCTCAAGTAGAGTGAGATTTTGCTGTGATCTGATAGGGGTGTTAGTGGGCTGACGGTGAACACTCTGAGAGACTCTCATATGGGGGAGGGAATGCTGTCACCTCCAGGCAGGTGTTTGTCCCCCTGTGTGCTGAGGGTGTTAGATTCTTGTCCAGTTCTGGCATTTGTCACCACAGACTAGTACATGTCCCTGAGCCTGGAAATGATTGATTTCCCCCTCCAGGATGGAGAAGCTGTCTTCATTAAAGTATGGGGATTCTAGTGGGGGGATATAGGTAGGATGGAGAAGCTGTCTTCATTAAAGTATGGGGATTCTAGTGGGGGGATATAGGTAGGATGGAGACGCTGTCTTCATTATAGTATGGGGATTCTAGTGGGGGGATATAGGTAGGATGGAGACGCTGTCTTCATTATAGTATGGGGATTCTAGTGGGGGGATATAGGTAGGATGGAGAAGCTGTCTTCATTAAAGTATGGAGATTCTAGTGGGGGGATATAGGTAGGATGGAGAAGCTGTCTTCATTAAAGTATGGGGATTCTAGTGGGGGGATATAGGTAGGATGGAGAAGCTGTCTTCATTAAAGTATGGGGATTCTAGTGGGGGGATATAGGTAGGATGGAGAAGCTGTCTTCATTATAGTATGGGGATTCTAGTGGGGGATATAGGTAGGATGGAGAAGCTGTCTTCATTATAGTATGGGGATTCTAGTGGGGGGATATAGGTAGCACACAGGAGGACATTTTTCTCTGTTAAGATCATATACTTTACAATTTCTAGCCAAATGTAAAATGTTCCTGTTTTGATTAAATTAATAGAGTGAGTTAGGTCTGCTCTATACCAAATTAGCAAACCCCCTGAGTCTCTTCCCTGTTTCACACCTGGTAGTTTGGTGGATGGGACTACCAGCTCTCTGTAACCTAGAGGGCAACCAGTGGGTCCGTCTCCTCTATACCATGTTTCTTGTAGGATGACAATGTCTGTATTTCCGATATCTTTGAAGTCCATGTTCCTGCTATTTAGGCCAAAGGCAGATGACCTCAGGCCTTGGATATTCCAGGATGAGATAGTGACGGCTTTGTGTTCCATAAAGCGTCCAATGTTGCTAGTCATGTGGTTTGGCCTCAGAATCTGCTGAGCATCTGGTACATGCCATTGGCTTGGGCTAGTGTAAGAGTGGGGGTTGGGCCTGTTTGCTTGCTCACGGCCTGGGCGTATGTGTGATTTCCATGTTGAGGCCTTCTTTGCGGGGGGCCTCTCTGTCTCTCTCTGTCTCTTTCTCTTCTCTCTCTAGCTGCCTGGCAGACTGAGCAATGGCCCAGCCCATTGTACTTCCATCCAAACACTCAAATGAATTAAACACAGACAGCATGTAATTTCACAAACTCCCCAAATCTAGCATTGGTACACACTCTGAAGGCATACAAAACTAAGACACATTTTTTCAGTGATTACTGCTTCCAGGGTACGAGATGTTCTTTTCATTCTGTCACCCATAAAAATGTCTTCAATTTTGAGCCCAGCAGAGTATAACTGGAGGATTTGATTATGTGGATCAACTGTTATTGTTTGGTTTCATTGCTAGGCTACAACAAAACCATGGCAACCACGTAGGTCCCCAAGACCAGGGTTAAAAACCATGGCAACCACGTAGGTCCCCAGGACCAGGGTTAAAAACCATGGCAACCACGTAGGTCTCCAGGACCAGGGTTAAAAACCATGGCAACCACGTAGGTCTCCAGGACCAGGGTTAAAAACCATGGCAACCACGTAGGTCTCCAGGACCAGGGTTAAAAACCATGGCAACCACGTAGATCTCCAGGACCAGGGTTAAAAACCATGGCAACCACGTAGGTCACCAGGACCAGGGTTAAAAACCATGGCAACCACGTAGGTCTCCAGGACCAGGGTTAAAAACCATGGCAACCACGTAGGTCTCCAGGACCAGGGTTAAAAACCATGGCAACCACGTAGGTCCCCAGGACCAGGGTTAAAAACCATGGCAACCACGTAGGTCTCCAGGACCAGGGTTAAAAACCATGGCAACCACGTAGGTCACCAGGACCAGGGTTAAAAACCATGGCAACCACATAGGTCTCCAGGGTGTGTGTGTGTGTGTGTGTCAGGGCCACCATGTGTAAATAGAGGCCACAGGGAACTAATATAGCTGATTTCACACCTCCACAAGGGACATGAAGCTGGGCAGTACACACACACACACACACACACACACACACACACACCTGCACAAGGGACATGGAGCTGGGCAGTACACACACTTACAGTACAGTGCATCCAGTCCTGCTGTAACGGTCCATTTGCTCTAAACCCATTGCCACTAATAGAAAAAAACAGGGAGATTGATGAGTGTTAAGAAATGAATCAGGTGGCATAACGAATCAAACCACATGATGAGTGTTGAGAATAGCCTTCACACAAGAAACACTTCTCTTGATGACCAATACAATAGGGACCTATCTGAACCTGTCCAATTTAAACTATTGTTTTCATTGCAAAACATTTTGTTGTCAACGGTTTCAACTTACGTTTACCACCCCAGTTAATTTTTTTTTATTTCACCTTTATTTAACCAGGTAGGCTAGTTGAGAACAAGTACTCATTTACAACTGCGACCTGGCCAAGATAAAGCAAAGCAGTGTGACAGAAACAACAACACAGAGTTACACATTGGATAAACAAGCGTACAGTCAATGTCACAATAGAAAAAAAAGACAGTCTATATACAGTGGGTGCAAATGGCGTGAGGAGGTAAGGCAATAAATAGGCCATAGTAGCGAAGTAATTACTATTTAGCAGATTAACACTGGAGTGATAGATGACCAGATGATGGTGTGTAAGTAGTGATAATGGTGTGCAAAAAGAGCAGCACAGTAAATAAAAACAATATGGGGATGAGGTAGGTAGATTGGGTGGGCTATTTTCAGATGGACTATGTACAGCTGCAGCGATCGGTTAGCTGCTCAGATAGCTGATGTTTAAAGTTAGCGAGAGTTGCCAAACGTTCGAGAACGTTGCCCGAAAGAAGTGCCTTGAGAAGAGCCCGACGTGATTACTTATTCTAAATGTCAAAGAGCGAAATGTTTTGTTCTACACAGCATATTTCTATCTGAACGTTCTAAAACGTTACGTCCTGCTGAACGCGCCACCAGGAAGTGACTACGGGTGTAGTTAGGGCGGTAAACACAATCTCAAGAAACCGTTGAGCCTTGTGTGATACACTGCAACTCCGGGTGACAACTCCCTCTGTAGCTAACTACTGTACAATGGAGTCCATGGAAATGTTGGGATTACATCGGCTCTTTATATTCAACCATTAGGAATAACCAGGGACAGAACTGCACTGTTAGAAACCCTTTCCACAGAGTAGTGTAAAATACTTATGTAAAAATACTTAAAAGTACACTTAAGTCGTTTTTTGGAGTATCTGTACTTTACTATTTATATTTTAGAGAACTTTTACTTCAGTACATTCCTAAAAATTAACATTTTTACTCCATATATTTTCCATGACAACCAAAAGTACTAGTTACATTTTGAATTCAACGCACTTATCAAGAGAACAAGTGGTTATCCGTACTGCCTCTGATCTGGCAGACTCTGATCTGGCAGGCAGACTCTGATCTGGCAGGCAGACTCTGATCTGGCAGGCAGACTCTGATCTGGCAGGCAGACTCTGATCTGGCTGGCAGACTCTGATCTGGCAGGCAGACTCTGATCTGGCTGGCAGACTCTGATCTGGCTGGCAGACTCTGATCTGGCTGGCAGACTCTGATCTGGCTGGCAGACTCTGATAACGGTGACGTCTGCTTTGCTTAGTATAAGGACGTTTAAATGATTTATACTTTTTTTTACTTTTACTTTTGATACTTAAGTATATTTTAGCAAATACATTTACTTTTTTTTACTTAAGTATATTTAAAACCAAATACTTTGGGATTTTTACTCAAGTAGTATTTTACTGAGTAACTTTCTATTAAGGTGTCTATACTTTGAGTTAAGCATTAATCCTTACACGGAACCCAAACCGGCAGCGACATGCGCCATCGTGCGCAAATTGATTTTGTCCCCCCGACACCAAACGCGATCACGACACGCATGTTGAAATATCAAAACAAACTCTGAACCAATTATATTAATTTGAGGAAAGGTCGAAAAGCATTCAACATTTATGGCAATTTAGCTAGCTAGCTTGCAGTTGCTAGCTAATGTGTCCTATTTAGCTAGCTTGCTGTTGCTAGCTAATTTGTCCTGGGATATAAATGTTGCGTTGTTATTTTACCTGAAATGCACAAGGTCCTCTACTTCGACAATTAATCCACACATAAAACGGTCACCCGAATCGTTTCTAGTCATCTCTCCTTCCTTCCAGGCTTTTTCTTCTTTGGACTTTATATGGCGATTGGCATCTAACTTTCATAGTATTACCACGACCGACCGACCGACCTCAGTTCATCTTTCAATCACCCACGTGGGTATAACCAATGAGGAGATGGCACGTGGTTATCTGCTTCTATAAACCGATGAGGAGATGGGAGAGGCAGGACTTGTACAGCGTTCAGCATCACAAATAGAACTGACTTCTATTTTAGCGCTTAGCAAAACAGACGCTCGTTGGCGCTGCGCAAGCAGTGTGGGTGCAATAATTGAATAACATGTATGTTAAAACTTATTTGGTAACGTGAGCGGTTTGGTCAGCAAAATATATAGGTAACTGACCAAATAACGTTAAATGAGGGATACAACGTATATTGAAATCAGATGCTTCCACACAGGTGTGGCTCCAGAGTTAATGAAGCAATTAACAACCCATCATGCTTAGGGTCATGTATTAAAAATGCTGGGCAAGCCATTATTTTGGCTGCCGTGGCTAATCCCCAAAAGGACAACAAAGCCCTCATGCACAGATCACGAGTAGTCATTGAATGGTTTGATGAGCATGGAAAAGATGTAAACCATACGCCATGGTCGTCTCAGTCACCAGACCTCAAACCCAATTGGACACTTGTGGGAGATTCTGAAGTGGCGCCTAGAGACAGTGTTTTCCACAACCATCAACAAAACACCAAATTATGGAATATCTCGTGGAAGAATGGTGTCACATCCCTCCAAAAGATTTCCAGACACTAGTAGAATCTATGCCAAGGTACATTGAAGCTGTTCTGGCTCGTGGTGACCCAACACCCTATTAAAACTTCTTATGGATCAAATCCCGTTAACGGGATCGATTTGACAACATCCGGTGAAATGGCAGAGCGCCAAATTCAAATTAAATTGCTAGAAATATTTAACTTTCATACAATCACAAGTGCAAGACATCAAATTAAAGCTTTACTTCTTTTTAATCCAGCCACTGTGTCAGATTTCAAAAAGGCTTTACGGCGAAAGCAAACCATGCTATTATCTGAGGACAGCGCCCCATCAAACAAACATAGACAATCATATTAAGGATAACATTCATGCCTTACCTTTGACGAGCTTCCTCTGTTGGCACTCCAATATGTCACATAAACATCACAAATTATTATATGATGTATCAGGGCTGGATGGTGAGTACAGTATTCAACTAGTTATTATATGATGTATCAGGACTGGATGGTGAGTACAGTATTCAACTAGTTATTATATGATGTATCAGGACTGGATGGTGAGTACAGTATTCAACTAGTTATTATATGATGTATCAGGACTGGATGGTGAGTACAGTATTCAACTAGTTATTATATGATGTATCAGGGCTGGATGGTGAGTACAGTATTCAACTAGTTATTATATGATGTATCAGGACTGGATGGTGAGTACAGTATTCAACTAGTTATTATATGATGTATCAGGGCTGGATGGTGAGTACAGTATTCAACTAGTTATTATATGATGTATCAGGACTGGATGGTGAGTACAGTATTCAACTAGTTATTATATGATGTATCAGGACTGGATGGTGAGTACAGTATTCAACTAGTTATTATATGATGTATCAGGACTGGATGGTGAGTACAGTATTCAACTAGTTATTATATGATGTATCAGGACTGGATGGTGAGTACAGTATTCAACTAGATATTATATGATGTATCAGGACTGGATGGTGAGTACAGTATTCAACTAGTTATTATATGATGTATCAGGACTGGATGGTGAGTACAGTATTCAACTAGTTATTATATGATGTATCAGGGCTGGATGGTGAGTACAGTATTCAACTAGTTATTATATGATGTATCAGGACTGGATGGTGAGTACAGTATTCAACTAGTTATTATATGATGTATCAGGGCTGGATGGTGAGTACAGTATTCAACTAGTTATTATATGATGTATCAGGACTGGATGGTGAGTACAGTATTCAACTAGTTATTATATGATGTATCAGGGCTGGATGGTGAGTACAGTATTCAACTAGTTATTATATGATGTATCAGGGCTGGATGGTGAGTACAGTATTCAACTAGTTATTATATGATGTATCAGGGCTGGATGGTGAGTACAGTATTCAACTAGTTATTATATGATGTATCAGGGCTGGATGGTGAGTACAGTATTCAACTAGTTATTATATGATGTATCAGGGCTGGATGGTGAGTACAGTATTCAACTAGTTATTATATGATGTATCAGGGCTGGATGGTGAGTACAGTATTCAACTAGTTATTATATGATGTATCAGGACTGGATGGTGAGTACAGTATTCAACTAGTTATTATATGATGTATCAGGGCTGGATGGTGAGTACAGTATTCAACTAGTTATTATATGATGTATCAGGACTGGATGGTGAGTACAGTATTCAACTAGTTATTATATGATGTATCAGGACTGGATGGTGAGTACAGTATTCAACTAGTTATTATATGATGTATCAGGACTGGATGGTGAGTACAGTATTCAACTAGTTATTATATGATGTATCAGGACTGGATGGTGAGTACAGTATTCAACTAGTTATTATATGATGTATCAGGGCTGGATGGTGAGTACAGTATTCAACTAGTTATTATATGATGTATCAGGACTGGATGGTGAGTACAGTATTCAACTACTTATTATATGATGTATCAGGGCTGGATGGTGAGTACAGTATTCAACTAGTTATTATATGATGTATCAGGACTGGATGGTGAGTACAGTATTCAACTAGTTATTATATGATGTATCAGGACTGGATGGTGAGTACAGTATTCAACTAGTTATTATATGATGTATCAGGGCTGGATGGTGAGTACAGTATTCAACTAGTTATTATATGATGTATCAGGACTGGATGGTGAGTACAGTATTCAACTAGTTATTATATGATGTATCAGGGCTGGATGATGAGTACAGTATTCAACTAGTTATTATATGATGTATCAGGACTGGATGGTGAGTACAGTATTCAACTAGTTATTATATGATGTATCAGGACTGGATGGTGAGTACAGTATTCAACTAGTTATTATATGATGTATCAGGGCTGGATGGTGAGTACAGTATTCAACTAGTTATTATATGATGTATCAGGACTGGATGGTGAGTACAGTATTCAACTAGTTATTATATGATGTATCAGGGCTGGATGGTGAGTACAGTATTCAACTAGTTATTATATGATGTATCAGGACTGGATGGTGAGTACAGTATTCAACTAGTTATTATATGATGTATCAGGACTGGATGGTGAGTACAGTATTCAACTAGTTATTATATGATGTATCAGGACTGGATGGTGAGTACAGTATTCAACTAGTTATTATATGATGTATCAGGACTGGATGGTGAGTACAGTATTCAACTAGTTATTATATGATGCATCAGGACTGGATGGTGAGTACAGTATTCAACTAGTTATTATATGATGCATCAGGACTGGATGGTGAGTACAGTATTCAACTAGTTATTATATGATGCATCAGGACTGGATGGTGAGTACAGTATTCAACTAGTTATTATATGATGTATCAGGGCTGGATGGTGAGTACAGTATTCAACTAGTTATTATATGATGTATCAGGACTGGATGGTGAGTACAGTATTCAACTAGTTATTATATGATGTATCAGGGCTGGATGGTGAGTACAGTATTCAACTAGTTATTATATGATGTATCAGGACTGGATGGTGAGTACAGTATTCAACTAGTTATTATATGATGTATCAGGGCTGGATGGTGAGTACAGTATTCAACTAGTTATTATATGATGTATCAGGACTGGATGGTGAGTACAGTATTCAACTAGTTATTATATGATGTATCAGGACTGGATGGTGAGTACAGTATTCAACTAGTTATTATATGATGTATCAGGACTGGATGGTGAGTACAGTATTCAACTAGTTATTATATGATGTATCAGGACTGGATGGTGAGTACAGTATTCAACTAGTTATTATATGATATATCAGGACTGGATGGTGAGTACAGTATTCAACTAGTTATTATATGATGTATCAGGGCTGGATGGTGAGTACAGTATAGAGCTGTTGCTTGGACTGCATGTCAAATGACACTCTATTCCCGATTTAGTGCACAAATTTTGACCAGAGCCCTGGGAAGATTTTTATGAGCTTTGGTCTAAAGTAGTGCACTATATAGGGAATAGGGTGCCATAGGGCTCTGGTCTAAAGTCGTGCACTAAATAGGGAATAGGGTGCCATAGGGCTCTGGTCAAAAGTAGTGCACTAAATAGGGAATAGGGTGCCATAGGGCTCTGGTCAAAAGTAGTGCACTAAATAGGGAATAGGGTGCCATAGGGCTCTGGTCAAAAGTCATGCACCAAATAGGGAATAGGGTGCCATAGGGCTCTGGTCAAAAGTAGTGCACTAAATAGGGAATAGGGTGCCATAGGGCTCTGGTCAAAAGTAGTGCACTAAATAGGGAATAGGGTGCCATAGGGCTCTGGTCAAAAGTAGTGCACTAAATAGGGAATAGGCTGCCATAGGGCTCTGGTCAAAAGTAGTGCACTAAATAGGGAATAGGGTGCCATAGGGCTCTGGTCAAAAGTCATGCACCAAATAGGGAATAGGGTGCCATAGGGCTCTGGTCAAAAGTAGTGCACTAAATAGGGAATAGGGTGCCATAGGGCTCTGGTCAAAAGTAGTGCACTAAATAGGGAATAGGGTGCCATAGGGCTCTGGTCAAAAGTAGTGCACTAAATAGGGAATAGGGTGCCATAGGGCTCTGGTCAAAAGTAGTGCACTATATAGGGAATAGGGTGCCATAGGGCTCTGGTCAAAAGTAGTGCACTAAATAGGGAACAGGGTGCCATAGGGCTCTGGTCAAAAGTAGTGCACTAAATAGGGAATAGGGTGCCATAGGGCTCTGGTCAAAAGTAGTGCACTAAATAGGGAATAGGGCGCCGGAACGCAGACTTAATATCCTGTACAGACATCAGACGATTATCTTATTGGCTGACCCGAACTTACAGAACACTGTAGACACAGCAGCCAGATCTGTACACTGGTGTATGAAAGAAATCTATCACTTTATAAAAAAAACGTTTTAATGGGTTTGATGATCAGTGAAATTCAAAAAAGCTTCCAATTGATTGAACAGCCGTGATGACAGGACAGCACAGGACACAGCATCTCCGGGAGAGGAGCTTATTAACCGATAAACATGGGATTAAAGAAACCCATTCTGAATTCGATGCCAAGACTCACTTATTATTATAATGTATGTTGGGCTTAATTAGCATATGGAAGTATGTTTGATATACGGGATGAATAGCATGGTAAGAACAGTTTGAGATGAAAGAACAATGTGTCTTTCAGCCTGACATCTCTGTGTGTTGTTTTTAATTGGACAGCACCATTATTTTGGTTAGAGAATATTGTCGTAGGATTTCTGCCAAAACCATCAAATGAAAACCATGATGTGTGTCAAAAAACAGGAGCTGCTGGTTTCTACCTCATTCTGCCATCTGGGTAAGGTTTTCATAGGCCTGCACATTATCTTATGTTGGAGAAAATCTTCATCAAGCAGGCGGTGCTGTAGCCTAGTTAGTTAGTGAGTCTGGTTTCTACTCACAGGTTGGAGAATATCTTAGTTCATAACGCAGGCGGTGCTGTAGCCTAGTTAGTTAGTGAGTCTGGTTTCTACTCACAGGTTGGAAAATATCTTAGTTCATAAAGCAGGCGGTGCAGTAGCCTAGTTAGTGAGTCTGGTTTCTACTCACAGGTTGGAGAATATCTTAGTTCATAACGCAGGCGGTGCTGTAGCCTAGTTAGTTAGTGAGTCTGGTTTCTACTCACAGGTTGGAAAATATTAGTTCATAAAGCAGGCGGTGCTGTAGCCTAGTTAGTTAGTGAGTCTGGTTTCTACTCACAGGTTGGAGAATATCTTAGTTCATAAAGCAGGCGGTGCTGTAGCCTAGTTAGTTAGTGAGTCTGGTTTCTACTCACAGGTTGGAGAATATCTTAGTTCATAACGCAGGCGGTGCTGTAGCCTAGTTAGTTAGTGAGTCTAGTTTCTACTCACAGGTTGGAGAATATCTTAGTTCATAAAGCAGGCGGTGCTGTAGCCTAGTTAGTTAGTGAGTCTGCTTTCTACTCACAGGTTGGAGAATATCTTAGTTCATAACGCAGGCGGTGCTGTTGCCTAGTGAGTCTGTTGGTGTCTAGTTTCTGGTCAGCCATCTCCATTACTCATCAGCACTCTGGGTCTGAAGTTGCATTCCAAATGGCAGCTTATTCCCTTGGTAGTCCACTACTTTTAACCAGGTTCAACCAGGGCTCTGGTCAAAGTAGTGTACTATATAGTGAATAGGGTGCCATTTGAGATGTACTTTGGCTCTTTCTCTGACTAAGCTAAGGTGGTTGCTGGTCCCACAATGTTAGCAGTAAGAGCCGGACCTTCCTTTGCATATTCATCCTCCAGGCTTACCTCACCTGTAATGACACACTTGGAAATCTGAGCACGTCTAGGCTTGCGGCCAAAGCATGATCGATTTGTCTCTCCAGCTATCTCCACACTACAGCAATCAAATTCCACATTTTAGGGAATGGGTTGTACCTGACTAGAATTTATGATGACTTCTAGAGATTCTGGCCGGAAGGAGAGAGAGAGTCAAAGAGAGAGTCACAGAGAGAGAGAGTCACGGAGAGAGAGAGTCAGAGAGAGAGAGAGTCAGAGAGAGAGAGAGTCAGAGAGAGAGAGTCACAGAGAAAGAGAGAGTCACGGAGAAGGAGAGAGAGAGTCGGAGAGAGAGAGTCGGGGAGAGAGAGAGAGAGAGAGAGAGAGAGAGAGAGAGAGAGAGAGTCAGTGAGAATCAGAGAGAGAGAGTCAGAGAGAGAGAGAGAGTCAGAGAGTGAGAGTCAGAGAGTGAGAGTCAGAGAGTGAGAGTCAGAGAGTGAGAGTCAGAGAGAGAGAGTCAGAGTGAGTCACAGAGTGAGAGTCAGAGAGTGAGAGTCAGAGAGTGAGAGTCAGAGAGTGAGAGTCACGGAGAGGGGACAGAGAGTCGGGGAGAGGTTTCCATTCAACATTTTTATGCACATTAAGTTGGATAAAAAAAATGGCACGACAGGCCTGATGGAACCAAATGTCGACCAATCAAAAATACGCTAGGACAAGGTGGGATTCTTCTGTGTCGGTAAAATTATTTATGCAATAAATCTCGGTGGTAACACTTCTATGCTAAAAAAAATGTATATAATAACCATCATATCGAAGCAAATTTGGAGTGATGCTGTGTGGTCCTCCCGCTACGACTCGGAAAGCATGCAGTTTATTAGCCTACAGATTAAATAAACGATGATAAACTTCACGGGGTGGTGAAAAGAGTATACGAGATGAGAGAGATCCTCTTTTCCAATAAATATAGAGGGTCTTATTCTGGTGACGTGATGATCGATGCTTGGCTGCCGTTTGACAAAATAAAAATGATCTCGCTATTTTGTCCATGATAATGATCTCATCATGGGGGCTATACCCACACTGTATCTGCTAGCTGTAGGATGGAGGTCATGTGCCAATACCAGAGTGGGAACACTCGCTATATAACGCAATAGTTTTTGGTTAAAAAAAACATCAGCAGAGTTGAAAATGCAATTGAAACCCATTTAACTTTAGCATATGGTAGAACAGTCTCCTGTAATGGTGATGTATTGTAAAGTAGAACAGTCTCCTGTAATGGGGATGTATTGTAAAGTAAAACAGTCTCCTGTAATGGTGATTTATTGTAAAGTAGAACAGTCTCCTGTAATGGTGATTTATTGTAAAGTAGAACAGTCTCCTGTAATGGGGATGTATTGTAAAGTTTTACAGTCTCCTGTAATGGGGATGTATTGTAAAGTTTTACAGTCTCCTGTAATGGTGATGTATTGTAAAGTAAAACAGTCTCCTGTAATGGTGATTTATTGTAAAGTAGAACAGTCTCCTGTAATGGTGATTTATTGTAAAGTAAAACAGTCTCCTATAATGGTGATTTATTGTAAAGTAGAACAGTCTCCTATAATGGTGATTTATTGTAAAGTAGAACAGTCTCCTGTAATGGTGATTTATTGTAAAGTAGAACAGTCTCCTGTAATGGTGATGTATGGTAAAGTAGAACAGTCTCCTGTAATGGTGATGTATTGTAAAGTAGAACAGTCTCCTGTAATGGGGATGTATTGTAAAGTAAAACAGTCTCCTGTAATGGTGATTTATTGTAAAGTAGAACAGTCTCCTGTAATGGTGATTTATTGTAAAGTAGAACAGTCTCCTGTAATGGGGATGTATTGTAAAGTTTTACAGTCTCCTGTAATGGGGATGTATTGTAAAGTTTTACAGTCTCCTGTAATGGTGATGTATGGTAAAGTAGAACAGTCTCCTGTAATGGTGATGTATTGTAAAGTAAAACAGTCTCCTGTAATGGTGATTTATTGTAAAGTAGAACAGTCTCCTGTAATGGTGATTTATTGTAAAGTAAAACAGTCTCCTATAATGGTGATTTATTGTAAAGTAGAACAGTCTCCTATAATGGTGATTTATTGTAAAGTAGAACAGTCTCCTGTAATGGTGATTTATTGTAAAGTAGAACAGTCTCCTGTAATGGTGATGTATGGTAAAGTAGAACAGTCTCCTGTAATGGTGATGTATTGTAAAGTAAAACAGTTTCCTATAATGGTGATTTATTGTAAAGTAGAACAGTCTCCTGTAATGGTGATGTATTGTAAAGTATAACAGTCTCCTATAATGGTGATTTATTGTAAAGTAGAACAGTCTCCTGTAATGGGGATGTATTGTAAAGTTTTACAGTCTCCTGTAATGGTGATTTATTGTAAAGTAGAACAGCTTCCTCCTGTAATGGTGATTTATTGTAAAGTAAAACAGTCTCCTGTAATGGTGATTTATTGTAAAGTAAAACAGTCTCCTGTAATGGTGATTTATTGTAAAGTAGAACAGCTTCCTCCTGTAATGGTGATTTATTGTAAAGTAGAACAGTCTCCTGTAATGGTGATGTATTGTAAAGTAGAACAGTCTCCTGTAATGGTGATTTATTGTAAAGTAGAACAGCTTCCTCCTGTAATGGTGATTTATTGTAAAGTAGAACAGTCTCCTGTAATGGTGATGTATTGTAAAGTAGAACAGTCTCCTGTAATGGTGATGTATTGTAAAGTAGAACAGTCTCCTTCTAGAGGACAAAAGCTATGGATGCATGAATGGACCTGATATAGCATGAATGGACCTGATATAGCATGAATGGACCTGATATAGCATGAATGGACCTGATATAGCATGAATGGACCTGATATAGCATGAATGGACCTGATATAGCATGAATGGACCTGATATAGCATGAATGGACCTGATATAGCACGAATGGACCTGATATAGCATGAATGGACCTGATATAGCATGAATGGACCTGATATAGCATGAATGGACCTGATATAGCATGAATGGACCTGATATAGCATGAATGGACCTGATATAGCATGAATGGACCTGATATAGCATGAATGGACCTGATATAGCATGAATGGACCTGATATAGCATGAATGGACCTGATATAGCATGAATGGACCTGATATAGCATGAATGGACCTGATATAGCATGAATGGACCTGATATAGCATGAATGGACCTGATATAGCATGAATGGACCTGATATAGCATGAATGGACCTGATATAGCATGAATGGACCTGATATAGCATGAATGGACCTGATATAGCATGAATGGACCTGATATAGCATGAATGGACCTGATATAGCACGAATGGACCTGATATAGCATGAATGGACCTGATATAACATGAATGGACCTGATATAGCATGAATGGACCTGATATAGCACGAATGGACCTGATATAGCACGAATGGACCTGATATAGCATGAATGGACCTGATATAACATGAATGGACCTGATATAGCACGAATGGACCTGATGTAGTATGATGGATCTGATAGTGGATGGGCTTTGGACTATTTCTCTGTTTTACCTCGCTGTATAGGCTAGCACAACACTCACACACACATGTACCCCTCTCTCTGTCAATCCTTTTAACTCACATACAGTTCATTCTAAATTCTAAATCAGAACATTAAGCTATATTTGATGTTGTGAACCTTTGGAACATTTGGAACCTGGAAGTGCTACAGTTTCATTCTGATGCACAGGGGCCTGACATCTATGTCATAACTCCTGCACATATTTCATATTCGACTACATTCTGCATCTTAAAAAAAGAGAGAATACATTGAATGCATCCCAAATGGAACCCTATTCACCATCCCAAATGGAACCCTATTCACCATCCCAATTGGAACCCTATTCACCATCCCAAATGGAACCCTATTCACCATCCCAAATGGAACCCTATTCACCATCCCAAATGGAACCCTATTCACCATCCCAAATGGAACCCTATTCACCATCCCAATTGGAACCCTATTCATCATCCCAAATGTTACCCTATTTGCCACCCTACGTGGAACCCTATTCGCCACCCCACGTGGAACCCAATTCGCCATCCCACATGGAACCCTATTCGCCATCCCAAATGGAACCCTATTCGCCATCCCAAATGTTACCCTATTCGCCATCCCGAAGGGCACCCTATTCACTATCCCAAATGGAACCCTATTCACTATTCAAAATGGAACCCTATTCGCCATCCCAAATGGAACCCTATTCGCCATCCCACATGGAACCCTATTCGCCATCCCAAATGGAACCCTATTCGCCATCCCGAAGGGCACCCTATTCACTATCCCAAATGGAACCCTATTCACTATCCAAAATGGAACCCTATTCGCCATCCCACATGGAACCCTATTCGCCATCCCAATTGGAACCCTATTCGCCATCCCACATGGAACCCTATTCGCCATCCCAATTGGAACCCTATTCACCATCCCAAATGGAACCCTATTCGCCATCCCACATGGAACCCTATTCGCCATCCCACATGGAACCCTATTCACCATCTTTGACTATTTCTACTCCATATTGAGATGAGATGCTTGAAGTGATTTTAATCTTTAACATTGTTTCGGCTCCCTTCAGGGTCTTTCAAAAAGATAATTACTACTGAGAAAGCCCTGTCTTGTACAGTACAGTACAGTACACACACACACACACACAGAGTTGAATATAGCAGTTAGAGAGATTTTAAATGAGCAGCATCCTTTTGGTTTCCCTCGGGTGACTGACTATGCTCATTTACCTGGCAGGAGCGGTAGAGCCTCTCTCTCTCTGTATCCCTGCTATAACAGGACATTTCGTGTGTTCCAATATGTGGCCTGTTATGACAACATGGACGGTGCTGTAGTGCATTCTGGGACTGTTCTCTCCCTCTGGCTCTACCTCAAGGGAGTTCCCTCTCTTCTTCCTCCTCTCTCTCTCTCTCTCTCTCTCTCTCTCTCTCTCTCTCTCTCTCTCTCTCCTCTCTCTCTCTCTCTCTCTCTCTCTCTCTCTCTCTCTCTCTCTCTCTCTCTCTCTCTCTCTCTCCTCTCTCTCTCTCTCTCTCTCTCTCTCTCTCTCTCTCTCTCTCTCTCTCTCTCTCTCTCTCTCTCTCTCTCTCTCAACCCCTCCATTGCCTCCATCTCTCCAGCCTCTCCCTCCTTCCTCACTCTCTTCTCCAGGGTTTCTCTCTTTCATAGTTGGTTGAGTCTCTCTCCTCCCACAGGGGGTTCAAGTGCTATTGCTGGTTCATTTTTTTTGGGGGGGGGGGGGCGGGGTCGAGGTGAGAGGATAATTATTTAAGATACTGTTTGAAGAGGTAGGGTTTCAGATGTTTCCGGAAGTTGGGCAGGGACGCTGCTGTTCTAGCTTCAAGGAGAAGCTGGTTCCACCATTGGGGTACAAGGACAGAGAAGAGCTTGGACTGGGCTGAGCTGCCCTTCCGTAGGGGTGGGAGAGGCCAAGAGACTTGAGGTGGCAGAACGGAGTGCTCTGGTTGGGTCTTGTAGTGGATGTGAGCTTCGAATAGAAATCAGTGCAGTGTGCAGAAGAGCGGGGTGACATGAGCGATCTTGGGAAGGTTGAAAACCAGGCAGGCTGCAGCATTCTGGATAAATTGCAGGGGTTTGATGGCACAAGCGGGAAGCCCCGGCAACAGCGGGTTTCAGTAGTCCAGACGGGAGAAGACAAGTGTCTGGATTAGGACCTGTAGTTTTTGCCTCCCTCTCTTCCCCAAGGTTTCTGTCCCCCACAGTTGGCTAGGCCTGGTCATCCACTCCCCTGCATTCCTGTCCCCCTCTCCAGTCCCCGCCTCTCCTTCTCCTTCCCTCCTCTCCTTTCCCCTGCCTTCCTCCTCTCTCTCTCTCTCTCTCTCTCTCTCAGTCTCTCTGTCTCTCTCTCTCTCTCTCTCTCTCCCTCTCTCTCTCCCTCTCTCTCTCCCTCTCTCTCTCCCTCTCTCCCTCTCTCCCTCGCGGTTTTTCCTCCCCCAGGGCACCTGTCCTCCAAAGTTGGTAAGGGTCTGTCCCCAGCGATCTAGAGACGCCTCCTGCTTTAGGGGGATCCAGTCGACTGAACAATCTAAAATTACATCCGAGTTGCAGAACTGTAATCACAGATGTCTGTTTTATGTTTGGCAGTACCCACACCTCTCTCTCCTTATCTCTCCCCGTCCCTCTCCCTCTCCCTCACTCTCTGTCTCTTCCTATGTCTCTCTTTCTGTCTCTCTCTCTTTCTGTCTCTCCCTATGTCTCTCTCTATGTCTCTTTCTGTCTCTCTGTCTCTCCCTATGTCTCTCTCTCTGTCTCTTCCTATGTCTCTCTTTCTGTCTCTCTCTCTGTCTCTCCCTCTTCCTCTCTCTCGGTCTCCCTATGTCTCTCTCTCTTTCTGTCTCACATTACTGTATGATTCATTCAGTGACTGAAGTACACGTGATACTGCTGTGTTCTCATCCTTCAAAAAGGTTTTATGTAATGATTTAATCACTGGTAAAAGTTCAATCAGCATGTTTAGCTAGTATACAGAAATGACACCTAATTTGCACATGGAGTGACACGTCCCATTTTCTGGCCTATCCAGACGCAGGATCGATTGCCTCTGGGATGTGAACCTCGCAGCTTCCTCTTACAATACGGCATATGGAACGGGAGAACGCCCGCGATAGCAGAAATAGCAGCATCACCTCGCTGTGACGTTCTCAGATGGATTTAGAGCTCTCATCTTGGTCACAGAGGGTTTAAGCGTCAGAAAATTGTCTGTCGTCAGTTAAATAAAGATTGTGCCAATTTTGTACTGTGATTAAGTATGGTCGTATATATTTTACTGTTAAGGTGAAATATTATAGTAAGTCGTTTATTAATTTGATTGAAATCCTGTCACGACTTCCACCGAAGGTGGGTCCTCTCCCTGTTCGGGCGGTGCTCGGCTGTCGTCGTCGCCGGTCTACTAGCTGCCACTGATCCTTTTTTCCTTTTTCGTTTAGTCTTGTCTGTTTTGTTTGTGCACCTGTTCCTTGTTTAAGTTTATTAGTTAGGGTATTTATTTTCTCTCTACCCGCTTTGTTTCGTGCGGGTTTAATTTCGTTTCCCTGTTTTATGTTGTGTGACGTAATTATTATTTTTTGGTTCATCTATTTCATTCGGGTGTATGTCCTCAGGATTTCGTTCTATTGGTTATTTTGGACTGTGTATGTTGGTCTTGTGCCTGGATGTTTCTTTTTGATGGACTTTATTAAACTCATGTGATTGCATTTATCTCCTCTCCTGCGCCTGATTCCTACACCCACCTCTCGTAGAGAGACGTGACAAATCCTTTCTAAATATAGTAACAATCATTTCGCTTTTGTTGAATAGGAAAATAATATATGAATTGTGATATTATCATCGTATTTGTATCGTGTTCTTGAGCTTGTGTGCTCAAAAGTGACTTCATCTCAGCAATTTATAACTATTTTTTACCAGGAAGGTGCGATTTTAATCTTTCTGGCGGCATAAGAATTACTAGGTATTGTTTATGGCCGTTTCATGATAAATAATTGCTTTTGCGTGTGTCTATCTAGGAGGAAATCTACATTTTGACATTTAAAAAAAAACTCTCTCTCATCATTCCTCTTTCTCTCGTTGTGATGTTTCGAACTGCAGATTTAACAACTGCAGATATCTGTCAAATCTTAATTTGACCAGTTTCTCCCAACACGAAAATAATCATGCAGCAACAGGAAATGTGATTTATTTTTTGTGGATTATAATGAATGGAAATTGTTTGTAGAGGTTGACACATATTTAATTAGGATAACAAGGAAGGTGCGATTTTAATCTTTCTGGCGGCATAAGAATTACTAGGTATTGTTTATGGCCGTTTCATGATAAATAATTGCTTTTGCGTGTGTCTATCTAGGAGGAAATCTACATTTTGACATTTAAAAAAAACTCTCTCTCATCATTCCTCTTTCTCTCGTTGTGATGTTTCGAACTGCAGATTTAACAACTGCAGATATCTGTCAAATCTTAATTTGACCAGTTTCTCCCAACACGAAAATAATCATGCAGCAACAGGAAATGTGATTTATTTTTTGTGGATTATAATGAATGGAAATTGTTTGTAGAGGTTGACACATATTTAATTAGGATAAATCAAAGTCAGACATTTTTTAAGTGGAAATTACAAACTTTGGAAGACTTTTAAAACCTTCAATTCACTGGTTTCGCGATCACATGAAGAGAGTCAAGCAGTTAATGTCCATGTTCAGTATGAAGCTTATACTGTATACATATACTGTGGTGTTTGTATCCAGATCGGAAGAATTGACAGGAACAGATCGCAATTTACTGGAGTGGGGGGGGGGGGGGGGGTGATTTGGGGAGGTTTGTGTGATATTTATTGGGCACAGGAGTGGAGAGTGCGATGTATTTCCTGGTTAACAGTTGCTCTTTGGAATGTTTTACTGTGTAATTTGTTCCACACTAGTCACATGTCCTCATCTGCCTGCATGCTCCTCTATATCAAGGTGTTTTAGTACTTCGACTTATGACCTACACTATTACTGTACCACAGGTCAATATAGTCTACCAGTCTAACTAACTATTACTGTACCACAGGTCAATATAGTCTACCAGTCTAACTATTACTGTACCACAGGTCAATATAGTCTACCAGTCTAACTAACTATTACTGTACCACAGGTCAATATAGTCTACCAGTCTAACTATTACTGTACCACAGGTCAATATGGTCTACCAGTCTAACTAACTATTACTGTACCACAGGTCAATATAGTCTACCAGTCTAACTAACTATTACTGTACCACAGGTCAATATAGTTTACCAGTCTAACTAACTATTACTGTACCACAGGTCAATATAGTCTACCAGTCTAACTATTACTGTACCACAGGTCAATATAGTCTACCAGTCTAACTATTACTGTACCACAGGTCAATATAGTCTACCAGTCTATCCTGCCCTCTATCCACCATTCATAGTGACAATATGGTCTACCAGTCGAACAGTCCGTCCTGTCCTCTATCCACCAATAGTAGTAGTTGGATCATTTGTCCAGATCTGCAATTGGCCAACTAGCAATCATACCACAGATAAAAGCATTCGAAGCTGCATCAATATTCAAAATGAATCAACAAGAAGAACAATGAATAGCTGAAAGGCACCGCACAGCCCAGTGAACACATGAAACTCATCTCAGAAAGCTCCCCTATTGATGTTGTTTAGGGACAATGCAACTATCCTAACTAGACTGCAGTAGCCTACATCACCACAATGCAATGAATGACTATATTACTGTTTTCAAGTGAGTACAAAATTCTACTCTAGGCTGCAGGTAAAATGTGATTTGAATGTTTCATTTGGACCAGATGTGGGTCTATTCTGGACAGTTGATAAGGATCAGTAATGTGGGTCTACTCTCTACAGTTGATAAGGATCAGTAGTGGGTCTACTCTGGACAGTTGATAAGGATCAGTAGTGGGTCTATTCTGGACAGTTGATAAGGATCAGTAATGTGGGTCTACTCTCTACAGTTGATAAGGATCAGTAGTGGGTCTACTCTGGACAGTTTATAAGGATCAGTAGTGGGTCTACTCTCTACAGTTGATAAGGATCAGTAGTGGGTCTACTCTGGACAGTTTATAAGGATCAGTAGTGGGTCTACTCTGGACAGTTTATAAGGATCAGTAGTGGGTCTACTCTCTACAGTTGATAAGGATCAGTAGTGGGTCTACTCTGGACAGTTGATAAGGATCAGTAGTGGGTCTATTCTGGACAGTTGATAAGGATCAGTAATGTGGGTCTACTCTCTACAGTTGATAAGGATCAGTAGTGGGTCTACTCTGGACAGTTTATAAGGATCAGTAGTGGGTCTACTCTCTACAGTTGATAAGGATCAGTAGTGGGTCTACTCTGGACAGTTGATAAGGATCAGTAGTGGGTCTATTCTGGACAGTTTATAAGGATCAGTAGTGGGTCTACTCTGGACAGTTGATAAGGATCAGTAGTGGGTCTACTCTGGACAGTTGATAAGGATCAGTAGTGGGTCTACTCTGGACAGTTTATAAGGATCAGTAGTGGGTCTACTCTGGACAGTTGATAAGGATCAGTAATGTGGGTCTACTCTGGACAGTTGATAAGGATCAGTAGTGGGTCTACTCTCTAATCCCTGCGGCTCTTCCTTGCGCAACTAGAACCAAACGCTTCAAATATAACCAAAATATTTATAATTTAACTTCTCAAATGTATGACCTTTTATACGTGGCATAAACACAACCAGTCACGTTTTTTAATTGGATAATTCTACTTCAAACATCTCCAGTAAGCATGCACTTGTTCATCCAAAATATAATTCCAGCATCTTTAAAATGGCTTGACATTAACCAGGTTTCCATCCAACCTTTTTATGCAGTAAAGTAGCTTACACGCTGGATATATAAAAAAAAAAATGGCAAGACATCATGGAATATGTTGCTGTTTTATTAGTCTTATTACAGATGAAATAAATGATAAACTTCACAGGGTGGTGAAAGAGTAAAGGAGATGAGATTGATCCTCTTTTCCAATAAATATAGAGGGTCTTATTCTGGTGACGTGATGATCGATGCTTGGCTGCCGTTTGACAAAATAAATACAAAAATCTTGCACTTTTGTCCACACTAATCTCGTCACGTAGTAGGCTATACCTGCACTGTATCTGCAAGCTGTAGGCTAGAGCACACGTGTCAATACCAGAATGGGCTCATTGGCTGTATCTAGGCAACACGTATGGTGACTAAACCAGCAGTAGGCCTAGAGTTAAAATTGCCATGGAAACCCATTTAACTTGAAATAAAATTATTAGATACATGGGAAATTAACACCAAAGTTATTTTAAGGTGCACTACGTCTTTACACACAGACTTTTATCTGTAACAAGTCAGTTTGATGGAAAGACAACTGTGATGGGAAAATGCGACAGGGTTTCCCTTATCCGATAATTGCAGCTTTTGGCTGATCAAATGAAAAGCCAAATAAATACAATTGTAGCTGGCCGAATTGTCCTTGAGAGGCTGTCGATCGTAGCCTACACCCACCATATTTGCGCATCAGCACCATTCTCTCATGCCTTGCACGCATGTCAGCGTACTGTTGAGGAGAGCGAGTGAGAGAGGAAGCCTTGACCACTATTGATTGTGAAGATGGAGGCCTTTTTCATTGAAGATAAACACAAGTTAGAGGAGAAAGAGCATATGCCTATAGTGAACAGCCTACAAGGAGAATTTAATACGTTTTAATATTGTAGTGGAAGATGAGAAGCACGTTGGCATGGCCAAATGCAGGCTACTGTGCAACTTCCTATTCAAGGTAGGATGCAATTTTGGAACTTAAATGTATTTATAATAATTTGTTTTATTATTATTATTATTATTATTGTCTATCATTATAACTATTGTAAGCCTATTTAATAATCGAAACCAGTTCTTATATGCAAAACCTGTTTTGTTTAATTCTGTTGAGACATTTTCATTGGCTAAATTAAATTTAATCTGTCTTTTTAAAAGTGTGCTCCATATTTTGTTTACGATAGGTTACAAGTAGGTCTGTTGTAAAATACATAACATTTATTGTTATTGACTGTACATTTGTTTATTCCATGTGTAACTCTTATTCCATGTGTAACTCTGTTGTTGTTTGTGTCACACTGCTTTGCTTTATCTTGGCCAAGTCGCAGTTGTAAATGAGAACTTGTTCTCAACTGGCCTACCTGGTTAAATAAAGGTGAAATAAAATAAAAAATAAAATAAAAATCTGTGTCCCTTCCATGGGACAATTGAGCTAACGTAGGCTAATGCGATTAGCATGAGGTTGTAAGTTACAAGAAAAGTTCCCAGGACAGATCTCATATTGGCAGAAAGCTTAAATCCTTGTTAATCTAACTGCACTGTCGAATTTACAGTAGCTATTACAGTAAAATAATACCATGCTATTGTTTGTGGAGAGTGCACAATTTTGAACATGAAAAGTTATTAATAAACAAATTAGGCACATTTTGGCAGTCTTGATACAGCATTTTGAACAGAACTGCAATAGTTCTTTGGATCAGTCTAAAACTATGCCATCTAGTGGGCAAAATCTAAATTGCACCTGGGATGGAATAATACAGTATGGCCTTTCTCTTGCATTTCAAAGATCATGGTACAAAAAAAATACAAAAAGAACGTCTGGTTTTATCTTTGTATTATCTTTAACCAGATCTATTGTGTTATAATCTACTACATTTCTTTAACATTTCCACAAACTTCAAAGTGTTTCCTTTCAAATGGTATCAATAATATTAATTTCCTTGCTTCAGGTCCTGAGCTACAGGCAGTTAGATTTGGGTATGTCATTTTAGGCGGAAATTGAAAAAAGGGGCTAATCCTTAAACAATGGTTTGACTTACCTTTGATATTACCCTAATAAAGTCTAGAAACTTTTGTGAAGGTTTGGTGTGGTGTGGCTACTAGTAAGCTTTAGCTACTGCAAGCCTATGATATGATGGCAGTGAGCACAGGCACGCTATAACTGACTCCGACAGTTGAACTTGACGTGAGGAAGAATGTTTCAGGCCTATGAAAGTTATTCATATAATCAACCAATATAATGCTAATCTATATGCAAAATATTCTGACAGAAATATATAAATATCATACAGTGAACGTCGATGCATGCAACGCAAATTGCTGATAGCTAAACCTTGAGGTGGACAATAAGATAACGACAGAGTTGATTTTCCATCCATTCGCTCATGAAGACAGGTTAGCCAGGCGTATCGATGGTTACCCAGTGGGGTGATGAGAGTAGCGTAAAATGATTGTTTGAGCAGAGAAACAGGATGGTCCTACTTAAGATCACTTAAGAAGATATAGTTAAAGTCGGAAGTTTACATACACCTTAGCCAAATACGTTTAAATTCAGTTTTTCACAATTCTTGACATTTAAATCAGAGCAAAAATTCCCTGTCTTAGGTCAGTTAGGATCACCACTTTATTTTAAGAATGTGAAATGTTAGAATAATAGTAGAGAGATTTATTTCTTTCATCACATTCCCAGTGGGTCAGAAGTTTACATACACTCAGTATTTGGTAGCATTGCCTTTAAATTGTTTAACTTGAGTCAAACGTTTCAGGTAGCCTTCCACAAGCTATAAGTTTGGTGAATTTTGATCCATTCCTCCTGACAGAGCTGGTGTAACTTAGTCAGATGTGTAGGCCTCCTTGCTCACACACGCTTTTCAGTTCTGCCCACAAATGTTCTATAGGATTGAGGTCAGGGCTTTGTGATGGACACTACAATACCTTGACTTTGTTGTCTTTAAGCCATTTTGCCACAACTTTGGGAGTATGCTTCCATTTGGAAGACCCATTTGTGACCAAGCTTTAACTTCCTGACTGATGTCTTGAGATGTTGCCTCAATATATCCACATAATTTCCCCTCCTCGTGATGCCATCTATTTTGTGAAGTGCACCAGTCCCTCCTGCAGCAAAGCACCCCCACGAAATGATGCTTCCACCCCTGTGCTTCACGGTTGGGATGGTGGTCTTCAGCTTGCAAGTCTCCCCTTTTTTCCTCCAAACATAACGATGGTCATTATGGCCAAACAGTTCCATTTCTGTTTCATCAGACCAGAGGACATTTCTCCAAAAAGTAAGATCTTTGTCCCCATGTGCAGTTGCAAACCGTAGTCTGGCTTTTTTATGGCGGTTTCGGAGCAGTTGTTTCCTCCTTGCTGAGCGGCCTTTCAGGTTATGTCGATATAGGACTCGTTTTACTGTGGATATAGATACCTTTGTACACGTTTCCTCCAGCATCTTCACAAGGTACTTTGCTGTTGTTCTGGGATTGATTTGCACTTTTCGCACCAAAGTACATTCATCTCCCTCCTGAGCGGTATGACGGCTGATTGGCCCCATGGTGTTTATTCTTGCGTATTATTGTTTGTACAGATGAACGTGGTACCTTCAGCCGCTTGGAAATTGCTCCCAAGGATGAACCAGACTTGTGGAGGTCTACAATTTATTTTTCTGAGGTCTTGGCTGATTTCTTTTGATTTTCCCATGATGTCAAGAAAAGAGGCACTGAGTTTGAAGGTAGGCCTTGAAATACATCCACAGGTACACATCCAATTGACTCAAATTATGTCAATTAGCCTATCAGAAGCTTCTAAAGCCATGACATCCTTTTTCGAATTTTCCAAGCTGTTTAAAGACACAGTCAACTTAGTGTATGCAACTTCTGACCCACTGGAATTGTGATACAGTGAATCATAAGTGAAATAATCTGTCCGTCAACAATTGTTGGAAAAATTACTTGTCATGCACAATGTAGATGTCCTAACCGACTTGCCAAAACTATAGTTTGTTAACAAGAAATGTGTGGAGTGGTTGAAAAATTAGTTTTAATGACTCCAACCTAAGTGTATGTAAACTTCTGACTTCAACTGTATGTAGTGTCTGTATTTTCCAAGTTACAGTATTTTCTTAATAAAATGTTTAATGACATCACAAAATAACAAACAAAATGACATTATTGTTCTATAGATCGCCTCTGACAATTCCCCGCATTCTACTTTCGAAATATTGTTCCATTATTTGCTTTTGAAAGTGTTAGAGTTTCAGCGGGAAAAGGTCTGTTGAGACAAAGCACATTCCTTTGATGAATTTGGAGAGCACAGGCCTGGATTTTCTCCATTGATTTACAACAGGATGTGAGTTGTTAATCCCCACTAGTTTTTTCAAGTTATTAGTTGAAAACCTGATCTGACCTATTGGATTCTCATGGTCAGTCATGACAGTAGCCACCCTTTGCCTTGATGACTGCTTTGCACACTCTTGGCATTCTCTCAACCAGCTTCATCTGGAAGGATTTTTTAATAAGTAGTTCCCACATATGCTGAGCACTTGTTAGCTGCTTTTCCTTCACTCTGCAGTCCAACCCATCCCAAACCATCTCAATTGGGTTGAGGTCGGGTGATTGTTGAGGCCATGTCATCTGATGCAGCATCCCATCACTCTCCTTTTTGTTCAAATAGCCCTTACACAGCATGGAGGTGTGTTGGGTCATTGTCCTGTTGATAAACAAACGATAGTCCCACTAACCGCAAACCAGATGGGATGGCATATCGCTGCAGAATGCTGTGGTAGCCATGCTGGTTAAGTGTGCCTTGAACTCCGACAGTGTCAACAGCAAAGCATCCCCACAGCATTACACCTCCTCCATGCTTCACGGTGGGAACCACACATGCGTTCACCTACTCTGCATCTCACAAAGACACGGTGGTTGGAACCAAAAATCTCAGACCAAAGGACAGATTTTCACCGGTCTAATGTCCATTGCTCGTGTTTCTTGACTCAAGCAAGTGTCTTCTTCTTATTGGTGTTTTTTAGTAGTGGTTTGTTTGCAGAAATTTTGGATGCAGAGAGAAAGACTGACAGCATGCCTGCCTGCGCACACCATTTTGTTTTAGTAGAACTGAATGACTGGACGCCATTTTGTTTTAGTAGAACTGAATGACTGGACGCCATTTTGTTTTAGTAGAACTGAATGACTGGACGCCATTTTGTTTTAGTAGAACTGAATGACTGGACACCATTTTGTTTTAGTAGAACTGAATGACTGGACACCATTTTGTTTTAGTAGAACTGAATGACTGGACACCATTTTGTTTAGGTAGAAATGAATGACGACCGCCACGTGGTGGTAGAACGCGTCTCTTTACAGACCAACAAGAGGCTGCCATTGTGCAAATGGTAATTGAAAATAATGCCGTAAGACTGCAGGAAAATCCAACAACCATGCCATCTTCCTTAACATCAGAGTGAGCTTAGTGCACATCCTTAATAAGAAACACCATCTCTGAATGAAGCAAATCTAGAGTCCCATTTGAAAAGAATTCCCAAAGAGTGAAGGATAAACGGTACGAATAAGTTCAACTAAGTAATGTAGTAGTATTACACTCTTAAAACATCAGAGACTCATTTATGTTGCCAGTGAACTTTACTATACAACAATTATAGTATTTACTGTCATTCCAGAGAATCATGGAGTTGGATGTCCGTCCCATTGCCCCAGGAACTCATATTCATAGATGAGGCTGGATTCAATTTAGGCGAAGACGAGGAGGAGAGGAAGGAACAACATCGGTCAACGTGCCATCACTGAGGTACCTGGCCAGGGCATGGTAATGTCAACATATGTGCAGCTATGAGCCACAATTATTGTCCTCCACCGCCATGCCACCCTTGGACCATACAACACTGCCCATTTCCTTCATTTCCTGAACACCTTACGTTACAATTTTTTTTCAGCCTGAGCAGAGAGGGCCAGGTGATCCCGATCAGAGAGGGCCAGGTGATCCCGAGCAGAAAGGGCCAGGTGATCCCGATCAGAAAGGGCCAGGTGATCCCGATCAGAGAGGGCCAGGTGATCCCGAGCAGAAAGGGCCAGGTGATCCCGAGCAGAGAGGGCCAGGTGGTCCCGAGCAGAGAGGGCCAGGTGGTCCCGAGCAGAGAGGGCCAGGTGATCCAGAGCAGAGAGGGCCAGGTGATCCAGAGCAGAGAGGGCCAGGTGGTCCCGAGCAGAGAGGGCCAGGTGACCCCGAGCAGAGAGGGCCAGGTGACCCCGAGCAGAGAGGGCCAGGTGGTCCCGAGCAGAGAGGGCCAGGTGATCCCGAGCAGAGAGGGCCAGGTGACCCCGAGCAGAGAGGGCCAGGTGACCCCGAGCAGAGAGGGCCAGGTGATCCCGAGCAGAAAGGGCCAGGTGATCCCGAGCAGAAAGGGCCAGGTGATCCCGAGCAGAGAGGGCCAGGTGATCCCGAGCAGAGAGGGCCAGGTGATCCCGAGCAGAGAGGGCCAGGTGATCCAGAGCAGAGAGGGCCAGGTGATCCCAAGCAGCAAATGTATTTTCTAACTTGGGACAACGTGAGTTTCCATCGGGCTGCTCACGTCCACAACTGGTTCCATGACCATCCCAGGTTTACAATTCTCTGTCTCCCATCATTTTCCCCATTTCTCAACCCCATTGAGGAGCTGTTTTCAGCATGGCGGCGGAAGCTGTATGATCGCAAACCCCATGAACGTATGGCTGTTCTCCAGGCAATGGAGGAGGCCTGCGGTGACATTCCAGCAGAGTCCTGTCAGGGGTGGATGCGTCATGCCAGAAGATATTTCCCCCACTGTCTGACCAAGGAGAATATCGCCTGTGATGTTGATTAACATTTTTCTTCCTTTGCATATACAAAATATATGTACTGATTCTTTGCATTTTTTTTGCTGTATGTTGCTAACAGTATGCTGTTTGACATGTTTTGAGTCATGTTGTAATATAAAACTACAATTTTTGCATTTGTGTTCCTTTTCTTGTTTGAGTACACACAGACAATATACAGAATAACAAAATCTTGGTCTTTACACTGAAATAGGTTCTGATAGTAGTGGTTTGAATATCCAACAATGTGACCTCAGATGTCACTAAGTTACATTCATTTGTATGTAGAGTTTAATTTTTTAGCAGGGAGAACATGATTTTGATTGCTATGTTTCATTTTGCAAGATGTCTGTGGAGTTTGGGGGAAATTGGCTAACTGTTTTGTGTACCTGAGATGTATTTTCAGCAAATGTTTGTTAACAATTGGGGAAAACTGTAAAGTGCCCGAAGTTGGTCTGCTTTGTTTATTGGTTGTGTGGTGCATTCGCACAGAAACTCCGTTGGTGGAAAATTTGTTGCATATATTTTATAGAACTATAAACATGGCAACAACATGTTGAAAATCTAATTTCCTCCTAGCTGATCAGTCTGCATCCGGCTCTGATCAGGAAGTAATGTAACAGGCAGGGAGAGTGATGTAACAGGCAGGGAGAGTGATGTAACAGACAAGGAGAGGGATGTAACAGGCAGGGAGAGTGATGTAACAGGCAGGGAGAGTGATGTAACAGGCAGCGAGAGTGATGTAACAGGCAGGGAGAGTGATGTAACAGGCAGGGAGAGTGATGTAACAGGCAGGGAGAGTGATGTAACAGGCAGGGAGAGTGATGTAACAGGCAGGGAGAGTGATGTAACAGGCAGGGAGAGTGATGTAACAGGCAGAGAGAGTGATGTAACAGGCAGGGAGAGTGATGTAACAGGCAGGGAGAGTGATGTAACAGGCAGGGAGAGTGATGTAACAGACAAGGAGAGTGATGTAACAGGCAGGGAGAGTGATGTAACAGGCAGGGAGAGTGATGTAACAGGCAGGGAGAGTGATGTAACAGGCAGGGAGAGTGATGTAACAGACAAGGAGAGTGATGTAACAGGCAGGGAGAGTGATGTAACAGGCAGGGAGAGTGACGTAACAGGCAGGGAGAGTGATGTAACAGGCAGGGAGTGTGAGCTCGTCTGTGGTGGTTAGTGAACCCTCAACCTTCTGGCCCGTAGTCTTGCATGGCATCGACTGTGCCACAAAAGCATGCTAAAGTGGCAAAGTCAGTTATCCATGTTTATAAACACAGGGTTGCGACAGTTGTTACTTGATGGGCGTAATAAATACTATTTTGAGTTAATTCTATGAGGGGGGAGGTTGTCCAATTATTTTGAACATTGAGTTGGACCAGCCCCCTCACCCCCCAGTCAATTTTGATCTACCCCTTACTGCTTCCTGTCACAGCCTTCATGATGAGACCCTCAGAGGACCTCAGTAAGATAACAGTAGTCCAGTGTCCAGTGGGGGGTAATTGGCCGTAATTAAGGCATCTCTAGGCCTCCACGCAATACAAAAAGTTGAATAAATCAAATATAAACCATCATAATAAATCCATTATTTATTTTAGGTCTAAAGAAACATTATATGAAGAAAATATATTTCAGAAGAACAGAAAATGAGTTGTCCTGCTGTATGTTATCTGGTTATGGGCCATGCCTTTAGGCTGTAGGCTTGTTCATTTATCAGACTAGATACTGTATGTTATCTGGATATGGGCCATGCCATTAGGCTGTAGACTTGTTCATTTATCAGACTAGATACTGTATGTTATCTGGATATGGGCCATGCCATTAGGCTGTAGACTTGTTCATTTATCAGACTAGATACTGTATGTTATCTGGATATGGGCCATGCCATTAGGCTGTAGACTTGTTCATTTATCAGACTAGATACTGTATGTTATCTGGTTATTCTCCATGATATAGACTGTAGGCTTGTTCATTTATCAGACTAGATACTGTATGTTATCTGGATATGGGCCATGCCATTAGGCTGTAGACTTCTTCATTTAGCTGACTAGATATGCGGTGGGTAGCCTAGTGGTCAGAGCGTTGGGCCTGTAACCGAAAGGTCGCTAGATCGAATCCCTGAGCTGACAAGGTAAAAATCTGTTGCTCTACCCCTGAACAAGACAGTTAACCCACTGTTTCCTGGTAGGCTGTCATTGTAAATAAGAATTTGTTCTTAAACTGACTTGCTTAGTTAAATAAAGGTAAAAAATAATAATAAAATAAGTCCTGTGTCATTATTTTATAGTAAGAAGAATATAATTTCATTTACCTGAATAATTTTCCCATTCTGGATGGAGTGCGCATATGAAGTGGCTATGTAGAGTGTAAAAGTGATAATTTGAAACAGGTCCTAAATGCTAGATCTATTGTTATTTGGCAACTTAGAATGTGTTAGAAATCAAAACATATATGGGCTGCATGATGCGACATTACAGGCTACTGATGATTTTGAGAAAGTCACACAAAAAAAAAATATTGTTCTCAAGCAGTACATGCTGTTCTCTCATCAAGTGATCATGTTTTCACCCATCAGACTACTCTCAATGTAATATTGTCTTTACTAATATGTAAAATGAGTTTCAATTTAGAATGACCCATTATCAAATGGAGGCAGGAAGCCGGGCAGGGGGGGGGGGGGGGGGGGGAATCATCCATATGCACTCAAATAGGAAATGGAGGCCGCTTTTCCGCAGGTTCACTTTACGCCTTGGTCCCAACCCTGTTCCTGTATCTACCCTGTACTCTGTATGCCCTGGTCTCTCCTACCCTGTTCCTGTAGCTACCCAGTACTCTGTATGCCCTGGTCTCTCCTACCCTGTTCCTGTAGCTACCCAGTACTCTGTATGCCCTGGTCTCTCCTACCCTGTTCCTGTAGTTACCCAGTGCTCTGTATGCCCTGGTCTCTGCTACCCTGTTCCTGTAGCTACCCAGTGCGTAGTTTTGCCAAACCAAAATTAAGTCTGTTCGGGGACATTGATAGTAACGTGTTTTATCATGACGAAACATATTTCATTAAAATGTTGACAGCCCCTCTCTCTGTGTGCCGGAGAAAGGAATGAAGGAGAGAGAGAGAGAGAGAGAGAGAGAGGACATGGAAACGCACGGTGGGGGATTTCTGTAGCTAAAGGCAATAGTGTCAGCCTATTCATTATTAAAATAAAATACCCTATTACCATGATATTCAAAATGAAATACAAATTCACTATAATTGTAGGCATAGCCGCCTCGCACAGTCAATGAACCAACAGCATAGCCTCGGGCTATATGTAACAGTATAGGTTCCGTCCCTCTCCTCGCCCCAACCTGGGCTTGAACCAGGGACCCTCTGCACACATTAACAACTGACACCCCACGAAGTATTGTTAATAATAATAATACAATCCAGACAAAGGTGATTACTAGAATATATTTCATTTTGAGTATAAAGTGCATTCGGAAAAGTATTCAGACCCTTTGACTTTTTCCACATTTTGTTACGTTACAGCCTTATTCTAAAATGGATGAAATTATTATTTTTTTTTAAGTATCTGAACAGATTTTGTTTTGCAAATGTATACAAATAAAATAAATCTGAAATACCTTTATTTACAGAAGTATTCAGAACCTTTGCTATGAAACTCGACACTGAGCTCCGGTACATCCTGTTTCAAGTGATCATCCTCGAGATGTTTCAACAACTTTATTGGAGTCCACCTGTTGTAAAATTAAATTGATTGGACATGATTTGGAAAGGCACACGCATGTCTATATAAGGTCCCACAGTTGACAGCGCATGTCAGAGCAAAAACCAAGCCATGAGTGGAAGTAATTGTCCGTAGAGGTCCGAGACAGGATTGTGTCGAGGCACAGATCTGGGGAAGGGTACCAAAACATTTCTGCAGCATTGTAGGTCCACAAGAACACAGTGGCCTCCATCATTCTTAAATGGAAGAAGTTTGGAATCACCAAGACTCTTCCTAGAGCTGGCCACCTGGACAAACTGAGCAATCGGGGGAGAAGGGCCTTTGTCAGGGAGGTGACCAAGAACCCTACGGTCACTCTGACAGAGCTCCGAGTTCCTCGGTGGAGATGGGAGAACCTTCCAGAAGGACAACCATCTCTGCAGCACTCCACCAATCAGGCTTTATGATAGAGCGGCCAGACGGAAGCCACTCCTCAGTAAAAGGCACATGACAGGCGGCTTGGAATTTGCCAAAAGGCACCTAAAGACTCTCAGACCATGAGAAACAATTTCCTCTGGACTGATGAAACCAAGATTGAAGTCTTTGGCCTGAATGCCAAGCGTCACGTCTGGAGGAAACGTGATACCATCCCTACGGTGAAGCATGGTGGTGGCAGCATCATGCTGTGGGGATGTCTTTTCAGTGGCAGGGACTGGAAGACTAGTCAGGATCAAGGGAAAGATGAACAGTGCAAAGTACAGAGAGATCCTTGATGAAAACCTGCTCCAGAGTGCTCAGGACCTCAGACTGGGGTGAAGGTTCACCTTCCAACAGAATGACCTTAAGCACACAGTCAAGACAATGCAGGGGTGGCTTTGGGGCCAAGTCTCTGAATGTCCTTGAGTAGCCCAGCCAGACCCCGGACTTGAACCCGATCGAACATCTCTGAAGAGACCTGAAAATAGCTGTGCAGCGACACTCCCCATCCAACCTGACAGAGCTTGAGAGGATCTGCAGAGAACATTTTGAGAAATTCCCTAAAACACAGGTGTGCCAAGCTTGTAGCTTCATACCAAAGAAGACTTGAGGCTGTAATCGCTGCCAAAGGTGCTTCAACAAAGTACTGAGTAAATGGCATGAATACGTACGTAAATGTTATATTTCAGTTTTCTATTTGTAAATACATTTGAGGGGGAAAAAAATGGGGTATTGTGTGTAGATTGATGAGGGGGAAAAATGATTTAATCCATGTTTAGAATAAGGCTGTAACGTAATAAAATGCGGGAGAAGTGAAATGGGTCGGAATACTTTCCCAATGCACTATAGGCTAGACCAATTATGTACCAAAGACATCTTAAATCATTAATGTATTATGTTTTTCTGCCAATGCGTAACATGCTATGTATTGTATAACAATGTATAACAATCATTATTTTAATTGTTTAAGCTCTACTATGCATATGTTTTCAATGAATCAGCACCTTAGAAAGCAAGGATTTCCTTCCAGAGAGACATCAGGTTATTGTAACATGCTCTGTTTCACGGAAACATGGCTCTCCAGGGATATACTGTCCATTTCGTTGTATTAGGCTGTGAAACAACATCCAAAAGGAACCATGTTTTCACACTTAGTTTCAAACTGTTGTTGAATTTCTATCTTCAAATTGATCAATCACAGTGAGGTGAGTTTTACAAGTATGATACTGTGTTGATGATAAGTGATTGATGTGATTTTTGATTGCATTTATATTAATGTCAGAGGGGTTAGAGCAGGGTTGCCCAACCCTCTTCCTGGAGATCTACCGTCCTGTAGGTTTTCAGTCCAACCCTCTTCTTGGAGATCTACTGTCCTGTAGGTTTTCAGTCCAACCCTCTTCCTGGAGATCTACTGTCCTGTAGGTTTTCAGTCCAACCCTCTTCCTGGAGATCTACTGTCCTGTGGGTTTTCAGTCCAACCCTCTTCCTGGAGATCTACCGTCCTGTAGGTTTTCAGTCCAACCCTCTTCCTGGAGATCTACCGTCCTGTAGGTTTTCAGTCCAACCCTCTTCCTGGAGATCTACTGTCCTGTAGGTTCACTTCAACCCTATTTTAGCACACCTGATTCTACTAATTAGCTGCTCAACAAGACCTTAACTAGCTGAATCAGATACGCTAAATTATGTCTGGACTGAAAACCTACAGGACAGTAGATCTCCAGTAAGAGGGTTGGACTGAAAACCTACAGGACGGTAGATCTCCAGGAAGAGGGTTGGACTGAAAACCCACAGGACAGTATAGATCTCCAGGAAGAGGGTTGGACTGAAAACCTACAGGACAGTAGATCTCCAGGAAGAGGGTTGGACTGAAAACCTACAGGACAGTAGATCTCCAGGAAGAGGGTTGGACTGAAAACCTACAGGACGGTAGATCTCCAGGAAGAGGGTTGGACTGAAAACCTACAGGATGGTAGATCTCTAGAAAGAGGGTTGGACTGAAAACCTACAGGATGGTAGATCTCCAGGAAGAGGGTTGAACTGAAAACCTACAGGACAGTAGATCTCTAGAAAGAGGGTTGGACTGAAAACCTACAGGATGGTAGATCTCCAGGAAGAGGGTTGAACTGAAAACCTACAGGACAGTAGATCTCTAGAAAGAGGGTTGGACTGAAAACCTACAGGACAGTAGATCTCCAGGAAGAGGGTTGGACTGAAAACCTACAGGACGGTAGATCTCCAGGAAGAGGGTTGGACTGAAAACCTACAGGATGGTAGATCTCTAGAAAGAGGGTTGGACTGAAAACCTACAGGACAGTAGATCTCCAGGAAGAGGGTTGGACTGAAAACCTACAGGATGGTAGATCTCCAGGAAGAGGGTTGAACTGAAAACCTACAGGATGGTAGATCTCTAGAAAGAGGGTTGAACTGAAAACCTACAGGATGGTAGATCTCCAGGAAGAGGGTTGAACTGAAAACCTACAGGACAGTAGATCTCTAGAAAGAGGGTTGGGCTGAAAACCTACAGGACAGTAGATCTCTAGAAAGAGGGTTGGGCTGAAAACCTACAGGACGGTAGATCTCTAGAAAGAGGGTTGGGCTGAAAACCTACAGGACAGTAGATCTCTAGAAAGAGCGTTGGACTGAAAACCTACAGGACAGTAGATCTCTAGAAAGAGCGTTGGGCAGCCCTGGGTTAGAGGGACATTAAAGTCCTGAGACCATTAGCGACCCGATGATCGTTAGCGAGCTAGGGTACTACTACCGACGCATAACCAGAGTGGATAAGAATAGATTAACGCAACTCAAAAGGTCACGTGGAATTTGACATGTGAAGGGAGATCTAGCCCTTCACAACCCTCCACCCAGGAAGCATGTAATGCCGTTGTCAGGGCCATAGACAGTCACCGCAGAGCACCGAGGGAATGGAAGTTGTTTTTCATCTCTATCCAGCCAGATGACCTCTTCACATCCACCTGGTGTTGTCTGCCACATAAAGCCTTCTGTCTATCCCCCTTCTTTATCCCTCTCTATTCACCCTCTCTCTCCCCTCTCTCCCCTCTTTGCTCCACTCGTCTCCCCTCCCTCCTCTCAACTCTCCCCTCTGCTCTCTCCCTCTTTGTTCCTTCTCCTCTCGCCTCCCTCCCCCACTCAACTCTCCCCTCCCCTGTCTCCCTCTTTGCTCCTTCTCCTCTCCCCTCCCCTCTCAACTCTCGCCACGAAGAAGCAATGTTTATCTGGAAAATTCAACACAAAAGGTTGCAATGTCATAGTCGATATGTCACGGCTACCATACTATTAAGTCCCGTAGAGCCCTGAGGGACATTTGTGTTTGTAACCTCGGGGGGCTGAAGAAATTATGTAATGCAAATGCAATCCCTATTGTGAAGAGGGAACTCAACCTGCAGACATCAACCCTTTTGTGTTTTCTACAATATAATGGGAGAGATGTAATGTGCATGCCTGGGTGCTCGTGGCAGTCAGTGGCGATGTGTCAAGAGCGTCACGTCCCCACACTCCCCCAACCACCCCCCGAAGCACGTCGTCAGCCCTATAGAGACGCTAGACGATGGTGGTAAATTGGCAAAGCGACTAAATGTGACAGCAGAAGTCATAAAAAAAAAAGTGTTTTTTTCCCCCCTTTCTCTCCCCTCAGCACATCACAATGAGTACTTCAATTTCAACTGATGTGATTTATCTTAGGGCAAATCCCACTGATTCACTCGGTGGGGATAGGATGAAGGAGAGGTAGAAAGAGAGCGAGCGAGAGGGAGATGTAGAGATGGAGAGAGGTAAAGTTACAGAGAGGGGGAGGGATCTAAATCAAATCAAAATCAAATCAAATTGTATTTGTCACATGCGCCGAATACAACAGGTGTAGACCTTACAGTGAAATACCTACTTACAAGCCCTTTAACCAATAATGCAGTTAAAGAAATAGAGTTAATAAAATATTTACTAAATAAACTCAAATCAATCAAAAAGTAACACAATTCATTTACATAACAATAACGAGGCTATATATAAGGGGTACCGGTACCGAGTCAATGTGTGGGGTTACAGGTTAGTCGAGGTATTTTTAAAGTGACTATGCATAGATAATAACAGCGAGTAGCAGCAGTGTAAAAACAAAGGGGCTTGAGGGTAGAAGCTGTTTTGCGCTCCGGTACCGCTTGCCGTGCAGTAGCAGAAACAAAAGTCTATGACTTGGGTGACTGGAGTCTTTTTTTGGGCCTTCCTCTGACACCGCCTGGTATAGAGGTCCTGGATGTCAGGAAGCTTGGCCCCGGTGATGTACTGGGCCATACGCACTACCCTCTGTAGCGCCTTACGGTCAGATACGGAGCAGTTGCCGTTCCAGGTGGTGATGCAACCAGTCGGGATGCTCTCGATGGTGCAGCTGTAGAATTGAAAGTCTCGACCCGCTCCACTTCAGCCCTGTCGATGTTAACGGGAGGCCTGTTCAGCCCTCCTTTTCCTATAGTCCACGATCAGCTCCTTTGTCTTGCCTCACATTGAGAAGAGCCAGCCACAGAGTAACGTACAGTATCGTAGCTCAAGGACACAGCTGTGATTTCCAACACTTGTTGGTCTTACCACAGACCTACCTTGTGCATAATAAAACCATTCCAGTCATTTTGTTCATGATAGGGAAGTGTATGAGATCAACATAATCTATCTGCCTGTGTTTTGATGTTTATTATATTTAACTAGACAAGTCAGTTAAGAACAACTGCCTTGTTCAGGGGCAGAACGACACATTTTTACCTTGTCAGCTAAGGGACGACTCGATCCACCAACCTTTCGGTTACTGGCCCAACGCTCTAACCACTAGGTTACCTGCTGGTTACTGGCCCAACGCTCTAACCACTAGGCTACCTGCCGATAGGGAAGTATGAGATTTACATCGTCGATCTGCCTGTGTCTGACAGTATTGAGATGAAACTCTGAAACATTTTCATCACTGTCACTTTGATGTTATTTTCAATCTCTCTCAGTCGCTGGAGGTAGTGTCCCAGGCTGCATCTCAAATGGTTTAGCACAGTGCACTATTATGAGGACACACACACACACACACATACACACACACACCCTTACCACAACCAGCCTGGGTTACTTTCTAAACGTAATCCATTACAATTAGTAGCTACTTGTCAATAATTGTAATCAGTAACATAACTTTTGGATTACTGAAACTCAATAACAATCGGATTACTTTCAGTTACTTTTGGATTACTGAATCTCAATAACAATCGGATTACTTTCAGTTACTTTTGGATGACTTTCCCCTTAAGAGGCATTAGAAGACAACAAAATGGATCCATCAAACGCATTAGGTGTGTCATCATAGTGTTCTCTGATTGGCGGTCATCATTTGGTGTGTCATCATAGTGGTCTCTGATTGGTGGTCATCATTAGGTGTGTCATCATAGTGTTCTCTGATTGGCGGTCATCATTTGGTGTGTCATCATAGTGGTTTCTGATTGGTGGTCATCATTAGGTGTGTCTTCATAGTGGTCTCTGATTGGTGGTCTTCATTCGGTGTGTCATCATAGTGGTCTCTGATTGGTGGTCTTCATTCGGTGTGTCATCATAGTGGTCTCTGATTGGTGGTCATCATTTGGTGTGTCATCATAGTGAGGTCAGACTTTCTCAGGTGGAACAAACTTAAACTTTCTCCTTTTTTCAGTGCTGAATTGAATGTCATTTTTTTTGCAATCAGATATAGTCAGTCACTCCCCGACCCTGACCAGAACACACCTCACCATCTGTAATGACTTAGTTGGTGTTACTCATGGAATATGAACCTTCCTAGTCCTCACTGGGTTAGACTGTAGTTCTGATGATTAGGGAAACCCTAACTACTTTCCTTCCACTGGGTTAGACTGTAGTTCTGATGATTAGGGATTCTCTAACTACGCTCCTTCCACTGGGTTAGACTGTAGTTCTGATGGTTAAGGATTCTCCAACTACTTTCCTTCCACTGGGTTAGACTGTAGTTCTGATGATTAAGGATTCTCTAACTCAGGGTTCTCCAGCAGGTAGATCGCCAGCTACCAGTAGCTCACAGCCCACCTATGAGTAGCTCACTAATAAAAATCTGAAAGTACATACATTTTTGTTCATGTGTTCCATCTCAAACAAATCAAATGTTATTCGTCACATACACGTGTTTAGCAGATGTTATTTCGGGAATAGCAAAACACTTGTGTTTCTAGCTTCAACAGTGCATTAATATCTAACAATTTCACAACAACACACACAAATCTAAAGTAAAGGAACGAAATTAAGAATATATAAATATTGGGCAAGCAATATCAGAGCAGCATAAGACTTAAAATAGTAGAATAGGAAAGAATACATTATATACTGTACATATGAGATGAGTAATGCAAAATATGTAAACATTATTAAAATGAATGGTGTTCCATTATTAGTGGCCAGTGATTCCAAGTCTATGAATATAGGGCATATATAGGCCTACTACTGTTGTGTCGTCTGCAAACTTGATGATTAAGTTAGAAGCGTGCGAGACCACACAGTCATGGGTTAACATGGAGTACAGGAGGAGGCTGAGCACACATCCTTGTGGGGCCCCAGTGTTGATTATCAGCGAAGTGGAGGTGTTTTTTTCCTACCTTCACCACCTGGGGGCCAGGACCCAGTTGCACAGGGTAGGGTTCAGACCCAGGGCCTCAAGCTTAATGATGAGCTTGGAGGGTACTATGGTGTTGGAGGGTGAGCTGTAGTGAAATGAACAGCATTCTTACATACATATTCCTCTTGTGCAGATGGGATATAGCAGTTTGCAGGGCGATGGCGATTGCATTGTCTGTGGCTCTATTGGGGGCGGTAAGCAAATTGAAGTGGGTCTAGGGTGACAAGTAAGGTAGAGGTGATATGATACTTGACTAATCTCTAAAAGCACTTCATGGTGACAGAAGTGAGTGCTACGGGGTGATAGTCATTTAGCTCAATTACCTTTGCTTTCTTGGGTACAGGAACAATGGTGGACATCTTGAAGTATGTGGGGACAACAGACTGGGATAGGGAGAGATTGAATATGTCCGTAAACACTCCAGCCAGCTGGTCTGTACATGCTCAGAGGATGCAGCTAGGAATGCCATCTGGGACAGCAGCCTTGCGAGGGTTAACACATTTAAATGTCTTACTCACGTCGGCCATGGAGAAGTAGAGACCACAGTCCTTGGTAGCGGGCCATGTCAGTGGGCCGTGTCAGTGGGCCGTGTCAGCGGGCCATGTCAGTGGGCCGTGTCAGCGGGCCGTGTCAGTGGGCCATGTCAGTGGCACCATGTTACCCTCAAAGCGGGCAAAGGTGTTTAGCTTGTCCGGAAGGAAGACGTCAGTGTCCGCGACGTGGCTGGTTTTCCCTTTTGTAGTCCATGATTGTCTGGAGACCCTGCAACATACGTCTCGTGTCTGAGCCATTGAATTGCGACTCCACTTTGTCTCTGTACTGACGTTTTGCCTGTTTGATTGCCTTGCGGAGGGAATAGCTACACTTAGTATTAAGCTTTATTCCCAGTCACCTTGCCATGGTTAAATGCGATGGTTCGCGCTTTCAGTTTTGCGTGAATGCTGCCATCTATCAATGGTTTCTGGTTAGGGTAGGTTTTAATAGTCACAGTGGGAACAACATCTCCTATACACTTCCTGATGAACTCAGTCACCGTATCAGTATATACACGTCGATATTGTTCTCGGAGGCTACCCGGAACATATCCCAGTCCGCAGCTACCGGGAACATATCCCAGTCCGTGTGATCAAAACAATCTTGAAGCGTGGATTCAGATTGGTCAGACCAGCGTTGAATAGTCCTTAGCACGGGTACTTCCTGTTTGAGTTTCTGCC
This sequence comes from Salmo salar, assembly GCF_965601325.2. Lineage (NCBI taxonomy): Eukaryota > Metazoa > Chordata > Actinopteri > Salmoniformes > Salmonidae > Salmo > Salmo salar. The sequence goes on along the minus strand of NC_138295.1, from coordinate 5,655,710 downwards.
TATAGAATGGGAGGAGCAAAATGGAGTCGTGATCTGATTTGCCAAAGGGAGGGCGGCGGAGGGCCTTATAGGCATCCCGGAAGTTGGAGTAACAGTGATCGAGTGTTTTAGCAGCGCGAGTACTACAGTCAATGTGTTGATAGAATTTCGGCATTCTTTTCCTCAAATTTGCTTTGTTAAAATCCCCAGCTACAATAAATACGGCCTCAGGATATGTGGTTTCCAGTTTGCCTAAAGTCCAGTGAAGTTCTCCGAGGGCCGTCGTGGTATCGGCTTGAGGGAGGATATACACAGCTGTGACGATAACCGAAGAGAATTCGCTCGGGAGCTAATACGGCCGGCATTTGATTGTGAGGCATTCTAGGTTAGGGGAACAAAAGGACTTGAGTTCCTGTATGTTATCACAATCACACCAGGCTGTATCACACCCGGCCGTGATTGGGAGTCCCATAGGGTGGCGCACAATTGGCCCAGCATCGTCCGGGGTAGGCCGTCATTGTAAATAAGAATTTGTTCTTATTAACTGGCTTGGCTAGTTAAATAAAGGTTACATAAAAAAAATGTAAAAAGGAGTCTTAATCATGAAACTTATACCGCCCTTCTTCCCGGAGAGATATTTACTCCCGTCTGCACAATGAACTGAGAACCGAACTGGCTGGACAGGCTCAGACAGTACATCCCAAGAGATCCATGTTTCTGTGAAACAGAGCATGTTACAATCCCTAATATCTCTCTGGAAGGAAATCCTTGCCCTGAGTTCGTTAACTTTATTATCCAGAGACTGAACATTAGTAAGTAATATACTCGGAAGCGGTGGGTGGTGTGCATACCTCCTAAGTCGGACTAGAAGACCACTCCCGAATATCTCTCCTTCGCCAGCTTTGTTTTGGTTCGGCCTCTGGAATCAGTTCAATTGCCCTGGGAGGTACGAACAAAGGATCCGATTCGGGAAAGTCATATTCCTGGTCATTAATGCTGGTAGTGCTGGTTAGTTAGCACCGCTCTGATATCCAATAGTTCTTCCCGGCGTTATGTAATAACACAAAACATTTTCTGGGCTAATAATGTAAGAAATAACACACAAAAAAAACTGCAAAGTTTCCTAAGAGCTAGAAGCACGGCAGCCCTCTCTGTTGGCACCATTTTATTGTCATAAACATAAAGCTCTCATCTAATGTGCAATCAAAGACACATTGCCATTATCCCCGGTTAGACACTATTGGAACACAATATCTACCAATTCATTTCCAGCAATATTACCCGTCAGTCTGTTTGGTGCATTGGGTTTGCCTATCACTCTGTATGTAGTCAGTTAGCGATGCTAATGATAACCGTCTTGTGGGTAGACAGGAAGACTTCCCCCCCAAAAAATGTAATGTTAACAGCAAGGTATGCCTACCTGACTACCTAACAGAAAGATATCATAATTATTTGTATCAATTGGGTGGCGATTGTTTTGCAAACTGTGCCATGGCATGTTCTGCAGCAGTAGGCCTAATAGCAAAAAACATGTCTAGACCAACACATCCCTCTCTTGTTCGATGTACAATTAAAGGGAAAATACACACAACAAAAATATTCTGATGTGGTTTAACATAGACTCAGAGCATCCATTGTTTCTCTATGAATAATTGTAATATTGTAAGTAAAAAACAGAAAAATATCCCAAACCAGGAAAAATTAAACTGAAAAAACAAAATCTAACTTTAATCCACTTTAGAGTTGTTTAACTATTATAAACTGGATGGGTTGAGCCCTGAATGCTGATTGGCTGACAGCTGTGGTATATGAGACCGTATACCACGGGTATGACAAAACATTTATTTTTACTGCTCTAATTACGTTGGTAACCAGTTTATAATAGCAATAAGGCAACTCGGGGGTTTGTGTTAGTGGGGGAAAAAAGTATTTGATCCCCTGCTGATTTTGTACGTTTGCCCACTGACAAAGAAATGATCAGTCTATAATTTTAATGGTAGGTTTATTTGAACAGTGAGAGACAGAATTTTAAAAAAATCCAGAAAAACGCAGGTCAAAAATGTTATAAATTGATTTGCATTTTAATGAGGGAAATAAGTATTTGACCCCCCTCTCAATCAGAAAGATTTCTGTCTCCCAGGTGTCTTTTATACAGGTAACGAGCTGATATTGATACTGATATATTACCAGCTATGTGGACAGAAAATACATCTCTTGAACACCAAGGACTAAAGGAAGAGTTGCAGGGTAGAGGAGAAGAGAAGAACTTGTTAATTTGAAATCGTAAAAAAAAAAATATATATATATATATATATATATATATAATGAGTACCTCGCGATATGTTTAATTTTTTAAAAGTAGCTCTCATGCTAGAAAAGGTTGGAGACCTCTGTTTAACAGTTCCACTTCCACTGGATCACTCCTCCAGGAAGAAATACACAGACCTGGGTTCAAATACTATTTGTTTTCTTTCAAATACTTTAGCTGCTCTTAATGGAGCTTGCCTGACTCAATGGAACCAATGGGATAGTCCCAAAAGTGCAAACCTTGCCCACCTGGCACAGCGGCCAATTGTAAGTATTAATTTAGAGTATTTATGATGTAAACGAAGTATATTAGAACCCAGGTCTGGATGCCTACTCTTTGAATAGAGATGAAACCTATAAAATTAATGCACACACACAGTTCTTCATTTTTGGAGAGCCACAGGACTGGATTGCTTGGAGATTCAGTGGAGCATGGAACCTCAGACTGAATACTGGATCAGCTAACACACACACACACACACACACACACTCACACACACACACACACACACACACTGGGTCAGCTAACAACCTCGTTCCGAACTGACACAGCGGATTAGGGCTTCATATCAGTCGACAAACCAGAGATAATGGAAACACTGGACTGAGATGGAGTTTGTCTCTCTCACATCAAGTCCAAACCTACAAAATACTCTCTTGAGTGGTGCTCTCAGCTTGTCATATCTGTCTCCGTTTCCTTCTCAGCTCAAATCAAATTTCCCATTGAATCAACAAAAACAAAAAACAAAAAACCTAAGATGAAAAGAGAAACTCTATTTCTCTCCTATAGCGGCACCATCTCTTGAAGGTGGTTCAACTTTAAAATGTTTCCAAGCCGTGCATGCCTGGGCATACTTTACCACGACTTTGTTAGAGTCAAAAGGCCAACGGTGTTCATATGAATTGTAATCTAACGCAACCCTGTAAATGACCCTATCTGTATACTGACGTGTGTTTCATTTAAATGACAATGATCGTCGTATTATCACCTGGTATCTGTATTTAACATGCTTCCACCAAATGACATCATCAGGATGAGACTACTTAAATGATGACCTTTCAACAGTAATGAAAGAGGAGCTATCTGAGAAGGCCTCCCGATTCCGTATTTAATGACCAGGGAGCATAGGGCTTTTGTTAAAAGTAGCTCGTTATATATGGGATCAGGGTGCAGGTTTATGCTTTGTATTTCCTGCGCATTTGTTAGAAAAGTATTACTTAATGTGTCCACATACCTGCCTGCCTACAGCCGAGAGACAGCGAGAGAAACATGTTGTTTAGAAATATTTGCACATTTATCGAAAATGAAATATAGAAATATCTCATCTGACATACACTACATGACCAAAAGTATGTGGACACGTGCTCATCGAACATCTCAACCCAAAATCATGGGCATTAATATGGTGTTGGTCCCCCCCTTTGCTGCTATAACAGCCTCCACTCTTCTGGGAAGGCTTTCCACTAGATGTTGGAACATTGCTGCTATAACAGCCTCCACTCTTCTGGGAAGGCTTTCCACTAAATGTTGGAACATTGCTGCGGGGACTTGCTTCCATTCAGCCAGAAGAGCATTAGTGAGGTTGGGTTATTGATGTTGGGCGATTGGGGCCTGGCTCACAGTCAGCGTTCCAATTCATCCCAATGGTGTTTGATGGGATAAAGGTTAGGGCTCTGTGCAGGCCAGTCAAGTTCTTCCACACCAATCTCAACGAACCATTTCTGTATGGACCTTGCTTTGTGCACGGGGGCGTTGTCATGTTGAAATCGGAACTTCCCCAAACTGTTGCCACAAAGTTTGGAAGCACAGAATCATCTAGAATGTCATTGTATGCTGTAGTGTTAAGATTTGCCTTCACTGGAACTAAGGGGCCTGAACCATGAAAAACAGCCCCAGACCATTATTCCTCCTCCACCAACTTTAAAGTTGCCACTCTGAATTCGGGCAGGTAGCGTTCTCCTGGCATCCATCAAACCCAGGTTTGTCTGTCGGACTGCCAGATGGTGAAGCATGATTCATCACTCCAGACGTGTTTCCACTGATCCAGAGTCAGCGAGCTTTACACCACTTCAGCCGACTCTTGGTTTCATCAGTCCAGAGAATATTGTTTCTCATGGTCTGAGAGTCCATTAGCTGCCTTTTGGCAAGTTCCTAGCACGCTATCATGTGCTTTTACTGAGAAGTGCTTTCCGTCTGGCCGCTCGACCATGAAAGCCTGATTGGTGGAGTCCTTCTGGAAGTTTCTCCAATTTCCACAGAGGCTATTGCTCAGTTTGGCCAGGCTCTAGGAAGAGTCTTGGTGCTTCCAAACTTCTTCCATTTAAGAATGATGGAAGCCACTGTGTTCTTGGGTACCTTTAATGCTGCAGACAGTTTTTGGTACCCTTCCCCAGATCTGTGCATCGACAGGGTCTGAATACTTATGTAAATAAAGTATCTGTTTTAAAAATAAATCTTTAATACACTTGCAAAAGTTCTAAAAACCTGTTTTTGCTTTGTCATTATGGGGTATTGTGATGTCATTATGTGGTATTGTGATGTCATTATGGGGTATTGTGATGTCATTATGGGGTATTGTGTGTAGATTGATGAGGAAGAAAATATTTTCTTAATTTTATAATAAGGTTGTAATGTAACAAAATGTGAAAAACAGAAGGGGTCTGAATACTGTTCAGAAATGCACTGTATAGTGCAAGTATTCAAACACCTGAGTCAATACTTTGTAGGAGCACTTTTGCCGGTGAATACAGCTTTGAATCTTTTTGGGTATGTCTATCAGCTTTGCACATCTGGATTTGGGGATTTTCTCCTATTTTTCCTTGCAGATTTTCTCAACGTCTGTTAAGTTAGACGGGGAGCTGGCGGTGAACAGCAATCTTCAAGTCTTTCCACACATTCTCAATGGGATTCAAGTCTTTGGCAGGGTTACTCAAGGACTTTGGATGTATGCTTGGGGTTATTGTCCTGTTGGAATGTAAATCTTCCCCCCAGACTTATGTCGTTTACACTCTGAAGCAGGTTTTCATCAAGGATTTATCTGTATTTGTCTCCGTTCATTGTGTGCTGTCATGTGCCTTTTTCTCAGTAGTGGTTTCCCTCTGGCAACTCTCCCATACAGCCCAGATTGGTGAAGTGCTGCAGAGGCAGGTTCTCCCATCTCAGCTGAGGAACTCTGTTGTTCTGTCAGTGTAATCATTAAGTTCTTGGTCATCTCCCTGACCAAGGTCTTTGTTGCCAGGCTGCTCAGTTTGGTTAGATGACCAGCTCTAGGCAGAGTATGTGTAGTTCCATATTTTTTTCCCATTTCCTAATGATGAAGACCACTGTGCTCTTGAAAACTTTCAACACTCTAAACATTGTTTTATAACATTCCCCAGATATATGCCTCGTCACAATTACATCTCAGAGATCTAAGGCCAGTTCCTTGGACTTCATGGTATAGTTTCTGCTCTGACATGCACACTCTTAAATTAAAAAAAATAAAAGGTGCCATCTAGAACCTAAAAGGGTTCTTTGGTTGTCCCCATAGCAGAAACCTTTAAAGAACCCTTTTTGGTTCCAGGTAGAACCCTTTTGGTTCCATGTAGAACCCTTTTGGTTCCATGTAGAACCCTTTTGGTTCCATGTAGAACCCTTTCCACAGAGGGTTCTACATGGAACCCAAAAAGGGTTCTACCTGGAACCAAAAATTGTGCTCCTACGGAGACAGCCGACATACCCTTTTTCGGAAAGGGGGGTCACCATTATGTAGGAATTGTGTTGAAAATAATAAACTACACCTAACAATCTCAAAATGCAGTTACCCAATACGACTAAGGTAAGTTATTAGCCACAAAATACTTAACATTCAAACAATTCCAGTGTACATGAGATACGTCATACATTACAGATTAACACAGAGTAAGTGACCATCAGCAATAGGCTAAGACTTAACGTGGTAACACACTTCTTCAGTTCAGAATCATCTATAACGGAAAAACACTGTGTGTCGTACACACACACACACACAGGAGTTCTCAAAAGTATAAATCGAATTCACTGCCCTTTTGACCAAATTCAAGCAGGAACTCACCCCCTAACCTGAATTAACATTTCTTTGCACTTTGCTAGTTAAAACAAAAAAAGGTGAGAACAACACATCTAGATTGTAATGTAAATCAACTCAATTTAAATGATAGACGCGAACCGATGTCGCTCCTCTTTGAACTATCCACCGTCCGACAGACAAAATAACAGTTTCCCTGTAAATAAAACATCCATAGCCCTTACAGTACAATTAAACATAAATTCATAACTGTTTATGGATTCTGAAACAATCTAAAAGAGACAATTTAATTCACCCTCAAGTAACATTTAGTCAATTTCATGTTTTCCTTTGTCTTCACACCTCCAACGGTGTCCTTCCTCCCAGGGTTCTGTGGGAACAGCCCTACCCTGTAGAAAGCCGTAGATAAGGGTGTGTTTGACCCCTATTACAACCCACAAAGGGTCAGCCACCCAAACAATGGCATAAATGGTGATTGCATCATCACGCTGGGCCTTGGAGTCACCAGTATCACCTTCTGTCATTCATCCACTACACAACTGTGGTATCTTCTATAGACAGGTTTCTTTCTAAATCATGTCCAAACAATTGAATTGGTCACAGGTGGACTCCAATTAAGTTGTAGCAGACAGCTCAAGGACGATCAAGGGAAATTGGATGCACCTGAGCTCAATTTGGAGTGTCATAGCAAAAGGGGTGTGAATACTTGTGTAAATTAGATATTTCTGTATTTCATTTTTAATCTGCTAAAATGTTTAAAAAAAAAAAAAAAAAGTAAATAAATAAAAAAATAAACATTTTTACACTGTCATTATGGGGTAGTGTTTGTGTACAAGTGAAAAAAAATATATATTTAATCCATTTTGATTCAGGCTGTAACACAAAATGTGTAATAAGTCAAGCGGTATGAATATTTTCTGAAGGCTTTGCATGCATGAGTGCAGGGAAAAAGCACAACATTTTTGCTGCTCAATTAATTAGATATTTTTTTCCCACTATTTAAGCACCGTTTATCCATTAAAATGCTGTGTCTTGCATCTTCCTCTCCATTTGATATCTCATTAACATACACACAACTAAATCAGATGTGTTAAAGTACACACTAAATCAGTTGTGATTATGTACACACTAAATCAGTTGTGTTAATGTACACACTAAATCAGCTGTGTTAATAAGGTACACACTAAATCAGATGGTACACACTACATCAGATGGTACACACTAAATCAGATGGTACACACTACATCAGATGGTACACACTAAATCAGATGTGTCAAGGTACACACTACATCAGATGGTACACACTAAATTAGATGTGTCAAGGTACACACTACATCAGATGGTACACACTAAATCAGTTGTGTTAATGTATTCATTAAATCAGATGTGTTAAGGTATTCATTAAATCAAGGGGCATTGGCAGACACAATGTAAGTTATTTAATAGTTGTCTCCCCTAATTGCCCTGAATACCTCGGTTGATCCTACAGATAATGTATGTAGTAATTATGAGCCTATAAACCAGACTGTTTACACTGAGGTGGAGTGCCCTGGTAGGAAGACCACTTTGGCTCCATTATAAATAACAAGTCTACTTCTGAGAAGTTTCCCAGTGAAGCATTTTAAAACAAATCAAGCAACACAAAAAAAAAGTGCTGGGAAATAGACCATATTAGCATATGCCTCCCGAGAAACAGGGTTCATGAAGTCAACACCGACGATATAGACGTTCATATTCTGATTATCTCTGAGACTCACTTAGATGACACCTTTGATGATACAGTGGTAGAAATACATGGTTATAACATCTACAGAAAAGACAGAAATACCAAACGTGGGAGGTGTTGCGGTCAATATTAAAAAAAAAAACACATTCCTGTAAAGCTTAGAGACGATCTCACGTTAAATACAGTTGAAGTAATACGGCTACAGGTTCATCTGTCCTAAAGCCCATTCTGGTGGAAAGCTGCTATAGACCACCAAGTGTTAACGGTCAATATCTGGATAATAAAATGTAATCAAATAAAATGTTATTAGTCACATGCACCTTACAGTGAAATGCTATATACAGGGGGTACCGGTACAGAGTCAATGTGGAGGCTATATACAGGGGGTACCGGTACAGAGTCAATGTGGAGGCTATATAGAAGGGGTACCAGTACAGAGTCAATGTGGAGGCTATATACAGGGAGGTACCAGTACAGAGTCAATGTGGAGGCTATATACAGGGGGGTACCGGTACAGAGTCAATGTGGAGACTATATACAGGGGGTACCGGTACAGAGTCAATGTGGAGGCTATATACAGGGGGCTACCGGTACAGAGTCAATGTGGAGGCTATATACAGGGGGGTACCGGTACGGAGTCAATGTGGAGGCTATATACAGGGGGCTACCGGTACAGAGTCAATGTGGAGGCTATATACAGGGGGGTACCGGTACAGAGTCAATGTGGAGGCTATATACAGGGGGGTACCGGTACAGAGTCAATGTGGAGGCTATATACAGGGGGTACCGGTACAGAGTCAATGTGGAGGCTATATACAGGGGGGTACCGGTACAGAGTCAATGTGGAGGCTATATACAGGGGGGTACCGGTACAGAGTCAATGTGGAGACTATATACAGGGGGTACCGATACAGAGTCAATGCGGAGGCTATATACAGGGGGTACCGGTACAGAGTCAATGTGGAGGCTATATAAGGGGGTACCGGTACAGAGTCAATGTGGAGGCTATATACAGGGGGGTACCGGTACGGAGTCAATGTGGAGGCTATATACAGGGGGCTACCGGTACAGAGTCAATGTGGAGGCTATATACAGGGGGGTACCGGTACAGAGTCAATGTGGAGGCTATATACAGGGGGGTACCGGTACAGAGTCAATGTGGAGGCTATATACAGGGGGTACCGGTACAGAGTCAATGTGGAGGCTATATACAGGGGGGTACCGGTACAGAGTCAATGTGGAGGCTATATACAGGGGGGTACCGGTACAGAGTCAATGTGGAGACTATATACAGGGGGTACCGATACAGAGTCAATGTAGAGGCTATATACAGGGGGTACCGGTACAGAGTCAATGTGGAGGCTATATAAGGGGGTACCGGTACAGAGTCAATGTGGAGGCTATATACAGGGGGTACCGGTACAGAGTCAATGTGGAGGCTATATACAGGGGGTACCGGTACAGAGTCAATGTGGAGGCAATATACAGGGGGTTACCGGTACAGAGTCAATGTGGAGGCTATATACAGGGGGTACCAGTACAGAGTCAATGTGGAGGCTATATACAGGGGGTACCGAGTCAATGTGGAGGCTATATACAGGGGGTACCGGTACAGAGTCAATGTGGAGGCTATATACAGGGGGTACCAGTACAGAGTCAATGTGGAGGCTATATACAGGGGTTACCTGTATAATGGCAAATAAGTCTGGCAGCACAACTGATTAGCAAATGTACTGCAATTTAAGAAATCATGTGACTAAACTAAATAAAAATAAACTATACTATGAAACAAAGATAAATTATGTAAAGAATGGTAGTAAAGAGCAAACTCGACTCCATCACTCATTCAATCAGATGGCTCAGTCATCACTGATATTGCCAACTACTTTAATGACTTTTTCGTTGGCAATATAAGCAAACATCGGGATGACATTCCAGCAACAAATGCTGACACTACACATCCAAATATATCTGACCAAATTATGAAAGAAATTAATTGTACTTTTGAATTCCGTAAAGTCAGTGTGGAAGAGGTGAAAAAATTGTTGTTGTCTATCAACAATGACAAGCCACCGGGGTCTGACAATCTGGATGGAAAATTACTGAGGATAATAGCGGAAGATATTGCCATATTTTCAATTTAAGCCTACTAGAGAGTGTGTGCCCGCAGTCCTGGAGGAAAGCTAAAGTCATTCCTCTACCAAAGAATAGTAAAGCCCCCTTTACTGGCTCAAATAGCCGACCAATCAGGGTTACCAACCCTTAGTAAACTTCTGGAAAACATGGTGATTGACCAGATACAAAGCTATTTCACAATTTAAAAATAATTGACAACATACTTTCAGCACACTTATAGGGAAGGACACTCAACAAGCATAGCACTTACACAAATGACTGATGATTGGCTGAGAGAAATTGATAATAAAATGATGGTGGGGGCTGTTTTGTTAGACTTCAGTGTTACTTTTGACATTATAGATCATAGTCTGCTTCTGGAAAAACGTATATGTTATGGCTTTACACCACCTGCTATAATGTGGATAAAGAGTTACTTGTCTAACATAACACAGAGGGTGTTCTTTAATGGAAGCCTATCAAATATAATCCAGTTAGAATCAGGAATTCCCCAGGGCAGCTGTTTAGGCCCCTTTCTGTATTCAGTCTTTACTAACAACACTATCAACAAGGCAGGTCCTACAGGCCCTAGTTTTGTCGCACCTGGTCTACTGTTCAGTAGTGTGGTCAGGTGCCACGAGGGACTTGGGAAAATTGCAGTTGGCTCAGAACAGGGCAGCACAGCTGGCCCTTAAATGTACATGGAGAGAACATTAATGACATGCATGTCAATCTCTCATGGCTCGAAGTGGAAGAGAGATTGACTTCCTCATTACTTGTTTTTGTAAGAGGTGTTGACAAGCTGAATGCACCGAGCTGTCTGTTTAAACTACTAGCACACAGCTCAGACACCCATGCATACCCCACAAGACATGCCACCAGAGGTCTCTTCACAGTCCCCAAGTCCAGAACAGATTACGGGAGGCGAACAGTACTACATAGAGCCATGACTACATGGAACTCTATTCCGCATCAGGTCTGATGCAGCAGTAGAATCAGATTTAAAAAGCAGGTAAAAATACACCTTATGGAACAACGGGGACTGTGAAGAGAGACACACAAAGTTGCAGACACACATTGTGATATTGTTGTATGGTGGTATTGAACATGTTGTGTTGTGGATATGTGGTGGTGTAGGGATGTTATATGATGTACTGTTTTATCTTTAGCTCATTCAGTACAAACATAGTTCACTGTTTTATCTGTTGTTTTATATGTAATATGGACGCTTTTGGTGTGTTTGGACCCCAGGAAGAGTAGCTGCTGCCTTGGCAGGAACTAATGGGGATCCATAATAAACCCCAGGAAGCCAGGAAGAGTAGCTGCTGCCTTGGCAGGAACTAACGGGGATCCATAATAAACCCCAGGAAGAGTAGCTGCTCCCTTGGCAGGAACTAACGGGGATCCATAATAAATACAAATACAAAACAGTTGTGTTAATGTACCCGTCAAACAACTTTTGATGGTGGCAGAGAGCAACAGAGTTTGTGAAGACTTTGAACACCTGCGTGTATTAACAATCGCCAGTGTCAAAAGTATTCAGTGGAAAACTTGGATTTTTAATCTTCATCAGGAGTCTTCTTTTTATATTGTATGCAGGCGTCTAAACGAATGAGCAACCCGGGACTTGAACAAAACGAGAGAAAGGAGAGAGGAGAGAGAGAGAGAGAGAGAGACAACAGAACGGAAACCTTCTGTCCCTCCACACTGAAGCAGACCAGATTGGTAGTGAAGCCATTTACAGTAGACTGAGTAGTGGAATGTGTAGCCAAGCATTGATAATGAGAGAGAGCAACATTTACAGGAAAAAATAAATAAATAAAACAAATGCAAGTGGTCAAAGAACATGTGTTTTATTTCTTTATATACCCCGTGGTGGTTGGTTATTATCTGGGGGCGTTGTGACCCTGGAGTCCTGATTTACTGCGTTACTGAATTTACCGAGCCTGTAGATGATCACAGCAGGAGGGGAGATGGGACAGGAAGATGAGGGGAGGTAGAGAGAGGGAGGGAGTCAGAGTGGGGAAGAGAGAGAGAGGGGGGGGGAGAGATAAGGAGAGAGAGAGAGAGAGGGGTGGGGGAGGATTGCATATCCAGAATGAGAGAGGGATAGAGAGCGACAAAGGAGGAGGAGAATGGTTTACGGGTTGATGTGTGTTCTCTACCTCCGTCCCCCAGCAGCATAGGGACCGGTGCACACTGCCTTCCCCATAGCAGACTGAGCCCAACGGGTTCCTAGGTGCCCTCTGAGTCAGGCCCTCCCTCTGGCTGCATCTGCAGTAACAGAACCTGCAACCCAAATGTCACTCTACTCCATGTAAAGGGAATTAGGGTGCCATTTGGGCCGAACAGAGATGGCTGTCAGGGAGAGACAGTGGTGCATTTCATAAAACAATTATCGAAGACAGGCAGGCGTGGTGACATGTTGCCAGCTAGGTCTGATCTCCTCTCCTCTCCTCACCTCCCCCCTCTCCTTCTATCCTCTCCTCTCCTCACCTCCCCCCTCTCCTTCTATCCTCTCCTCTCCTCACCTCCCCCCTCTCCTTCTATCCTCTCCTCACCTCTCCTCCCCCCTCTCCTTCTGTCCTCTCCTCTCCTCACCTCCCCCCTCTTCTTCTATCCTCTCCTCACCTCACCTCCCCCCTCTCCTCTTCCCCCTCTCCTCACCTTCCCCCTCTCCTCTCCTCTCCCCCTCTCCTCTCCTCACCCCCTCTCCTCTCCTCACCCCCTCTCCTCTCCTCCTCTCCTCTCCTCTCCCCCTCTCCTCTCCTCACCCCCCCTCTCCTCTCCTCACCCCCCTCTCCTCTCCTCCCCCCTCTCCTTCTGTCCTCTCCTCTCCTCACCTCCCCCCTCTTCTTCTATCCTCTCCTCACCTCACCTCCCCCCTCTCCTCTTCCCCCTCTCCTCACCTTCCCCCTCTCCTCTCCTCTCCCCCTCTCCTCTCCTCTCCCCTCCTCCCCTCTCCTCTCCTCTCCTGTCCTCTCCCCCCTCTCCTCCCCTCTCCTCTCCTCTCCCCTCTCCTCACCTTCCCCCTCTCCTCTCCTCACCCCCTCTCCTCTCCTCACCCCCTCTCCTCTCCTCACCCCCTCTGCTCTCCTCACCCCCCCTCTCCTCTCTTCTCCTCTCCTCTCCTCTCCCCCCTCTCCTCTCTCCTACCCCCTCTCCTCACCTTCCCCCTCTCCTCTCCTCACCTTCCCCCTCTCCTCTCCTTCCCCCTCTCCTCTCCTCTCCTCACCCTCCTCTCCTCTCCTCACCTTCCCCCTCTCCTCTCCTCTCTCCTCTCCTCACCTTCCCCCTCTCCCCTCTCCTCTCCTCTCTCCTCTCCTCTCCTCACCTTCCCCCTCCTCTCCTCTCTCCTCTCCTCACCCCCCCTCTCCTCTCCTTCCCCCTCCTCTCTCCTCACCCCCCCTCCTCTCCTCTCCCCTCTCCTCACCCCCCCCTCCTCTCCCCTCTCCTCTCCTCTCCTTCCCCCTCTCCTCTCCTCTCCTCTCCTCCCCCCCTCTCCTCTCCTCCCCCTCCCTTCTGTCCTCTCCTCTCCTCACCTCCCCCTCTCCTATCCTCTCCTCACCTTCCCCCTCTCCTCTTCCCCTCTCCTCACCTTCCCCCTCTCCTCTCCTCTCCCCCTCTCCTCTCCTCTCCCCTCCTCCCCTCTCCTCTCCTCTCCTGTCCTCTCCCCCCTCTCCTCCCCTCTCCTCTCCTCTCCCCTCTCCTCACCCCCCCTCTCCTCTCTTCTCCTCTCCTCTCCTCTCCCCCCTCTCCTCTCTCCTACCCCCTCTCCTCACCTTCCCCCTCTCCTCTCCTCACCTTCCCCCTCTCCTCTCCTCTCCTTCCCCTCTCCTCTCCTCTCCTCACCCTCCTCTCCTCTCCTCACCTTCCCCCTCTCCTCTCTCCTCTCCTCTCCTCACCTCCCCCCTCTCCTTCTATCCTCTCCTCTCCTCACCTCCCCCCTCTCCTTCTATCCTCTCCTCTCCTCACCTCCCCCCTCTCCTTCTATCCTCTCCTCACCTCTCCTCCCCCCTCTCCTTCTGTCCTCTCCTCTCCTCACCTCCCCCCTCTTCTTCTATCCTCTCCTCACCTCACCTCCCCCCTCTCCTCTTCCCCCTCTCCTCACCTTCCCCCTCTCCTCTCCTCTCCCCCTCTCCTCTCCTCACCCCCTCTCCTCTCCTCACCCCCTCTCCTCTCCTCCTCTCCTCTCCTCTCCCCCTCTCCTCTCCTCACCCCCCCTCTCCTCTCCTCACCCCCCTCTCCTCTCCTCCCCCCTCTCCTTCTGTCCTCTCCTCTCCTCACCTCCCCCCTCTTCTTCTATCCTCTCCTCACCTCACCTCCCCCCTCTCCTCTTCCCCCTCTCCTCACCTTCCCCCTCTCCTCTCCTCTCCCCCTCTCCTCTCCTCTCCCCTCCTCCCCTCTCCTCTCCTCTCCTGTCCTCTCCCCCCTCTCCTCCCCTCTCCTCTCCTCTCCCCTCTCCTCACCTTCCCCCTCTCCTCTCCTCACCCCCTCTCCTCTCCTCACCCCCTCTCCTCTCCTCACCCCCTCTGCTCTCCTCACCCCCCCTCTCCTCTCTTCTCCTCTCCTCTCCTCTCCCCCCTCTCCTCTCTCCTACCCCCTCTCCTCACCTTCCCCCTCTCCTCTCCTCACCTTCCCCCTCTCCTCTCCTTCCCCCTCTCCTCTCCTCTCCTCACCCTCCTCTCCTCTCCTCACCTTCCCCCTCTCCTCTCCTCTCTCCTCTCCTCACCTTCCCCCTCTCCTCTCCTCTCCTCTCTCCTCTCCTCTCCTCACCTTCCCCCTCCTCTCCTCTCTCCTCTCCTCACCCCCCCTCTCCTCTCCTTCCCCCTCCTCTCTCCTCACCCCCCCTCCTCTCCTCTCCCCTCTCCTCACCCCCCCCTCCTCTCCCCTCTCCTCTCCTCACCTTCCCCCTCTCCTCTCCTCTCCTCTCCTTCCCCCTCTCCTCTCCTCTCCTCTCCTCCCCCTCTCCTCTCCTCTCCTCTCCTCTCCTCACCTTCCCCCTCTCCTCTCCTCTCCTCACCTTCCCCCTCTCCTCTCCTCTCCTCTCCTCACCCTCCTCTCCTCTCCTCACCTTCCCCCTCTCCTCTCCTCTCCTCTCCTTCCCCCTCTCCTCTCCTCTCCTCTCCTCCCCCTCTCCTCTCCTCTCCTCTCCTCAC
Source organism: Salmo salar (assembly GCF_965601325.2). NCBI lineage: Eukaryota > Metazoa > Chordata > Actinopteri > Salmoniformes > Salmonidae > Salmo > Salmo salar. The sequence goes on along the minus strand of NC_138295.1, from coordinate 5,640,378 downwards.
CTTCCCCCTCTCCTCTCCTCTCCTCACCTTCCCCCTCTCCTCCCCTCTCCTCTCCTCACCCTCCTCTCCTCTCCTCACCTTCCCCCTCTCCTCTCCTCTCTCCTCTCCTCACCTTCCCCCTCTCCTCTCCTCTCTCCTCTCCTCTCCTCTCCTCTCCTTCCCCCTCCTCTCTCCTCACCCCCCCTCCTCTCCTCTCCCCTCTCCTCTCCTCACCCCCCCTCCTCTCCTCTCCTCTCCTCTCCTTCCCCCTCTCCTCCTCTCCCCTCCCCTCCCCTCCTCTCCCCCCCTCTCCTATCCTCTCCCCCCCTCTCCCCTCTCCCCTCCCCTCCTCTCCTTCCTCCTCTCCCCTCCCCTCTCTCCTCCTCCCTCCCCTCCCCTCCCCTCTCCTCTCCTCTCCTCTCTCCTCTCCTCTCCCCTCTCCTCTCCCCCTCTCCTCACCTTCCCCCTCTCCTCTCCTCACCCCCTCTCCTCTCCTCACCCCCCTCTCCTCTCCTCACCCCCCCTCTCCTCTCTTCTCCTCTCCTCTCCTCTCCCCCCTCTCCTCTCCTCTCCCCTCTCCTCACCTCCCCCCTCTCCTCTCTCCTACCCCTCTCCTCTCCTCACCCTCCTCTCCTCTCCTCACCTTCCCCCTCTCCTCTCCCCTCTCCTCTCCTCTCTCCTCTCCTCTCCTCACCTTCCCCCTCCTCTCCTCACCCCCCCTCTCCTCTCCTCTCCTCTCTCCTCTCCTTCCCCCTCCTCTCTCCTCACCCCCCCTCCTCTCCTCTCCCCTCTCCTCTCCCCCCCTCCTCTCCCCTCTCCTCTCCTCTCCTCTCCTTCCCCCTCTCCTCCTCTCCCCTCCCCTCCCCTCCTCTCCCCCCCTCTCCTATCCTCTCCCCCCCCTCCCCTCTCCCCTCCCCTCCTCTCCTTCCTCCTCTCCCCTCCCTCTCCTCTCTCCTCCCCTCCTCCCCTCCTCCCTCCCCTCCCCTCCCCTCTCCTCTCCTCTCCTCTCCCCTCTCCTCTCCTCCCCTCTCCTGTCCTCTCCCCCCTCTCCTCCCTCCTCTCCTCCCCTCTCCTGTCCTCTCCCCCCTCTCCTCCCCTCTCCTCTCCTCTCCCCTCTCCTCTCCTGTCCTGTCCTCTCCCCCCTCTCCTCCCCTCTCCTCTCCTCTCGTCTCTCCTCACCTTCCCCCTCTCCTCTCCTCACCCCCTCTCCTCTCCTCACCCCCCCTCTCCTCTCCTCTCCTCTCCTCTCCTCTCCTCTCCCCCTCTCCTCCCCTCTCTTCTCCTCTCCCCTCTCCTCACCTTCCCCCTCTCCTCTCTCCTACCCCCTCTCCTCTCTCCTCCCCCCTCTCCTCTCCTCTCCTCTCCTCCCCCCTCTCCTCACCTTCCCCCTCTCCTCTCCTCTCCCCCTCTCCTCTCCTCACCCCCTCTCCTCTCCTCACCCCCCCTCTCCTCTCCTCACCCCCCTCTCCTCTCCTCACCCCCTCTCCTCTCCTCTCCTTCCCCCTCTCCTCTCCTCACCTTCCCTCTCCTCTCCTTCCCTCCCCTCTCCTCTCCTCTCTCCCCTCCTCTCCTCTCCTCACCTTCCCCCTCTCCTCTCCTCTCTCCTCTCCTCACCTTCCCCCTCTCCTCTCCTTCCCCCTCTCCTCTCCTCTCCTTCCCCCTCTCCTCTCCTTCCCCCTCTCCTCACCTTCCCCCTCTCCTCTCCTCTCCTCACCTTCCCCCTCTCCTCTCCTTCCCCTCTCCTCTCCTCTCTCCTCTCCTCACCTTCCTCCTCTCCTCTCTCCTCTCCTCTCCTTCCCCCTCTCCTCTCTCCTCTCCTCACCTTCCTCCTCTCCTCTCCTCACCTTCCCCCTCTCCTCTCCTCTCCTTCCCCTCTCCTCTCCTCTCTCCTCTCCTCACCTTCCTCCTCTCCTCTCTCCTCTCCTCACCTTCCCCCTCTCCTCTCCTCACCTTCCCCCTCTCCTCTCCTCTCTCCTCTCCTCACCTTCCTCCTCTCCTCTCTCCTCTCCTCTCCTTCCCCCTCTCCTCTCCTTCCCCCTCTCCTCTCTCCTCACCCCCCTCTCCTCTCCTCACCTTCCCCCTCTCCTCTCCTCTCTCCTCTCCTCACCTTCCTCCTCTCCTTCCCCCTCTCCTCTCCTCACCCCCCTCTCCTCTCCTCACCCCCCTCTCCTCTCCTCATCCCCCTCTCCTCTCCTCACCTTCCCCCTCTCCTCTCCTCTCCTTCCCCCTCTCCTCTCCTCACCTTCCCTCCCCTCTCCTCTCCTTCCCTCCCCTCTCCTCTCCTCTCTCCTCTCCTCTCCTCTCCTCACCTTCCCCCTCTCCTCTCCTCTCTCCTCTCCTCACCTTCCCCCTCTCCTCTCCTTCCCTCTCTCCTCTCCTCACCTTCCCTCCCCTCTCCTCTCCTTCCCTCCCCTCTCCTCTCCTCTCTCCTCTCCTCTCCTCTCCTCTCCTCACCTTCCCCCTCTCCTCTCCTCTCTCCTCTCCTCACCTTCCCTCCCCTCTCCTCTCCTTCCCTCCCCTCTCCTCTCTCCTCTCCTCTCCTCTCCTCTCCTCTCCTCTCCTCACCTTCCCCCTCTCCTCTCCTCTCTCCTCTCCTCACCTTCCCCCTCTCCTCTCCTCTCTCCTCTCCTCACCTTCCTCCTCTCCTCTCTCCTCTCCTCACCTTCCCCTCTCCTCACCTTCCCCCTCTCCTCTCCTCTCTCCTCTCCTCACCTTCCCCCTCCTCTCCTCTCTCCACCCCCCCTCCTCTCCTCTCTCCTCTCCTCTCCTCTCTCCTCTCCTTCCCCCTCCTCTCTCCTCACCCCACCTCCTCTCCTCTCCCCTCTCCTCTCCTCTCCTCACCCCCCCTCCTCTCCTCACCCCCCTCCTCTCCCCTCTCCTCTCCTCTCCTCTCCTTCCCCCTCTCCTCCTCTCCCCTCCCCTCCCCTCCTCTCCCCCCCTCTCCCCTCTCCTCTCCCCTCCCCCCCTCTCCTTCCTCCTCTCTCCTCCCCTCCCCTCCTCCCCTCCCCTCCTCTCCTCTCCTTCCTCCTCTCCCCTCCCCTCTCCCCTCCTCTCCTCTCCCCTCCCCTCCTCTCCCCTCTCCTCTCCTCTCCTCACCTTCCCCCTCTCCTCTCCTCTCTCCTCTCCTCTCCTTCCCCCTCTCCTCTCCTCTCCTCTCCTCACCTTCCCCCTCTCCTCTCCTCTCTCCTCTCCTCTCCTTCCCCCTCTCCCCTCCTCTCCCCTCTCCTCTCCTCTCCTCACCTTCCCCCTCTCCTCTCCTCTCTCCTCTCCTCACCTTCCCCCTCTCCTCTCCTCTCTCCTCTCCTCACCCCCCCCTCCTCTCCTCTCCTTCCCCCTCCTCTCTCCTCACCCCCCCTCCTCTCCTCTCCCCTCCCCTCCTCTCCCCCCTCCCCTCCCCTCCTCTCCTTCCTCCTCTCCCCTCCTCTCTCCTCCTCTCCTCTCCTTCCTTCCCTCCTCTCCCCTCCCCTCTCCTCTCCCCTCCCCTCTCCTCTCCTCTCCTCCCCTCTCCTCTCCCCCCTCTCCTCTCCTCTCCCCCCTCTCCTCTCCTCTCCCCCCTCTCCTCTCCTTCCCCCTCTCCTCTCCCCCTCTCCTCTCCTCACCCCCTCTCCTCTCCTCACCCCCCCTCTCCTCTCCTCTCACCCCTCTCCTCCCCTCTCCTCTCCTCTCCTCTCCCCTCTCCTCTCCTCTCTCCTACCCCCTCTCCTCTCCTTCCCCCTCTCCTCTCCTCTCCTTCCCCCTCTCCTCTCCTCTCCTTCCCCCTCTCCTCTCCTCACCTTCCCCCTCTCCTCTCCTCTCTCCTCTCCTCACCTTCCTCCTCTCCTCTCTCCTCTCCTCTCCTCACCTTCCCCCTCTCCTCTCCTCTCTCCTCTCCTCACCTTCCTCCTCTCCTCTCTCCTCTCCTCACCTTCCCCCTCTCCTCTCCTTCCCCCTCTCCTCTCTCCTCACCCCCCTCTCCTCTCCTTCCCCCTCTCCTCACCTTCCCCCTCTCCTCTCCTCACCCCCCTCTCCTCTCCTCACCCCCCTCTCCTCTCCTCACCTTCCCCCTCTCCTCTCCTCTCCTTCCCCCTCTCCTCTCCTCACCTTCCCCCTCTCCTCTCCTCACCTTCCCTCCCCTCTCCTCTCCTTCCCTCCCCTCTCCTCTCCTCTCTCCTCTCCTCTCCTCTCCTCACCTTCCCCCTCTCCTCTCCTCTCTCCTCTCCTCACCTTCCCCCTCTCCTCTCCTTCCCCCTCTCCCTCCCTCTCTCCTCTCCTTCCCCCTCTCCTCTCCTCTCCTTCCCCCTCTCCTCTCCTCACCTTCCCCCTCTAATCTCCTCTCTCCTCTCCTCACCTTCCCTCCTCTCCTCTCTCCTCTCCTCTCCTTCCCCCTCTCCTCTCCTTCCCCCTCTCTTCTCTCCTCACCCCCCTCTCCTCTCCTTCCCCCTCTCCTCACCTTCCCCCTCTCCTCTCCTCACCCCCCTCTCCTCTCCTCACCCCCCTCTCCTCTCCTCACCTTCCCCCTCTCCTCTCCTCTCCTTCCCCCTCTCCTCTCCTCACCTTCCCCCTCTCCTCTCCTCACCTTCCCTCCCCTCTCCTCTCCTTCCCTCCCCTCTCCTCTCCTCTCTCCTCTCCTCTCCTCTCCTCACCTTCCCCCTCTCCTCTCCTCTCTCCTCTCCTCACCTTCCCCCTCTCCTCTCCTTCCCCCTCTCCTCTCCTCTCTCCTCTCCTTCCCCCTCTCCTCTCCTCTCCTTCCCCCTCTCCTCTCCTCACCTTCCCCCTCTAATCTCCTCTCTCCTCTCCTCACCTTCCTCCTCTCCTCTCTCCTCTCCTCACCTTCCTCCTCTCCTCTCTCCTCTCCTCTCCTTCCCCCTCTCCTCTCCTTCCCCCTCTCCTCTCTCCTCTCCTCTCCTCACCTTCCCCCCTCCTCTCCTCTCTCCACCCCCCCTCCTCTCCTCTCCTCCTCTCCTCTCCTCTCCCTCTCTCCTCTCCTCACCTTCCCCCTCTCCTCTCCTCTCTCCTCTCCTCACCTTCCCCCTCTCCTCTCCTTCCCCCTCTCCTCTCCTCTCTCCTCTCCTTCCCCCTCTCCTCTCCTCTCCTTCCCCCTCTCCTCTCCTCACCTTCCCCCTCTAATCTCCTCTCTCCTCTCCTCACCTTCCTCCTCTCCTCTCTCCTCTCCTCACCTTCCTCCTCTCCTCTCTCCTCTCCTCTCCTTCCCCCTCTCCTCTCCTTCCCCCTCTCCTCTCTCCTCTCCTCTCCTCACCTTCCCCCTCCTCTCCTCTCTCCACCCCCCCTCCTCTCCTCTCTCCTCTCCTCTCCTCTCCTCTCTCCTCTCCTTCCCCCTCCTCTCTCCTCACCCCACCTCCTCTCCTCTCCCCTCTCCTCTCCTCTCCTCACCCCCCCTCCTCTCCCCTCTCCTCTCCTCTCCTTCCCCCTCTCCTCCTCTCCCCTCCCCTCCCCTCCTCTCCCCCCCTCTCCCCTCTCCTCTCCCCTCCCCCCCTCTCCTTCCTCCTCTCTCCTCCCCTCCCCTCCTCCCCTCCCCTCCTCTCCTCTCCTTCCTCCTCTCCCCTCCCCTCTCCCCTCCTCTCCTCTCCCCTCCCCTCCTCTCCCCTCCCCTCCTCTCCTCTCCCCTCCCCTCTCTTCTCCTCTCCTCTACTCTCCTCTCCCCCCTCTCCTCTCCTCTCCTTCCCCCTCTCCTCCCTCTCCTCTCCTCTCCTCCTCTCCCCTCCTCTCCTCACCTTCCCCCTCTCCTCTCCTCTCCTTCCCCCTCTCCTCTCCTCACCCTCCTCTCCTCTCCTCACCTTCCCCCTCTCCTCTCCTCTCTCCTCTCCTCACCTTCCCCCTCTCCTCTCCTCTCCCCCCTCTCCTCTCTCCTCTCCTCTCCTCACCTTCCCCCTCTCCTCTCCCCTCTCCTGTCCTCTCCCCTCTCCTCTCCTCTCCCTCCCTCTCCTCTCCTCTCCTCTCCTCACCTTCCCCCTCTCCTCTCCTCTCCTCTCCCCTCTCCTGTCCTTCTCCCCTCTCCTCTCCTCTCCCCCCTCTCCTCTCCTCTCTCCTCTCCTCACCTTCCCCCTCTCCTCTCCTCTCCTCTCTCCTCTCCTCACCTTCCCCCTCCTCTCCTCTCTCCTCTCCTCACCCCCCCTCTCCTCTCCTCTCCTCTCTCCTCTCCTTCCCCCTCCTCTCTCCTCACCCCCCCTCCTCTCCTCTCCCCTCTCCTCTCCTCACCCCCCCTCCTCTCCCCTCTCCTCTCCTCTCCTTCCCCCTCTCCTCCTCTCCCCTCCCCTCCTCTCCCCCCCTCTCCTATCCTCTCCCCCCCTCTCCCCTCTCCCCTCCCCTCCTCTCCTTCCTCCTCTCCCCTCTCCTCTCTCCTCCCCTCCTCCCTCCCCTCCCCTCCCCTCTCCTCACCCCCCCTCTCCTCTCCTCACCCCCCTCTCCTCTCCTCACCCCCCTCTCCTCTCCTCACCTTCCCCCTCTCCTCTCCTCTCCTTCCCCTCTCCTCTCCTCACCTTCCCTCTCCTCTCCTTCCCTCCCCTCTCCTCTCCTCTCTCCTCTCCTCTCCTCTCCTCTCCTTCCCCCTCTCCTCTACTCACCTTCCCCCTCTCCTCTCCTTCCCCCTCTCCTCTCCTCTCCTTCCCCCTCTCCTCTCCTCACCTTCCCCCTCTCCTCTCCTCTCTCCTCTCCTCACCTTCCCCCTCTCCTCTCTCCTCTCCTCACCTTCCCCCTCTCCTCTCCTTCCCCCTCTCCTCTCTCCTCACCCCCCTCTCCTCTCCTTCCCCCTCTCCTCACCTTCCCCCTCTCCTCTCCTCACCCCCCTCTCCTCTCCTCACCCCCCTCTCCTCTCCTCACCTTCCCCCTCTCCTCTCCTCTCCTTCCCCCTCTCCTCACCTTCCCTCCCCTCTCCTCTCCTTCCCTCCCCTCTCCTCTCCTCTCTCCTCTCCTCTCCTCACCTTCCCCCTCTCCTCTCCTCTCTCCTCTCCTCACATTCCTCCTCTCCTCTCTCCTCTCCTCTCCTTCCCCCTCTCCTCTCCTTCCCCCTCTCCTCTCTCCTCTCCTCTCCTCACCTTCCCCCTCCTCTCCTCTCCTCACCTTCCCCCTCCTCTCCTCTCTCCACCCCCCCTCCTCTCCTCTCTCCTCTCCTCTCCTCTCCTCTCTCCTCTCCTTCCCCCTCCTCTCTCCTCACCCCACCTCCTCTCCTCTCCCCTCTCCTCTCCTCACCCCCCCTCCTCTCCTCACCCCCCCTCCTCTCCCCTCTCCTCTCCTCTCCTCTCCTTCCCCCTCTCCTCCTCTCCCCTCCCCTCCCCTCCTCTCCCCCCCTCTCCCCTCTCCTTTCCCCTCCCCCCCTCTCCTTCCTCCTCTCTCCTCCCCTCCCCTCCTCCCCTCCTCTCCTCTCCTTCCTCCTCTCCCCTCCCCTCTCCCCTCCTCTCCTCCCCTCCTCTCCCCTCCCCTCCTCTCCTCTCCTCTCCCCTCTCTTCTCCTCTCCTCTCCTCTCCCCCCTCTCCTCTCCTCTCCTTCCCCCTCCCCTCTCCTCTCCTCTCCTTTCCTCTCCCCTCCTCTCCTCACCTTCCCCCTCTCCTCTCCTCTCTCCTCTCCTCACCTTCCCCCTCTCCTCTCCCCTCTCCTGTCCTCTCCCCTCTCCTCTCCTCTCCCCCCTCTCCTCTCCTTCCCCCTCTCCTCTCCTCTCTCCTCTCCCCTCTCCTCTCCTCTCCCCTCTCCTCTCCTCTCCTCTCCCCCCTCTCCTCTCCTTCCCCCTCTCCTCCTCCCCCTCTCCTCTCCTTCCCCCTCTCCTCTCCTCTCCCTCCTCTCCTCTCCCCCCTCTCCTCTCCCCCCTCTCCTCTCCCCCCTCTCCTCTCCCCCCTCTCCTCTCCTCTCCAGTTGAGTGTTACAGAGAGAGGGGCTCTGCAGTTGACTGTATGATTTATACATGAAAGAGAATCACCAGAACAGAGTGAATAGCAGCACAGATGAGAGCAGGACAACACAGTCCCAGTCCACAGTCCCAGTCCACAGCCCCAGTCCACAGCCCACAGTCCACAGCCCCAGTCCACAGCCCCAGTCCACAGTCCCAGTCCACAGCCCACAGTCCACAGCCCCAGTCCACAGCCCCAGTCCACAGCCCCAGTCCACAGCCCCAACACACAGCCCCAGTCCACAGCCCCAGTCCACAGCCCCAGCCCACAGCCCCAGCCAGCTTCACTCTGATGTTGTGTACAACTAAACTCAGCATGAGCAGAGCAGTTGAAGCTCTAATCAACGCCCCCTCACTCTCTTTCGCCCTCTCTCTTACACACACCAACTCTCCTCTCCCCCCTCTCCTCTCCCCTCTCTCACACACACCAACTCTCCTCTCACCCCTCTCCTCTCCCCTCTCACACACACACCAACTCTCCTCTCCCCCCTCTCCTCTCCCCTCTCTCCTTTCCTCTCCCCTCTCCTCTCTCCTCTCCTTCCCCCTCTCCTCTCCTCACCTTCCCCCTCCTCTCCTCTCTCCTCTCCTCTCCTCACCCCCCCTCCTCTCCTCTCCTTCCCCCTCCTCTCTCCTCACCCCCCCTCCTCTCCTCTCCTCTCCCCTCTCCTCTCCCCCCCCTCCTCTCCTCTCCCCTCTCCCCTCCCCTCTCCTTCCTCCTCTCCCCTCTCTCCTCCCCTCCTCTCCTCTCCTTCCTCCCCTCCTCTCCCCTCCCCTCTCCTCTCCCCTCCCCTCTCCTCTCCTCCCCTCTCCTCTCCTCCCCTCTCCTCTCCCCCCTCTCCTCTCCTCTCCTCTCCCCTCTCCTCACCTTCCCCCTCTCCTCTCCTCTCCCCCTCTCCTCTCCTCACCCCCTCTCCTCTCCTCACCCCCCCTCTCCTCTCCTCTCCTCTCACCCCTCTCCTCCCCTCTCCTCTCCTCTCCTCTCCCCTCTCCCCTCCTCTCCTCACCCCCTCTCCTCTCTCCTACCCCCTCTCCTCTCTCCTCACCCCCCTCTCCTCACCTTCCCCCTCTCCTCTCCTCACCCCTCTCTCCTCTCCTCACCCCTCTCTCCTCTCCTCACCCCCCCTCTCCTCTCCCCTCTCCTCTCCTCTCCTCTCCTCTCCTCCCCCCTCTCCTCTCCTCTCCTCACCCCCCTCTCCTCTCCTCACCTTCCCCCTCTCCTCTCCTCTCCTTCCCCCTCTCCTCTCCTCTCCTCCCCCCCTCTCCTCTCCTCTCCCCTCTTCTCACCTTCCCCTCTCTCCCCTCCACTCCTTCCCCCTCTCCTCTCCTCACCTTCCCCCTCTCCTCTCCTCTCCTCACCCTCCTCTCCTCTCCTCTCCTCACCTGCCCCCTCTCCTCTCCTCTCTCCTCTCCTCACCTTCCCCCTCTCCTCTCCTCTCTCCTCTCCTCTCCTCTCCTCACCTTCCCCCTCCTCTCCTCTCTCCTCTCCTCTCCTCACCCCCCTCCTCTCCTCTCCTCTCCTCTCCTTCCCCCTCTCCCCCCTCTCCTCTCCTCTCCTCTCCTCTCCTCTCCCCTCTCCCCTCTCCTCTCCCCCCCCTCTCCTCTCCTCTCTCCTCTCCTCTCCCCTCCCCTCTCCTCTCCCCCCTCTCCTCTCCTTCCCCCTCTCCTCTCTCCTCTCCCCTCTCCTCTCCTCTCCCCCCTCTCCTCTCCTTCCCCCTCTCCTCTCCTTCCTCCTCTCCTCTCCTTCCCCCTCTCCTCTCCTCTCCTCTCCTTCCCCCTCTCCTCTCCTCTCCTCTCCTCTCCTCTCCTCCTCTCCTCTCCCCCCTCTCCTCTCCTCTCCTCTCCAGTTGAGTGTTACAGAGAGAGGGGCTCTGCAGTTGACTGTATGATTTATACATGAAAGAGAATCACCAGAACAGAGTGAATAGCAGCACAGATGAGAGCAGGACAACACAGTCCCAGTCCACAGCCCCAACACACAGCCCCAGTCCACAGCCCACAGTCCACAGCCCACAGCCCCAGTCCACAGCCCCAGTCCACAGCCCCAACACACAGCCCCAGTCCACAGCCCACAGTCCACAGCCCACAGTCCACAGCCCCAGTCCACAGCCCCAGTCCACAGCCCCAGTCCACAGCCCCAGTCACACAGCCCCAGTCCACAGCCCCAGTACACACAGCCCCAGTCCACAGCCCCAGTCCACAGCCCCAGTCCACAGCCCCAGCCCACAGCCCCAGCCAGCTTCACTCTGATGTTGTGTACAACTAAACTCAGCATGAGCAGAGCAGTTGAAGCTCTAATCAACGCCCCCTCACTCTCTTTCGCCCTCTCTCTTACACACACCAACTCTCCTCTCCCCCCTCTCCTCTCCCCTCTCTCACACACACCAACTCTCCTCTCCCCCCTCTCCTCTCCCCTCTCACACACACACCAACTTTCCTCTCCCCCCTCTCCTCTCCCCCTCACACACACACCAACTCTCCTCTCCCCCCTCTCCTCTCCCCTCTCTCACACACACCAACTCTCCTCTCCCCCCTCTCCTCTCTCCCCTCTCTCACACACACCAACTCTCCTCTCCTCTCCCCCCTCCTCTCTCCCCCTCTCCTCTCCTCTCCCCTCTCTCACACACACCAACTCTCCTCTCCTCTCCCCCCTCTCCTCTCTCCCCTCTCTCACACACACCAACTCTCCTCTCCCCCCTCCTCTCTCCCCCTCTCCTCTCCCCTCTCCTCTCCCCTCTCTCACACACACCAACTCTCCTCTCCTCTCCCCCCTCTCCTCTCCTCTCCCCCTCTCCTCTCCCCTCTCACACACATCAACTCTCCTCTCCTCTCCCCCCTCTCCTCTCCTCTCCCCCTCTCCTCTCCCCTCTCACACACATCAACTCTCCTCTCATCTCCTCCCTCTCTCTCACATCAACTCTCCTCTCCCCTCTCCTTTCCCCTCTCTCTCTCACACCAACTCTCCTCTCCCCCTCTCCTCTCCCCTCTCTCACACACACCAACTCTCCTCTCCTCCCCCCTCTTCTCTCCTCCCCCTCTCTCTCCTCCCCCTCTCTCTCTCACACACACCAACTCCCCTCTCCTCCCCCCTCTCGTCCCTCTCCTCTCCTCCCCCCTCTCTCACACACACCTCTCCTCCCCCCGCTCCTCCCCCCTCTCTCTCTCTCTCCTCCCCCTCTCTCTCTCTCTCCTCCCCCTCTCTCTCTCTCTCCTCCCTCTCCTCTCCTCTCCTTCCCCCTCTCCTCCCCCCTCTCCTCTCTCTCTCTCCTCCCCCCTCTCCTCCCTCTCCTCTCCTTCCCCCTCTCCTCTCCTCCCCTCTCCTTCCCCCTCTCCTCTCCTCCCCCCTCTCTCTCTCTCTCTCACACCAACTCTCCTTAAAATAGCTGGCTATTAACACCTCTAAACGAAGTCACCTGCCAACATTCAAAGCATAGCCAGGGTTTTAAACTGTCCGATGTCTGTTTCTCATTCTCTCGCTCTCTATCTATCTAGTCTCTCTTTCTCAGTCTTTCGCTCTACTTCTGTCTCATCTTCATTTGGAGGAACCAGTAAATGAGCAGAGCTGGGATAGTTGGTAGTTTGGTTCAGCTATTGATGCAGCTCTGGAACCAGATCCATCAGAGAGTCAGGTCAGCTATTGAACCAGATCAGTCAGAGAGTCAGGTCAGCTATTGAACCAGATCCACCAGAGAGTCAGGTCAGCTATTGAACCAGATCCATCAGAGAGTCAGGTCAGCTATTGAACCAGATCCACCAGAGAGTCAGGTCAGCTATTGAACCAGATCCACCAGAGAGTCAGGTCAGCTATTGAACCAGATCCATCAGAGAGTCAGGTCAGCTATTGAACCAGATCCACCAGAGTCAGGTCAGCTATTGAACCAGATCCATCAGAGAGTCAGGTCAGCTATTGAACCAGATCCATCAGAGAGTCAGGTCAGCTATTGAACCAGATCAGTCAGAGAGTCAGGTCAGCTATTGAACCAGATCCATCAGAGAGTCAGGTCAGCTATTGAACCAGATCAGTCAGAGAGTCAGGTCAGCTATTGAACCAGATCCACCAGAGAGTCAGGTCAGCTATTGAACCAGATCAGTCAGAGAGTCAGGTCAGCTATTGAACCAGATCCATCAGAGAGTCAGGTGAGCTATTGAACCAGATCAGTCAGAGAGTCAGGTCAGCTATTGAACCAGATCAACCAGAGAGTCAGGTCAGCTATTGAACCAGATCCATCAGAGAGTCAGGTCAGCTATTGAACCAGATCAGTCAGAGAGTCAGGTCAGCTATTGAACCAGATCCACCAGAGAGTCAGGTCAGCTATTGAACCAGATCCACCAGAGAGTCAGGTCAGCTATTGAACCAGATCCATCAGAGAGTCAGGTCAGCTATTGAACCAGATCCACCAGAGAGTCAGGTCAGCTATTGAACCAGATCCATCAGAGAGTCAGGTCAGCTATTGAACCAGATCAGTCAGAGAGTCAGGTCAGCTATTGAACCAGATCCATCAGAGAGTCAGGTCAGCTATTGAACCAGATCCACCAGAGAGTCAGGTCAGCTATTGAACCAGATCCATCAGAGAGTCAGGTCAGCTATTGAACCAGATCAGTCAGAGAGTCAGGTCAGCTATTGAACCAGATCCATCAGAGAGTCAGGTCAGCTATTGAACCAGATCAGTCAGAGAGTCAGGTCAGCTATTGAACCAGATCCACCAGAGAGTCAGGTCAGCTATTGAACCAGATCCACCAGAGAGTCAGGTCAGCTATTGAACCAGATCCACCAGAGAGTCAGGTCAGCTATTGAACCAGATCCACCAGAGAGTCAGGTCAGCTATTGAACCAGATCCATCAGAGAGTCAGGTCAGCTATTGAACCAGATCAGTCAGAGAGTCAGGTCAGCTATTGAACCAGATCCATCAGAGAGTCAGGTCAGCTATTGAACCAGATCAGTCAGAGAGTCAGGTCAGCTATTGAACCAGATCAGTCAGAGAGTCAGGTCAGCTATTGAACCAGATCAGTCAGAGAGTCAGGTCAGCTATTGAACCAGATCCATCAGAGAGTCAGGTCAGCTATTGAACCAGATCAGTCAGAGAGTCAGGTCAGCTATTGAACCAGATCCATCAGAGAGTCAGGTCAGCTATTGAACCAGATGAGTCAGAGAGTCAGGTCAGCTATTGAACCAGATCCATCAGAGAGTCAGGTCAGCTATTGAACCAGATCCATCAGAGAGTCAGGTCAGCTATTGAACCAGATCCACCAGAGAGTCAGGTCAGCTATTGAACCAGATCAGTCAGAGAGTCAGGTCAGCTATTGAACCAGATCAGTCAGAGAGTCAGGTCAGCTATTGAACCAGATCCATCAGAGAGTCAGGTCAGCTATTGAACCAGATCAGTCAGAGAGTCAGGTCAGCTATTGAACCAGATCCACCAGAGAGTCAGGTCAGCTATTGAACCAGATCCACCAGAGAGTCAGGTCAGCTATTGAACCAGATCCATCAGAGAGTCAGGTCAGCTATTGAACCAGATCAGTCAGAGAGTCAGGTCAGCTATTGAACCAGATCCATCAGAGAGTCAGGTCAGCTATTGAACCAGATCCATCAGAGAGTCAGGTCAGCTATTGAACCAGATCCATCAGAGAGTCAGGTCAGCTATTGAACCAGATCAGTCAGAGAGTCAGGTCAGCTATTGAACCAGATCCACCAGAGAGTCAGGTCAGCTATTGAACCAGATCCATCAGAGAGTCAGGTCAGCTATTGAACCAGATCCACCAGAGAGTCAGGTCAGCTATTGAACCAGATCCATCAGAGAGTCAGGTCAGCTATTGAACCAGATCCATCAGAGAGTCAGGTCAGCTATTGAACCAGATCAGTCAGAGAGTCAGGTCAGCTATTGAACCAGATCCATCAGAGAGTCAGGTCAGCTATTGAACCAGATCCATCAGAGAGTCAGGTCAGCTATTGAACCAGATCAGTCAGAGAGTCAGGTCAGCTATTGAACCAGATCCATCAGAGAGTCAGGTCAGCTATTGAACCAGATCAGTCAGAGAGTCAGGTCAGCTATTGAACCAGATCCATCAGAGAGTCAGGTCAGCTATTGAACCAGATCCACCAGAGAGTCAGGTCAGCTATTGAACCAGATCCATCAGAGAGTCAGGTCAGCTATTGAACCAGATCCACCAGAGAGTCAGGTCAGCTATTGAACCAGATCCATCAGAGAGTCAGGTCAGCTATTGAACCAGATCCATCAGAGAGTCAGGTCAGCTATTGAACCAGATCCATCAGAGAGTCAGGTCAGCTATTGAACCAGATCAGTCAGAGAGTCAGGTCAGCTATTGAACCAGATCCATCAGAGAGTCAGGTCAGCTATTGAACCAGATCAGTCAGAGAGTCAGGTCAGCTATTGAACCAGATCCATCAGAGAGTCAGGTCAGCTATTGAACCAGATCAGTCAGAGAGTCAGGTCAGCTATTGAACCAGATCCATCAGAGAGTCAGGTCAGCTATTGAACCAGATCCATCAGAGAGTCAGGTCAGCTATTGAACCAGATCCATCAGAGAGTCAGGTCAGCTATTGAACCAGATCCATCAGAGAGTCAGGTCAGCTATTGAACCAGATCCATCAGAGAGTCAGGTCAGCTATTGAACCAGATCCACCAGAGAGTCAGGTCAGCTATTGAACCAGATCCACCAGAGAGTCAGGTCAGCTATTGAACCAGATCCACCAGACAGCTTGCAGTGAGTGAGTTAGGTCCCTGTTAGAAACACATTCTTGGAAACACAAGCACTCTCGCACATCTCCTGTTATCGTTAAAGAGGCTGTCATGAAACCACTTCCATATGCAAGACTTCTGTTCGTATGAGAGTGGAGGGAGGGTGGTGTGTGTGTGTGTGTGTGTGTATGTGTGTGTATGTGTGTGTATGTGTGTGTGTGTGTGTGTGTGTGTGTGTGTGTGTGTGTGTGTGTGTGTGTGTGTGTGTAGGAGCGTCGGTCCTGCTATGAGAGAGTACATTAACCCACCGCATTCTGCCAAATACATCACCAATTTCACACCTGACTGGATAAAAACAATAATTTCTACCATCTGACAGGGTAGAACCTGTCAGTGTAAATCACAGGGCTTGTATGATGTTAGCCATCATTCAACACAATGTTCAATGCTAAGTCTGGAAACTGCTTCCTAATGTCATGTTGTGATTACATTTATAGTCATGTACCAGATGTGGAATTATGTTGAATTATATCATGAATGTTTGATGTATTTCACCTTTATTTAACCAGGTAGGCTAGTTGAGAACAAGTTCTCATTTACAATTGCGACCTGGCCAAGATAAAGCAAAGCAGTGCGACAACATACAAAAACACAGAGTTACACATGGAATAAAACAAACATACAGTCAATAATACAGTAGAAAAATAAGTCTATGTACAGTGTGAGCAAATGAGGTGAGATAAGGGAGGTAAAGGCAAAAAAAGGCCATGGTGGCGAAGTAAATAAAGTATAGCAAGTAAAACACTGGAATGGTAGATTTGTAGTAGAAGAAAGTGCAAAGTAGAAATAATGGGGTGCAAAGGAGCAAAATAAATAAATAAATACAGTAGGGGAAGAGGTAGTTGTTTGGGCTAAATTACAGATGGATTTTGAATTATAGACTTACCTTGTTATTAAATAAAGGTGAAATAAAATAAAATAAGTCAATTAAGAACAAATGACTATTTCCAATGAATCCTACACCAGAAGACCCCCCCCCCCCCTATGGGACTCACGGCCGGCTGTGATACAGTTAAAGAGTTAATTGCTAGAAATAAATGAAATTCTTTGTTTGGACGTATATGACTGATTTCTTCATTGCTATTGACAGTGAAGCTAAATAAAGCTGCTTGATGTAAGGACGGTTTTGTGTTGTTTATTTACCTACGTAACTTTATACAGTTATGAGACGAATTTTACTGTAAAGCTGCAATTGTAAAATAAGCATAATTGAAAAGAATTCAGCTGCCATTCTTAACCTTCTTTTATAATTGCAAGTTTTGGAAACCCCAAGACTGAACACTGCGTCAGCGATCTGGATAATTTGAGAAACCTTGAGCCCCCACCACACAATTATATTACTGTAATGAAGTTTAGATGAAACTTACTGTATGATCGGCTATGGAAAAGCCAACTGACATTTACTCCTGAGGTACTGACCTGTTGCACCCTCGACAACCACTGTGATTATTATTATCTGACCCTGCTGGTCATCTATGAACATTTGAACATCTTGGCCATGTTCTGTTATAATCTCCACCCGGCACAGCCAGAAGAGGACTGGCCACCCCTCATAGCCTGGTTCCTCTCTAGGTTTCTTCCTAGGTTTTGGCCTTTCTAGGGAGTTTTTCCTAGCCACCGTGCTTCTACACCTGTATTGCTTGCTGTTTGGGGTTTTAGGCTGGGGGTTTCTGTACAGCACTTTGAGATATCAGCTGATGTAAGAAGGGCTTTATAAATACATTTGATATGAGTGTTGTTTGAAGTCCGACAGAGTCATATTAACCCTGTGTTGGGTGAACTCACCTGTTTGATAACACAACAGCAAGCCTGAAGAGACAGAAATCACACACACTATTAGCCTGCAGAGACAGAGCCACAGTGGAGACAACTCACATCCTGTTCTGTCACATGACATCCTGTTTACCGTCTAGAGAGAAAAGACACATTCTGTCACATGACATCCTGTTCTGTCACATGACATCCTGTTTACCGTCTAGAGAGAAAAGACACGTTCTGTCACATGACTACCTGTTCTGTCACATGACATCCTGTTACCGTCTAGAGAGAAAAGACACGTTCTGTCACATGACATCCTGTTCTGTCACATGACATCCTGTTTACCGTCTAGAGAGAAAAGACACGTTCTGTCACATGACATCCTGTTCTGTCACATGACATCCTGTTTACCGTCTAGAGAGAAAAGACACGTTCTGTCACATGACAACCTGTTCTGTCACATGACATCCTGTTTACCATCTAGAGAGAAAAGACACGTTCTGTCACATGACATCCTGTTCTGTCACATGACATCCTGTTTACCGTCTAGAGAGAAAAGACACGTTCTGTCACATGACATCCTGTTCTGTCACATGACATCCTGTTTACCGTCTAGAGAGAAAAGACACGTTCTGTCACATGACATCCTGTTCTGTCACATGACATCCTGTTTACCGTCTAGAGAGAAAAGACACGTTCTGTCACATGACATCCTGTTCTGTCACATGACATCCTGTTTACCGTCTAGAGAGAAAAGACACATTCTGTCACATGACATCCTGTTCTGTCACATGACATCCTGTTACCGTCTAGAGAGAAAAGACACGTTCTGTCACATGACATCCTGTTCTGTCACATGACATCCTGTTTACCATCTAGAGAGAAAAGACACGTTCTGTCACATGACATCCTGTTCTGTCACATGACATCCTGTTTACCGTCTAGAGAGAAAAGACACGTTCTGTCACATGACATCCTGTTCTGTCACATGATATCCTGTTTACCGTCTAGAGAGAAAAGACACGTTCTGTCACATGACATCCTGTTCTGTCACATGACATCCTGTTTACCGTCTAGAGAGAAAAGACACGTTCTGTCACATGACATCCTGTTCTGTCACATGACATCCTGTTACCGTCGTCAACTATTCTCCAGTCTTTTACTTGCAGGCTTGTTTTCTGCAGTTGTTCATCAACAAGCCTATTCATAAGTTTGCAAAAAACTGTGTAGATGACAAATACTATAAACTTTAGCAATAAGAATATACTATCCTGCATCGCACTGCTGGCTTGCCTTTGAAGCTAAGCAGTGTCAGTTGTGGTCGGTCCATGGATGGTAGACCAGAAGCTGTTTTAGAGCCAGTAGGAAGCAGTCTTCCCTCTGGTCTAAAGATTAAACCCCAATGCCCAGGGCACCCCATGCGTAGGGTGCGGTGTTTCGGGATTGGGATGTTAAAACGGGTGTCCTGTCGCTCTGTGGACATTAAATAACCCATACTTGTGTTTTCCCAGCTGTCCTGGCCAAAATCCCAACCCGACCCCATTCAATCACGGCCACTTAATCATCCCCAATTCAGTCCTCACCTCTCCGCCATACCAGCTGCTGTGTGGTGAGGTTCTGGCACAAACAAAATGGTTGCCGTACATCACCCAGGTGGGTGCCACACATTGGTGGTGGAGGTGAGTTTCCTCCATACTGTGTAAAAGCTCTTGGAGTACCGGATTTGGTAGAAAGGCGCTATATAAATCCATTCTTAGTATTATTAAATAGGGACACTTGTGCAAAATGTGTTGGAACAAGTGAAATAATTAGTGAAAGAGCGGGAGACTGTTGGGACATCTTACCGAACACATCTATAGTAGAATCCTCGACGGATCTGTTCTGATGTGTGAAGAATGGAGTCATTCCAGGACCCAGAGTTCTTTCCGACAATGTAAACAAAGAGACTTATAAACCATCTGACCAGGAAAAACTCCTGGACACATGAAACAATGATCAGGTCTGTATTGTAAAATATAATGTGACCTCAATGATATACCTGGTTAAATAACAAAATAATAATAATAATACAATAAAATACTATTACAATAAAAAGGACACACAACAACAGGGTCACTAACTATAACCAAGACAACAACAACAGGGTCACTACTATAACAACACAACAACAACAACAGGGTCACTACTATAACAAGACAACAACAACAGGGAATAACTATAACCAGACAACAACAACAACAACAGGGTCACTACTATAACCAGACAAAACAACAACAGGGTCACTACTATAACAAGACAACAACAACAGGGTCACTACTATAACCAGACAAGACAACAACATCAGGGTCACTACTATAACCAGACAACAACAACAGGGTCACTACTATAACCAGACAACAACAACAGGGTCACTACTATAACCAGACAACAACAACAGGGTCACTACTATAACAAGACAACAACAACAGGGTCACTACTATAACAAGACAACAACAACAACAGGGTCACTACTATAACAAGACAACAACAACAACATCGTGGTCACTACTATAACAAGACAACAACAACAGGGTCACTACTATAACAAGACAACAACAACAGGGTCACTACTATAACAAGACAACAACAACAGGGTCACTACTATAACCAGACAGACAACAACAACAGGGTCACTACTATAACAAGACAACAACAACAGGGTCACTACTATAACAAGACAACAACAACAGGGTCACTACTATAACAAGACAACAACAACAGGGTCACTACTATAACAAGACAACAACAACAGGGTCACTACTATAACAAGACAACAACAACAGGGTCACTACTATAACAAGACAACAACAACAGGGTCACTACTATAACAAGACAACAACAACAGGGTCACTACTATAACAACACAACAACAACAGGGTCACTACTATAACAAGACAACAACAACAGGGTCACTACTATAACAAGACAACAACAACAACAGGGTCACTACTATAACAAGACAACAACAACAGGGTCACTACTATAACAAGACACAACAACAGGGTCACTACTATAACAAGACAACAACAACAACAGGGTCACTACTATAACAAGACAACAACAACAGGGTCACTACTATAACAAGACAACAACAACAACAGGGTCACTACTATAACAAGACAACAACAACAGGGTCACTACTATAACAACACAACAACAACAGGGTCACTACTATAACAAGACAACAACAACAGGGTCACTACTATAACAAGACAACAACAACAGGGTCACTACTATAACCAGACAACAACAACAACAGGGTCACTACTATAACCAGACAACAACAACAACAGGGTCACTACTATAACAAGACAACAACAACAACAGGGTCACTACTATAACAAGACAACAACAACAACAGGGTCACTACTATAACAAGACAACAACAACAGGGTCACTACTATAACAAGACAACAACAACAACAGGGTCACTACTATAACAAGACAACAACAACAGGGTCACTACTATAACCAGACAACAACAACAACAGGGTCACTACTATAACAAGACAACAACAACAGGGTCACTACTATAACCAGACAACAACAACAGGGTCACTACTATAACAAGACAACAACAACAGGGTCACTACTATAACAAGACAACAACAACAACAGGGTCACTACTATAACAAGACAACAACAACAGGGTCACTACTATAACAAGACAACAACAACAGGGTCACTACTATAACAAGACAACAACAACAACAGGGTCACTACTATAACAAGACAACAACAACAGGGTCACTACTATAACAAGACAACAACAACAACAGGGTCACTACTATAACCAGACAAAACAACAACAGGGTCACTACTATAACAAGACAACAACAACAGGGTCACTACTATAACAAGACAACAACAACAGGGTCACTACTATAACAAGACAACAACAACAACAGGGTCACTACTATAACAAGACAACAACAACAGGGTCACTACTATAACCAGACAACAACAACAACAGGGTCACTACTATAACAAGACAACAACAACAGGGTCACTACTATAACCAGACAACAACAACAGGGTCACTACTATAACAAGACAACAACAACAGGGTCACTACTATAACAAGACAACAACAACAGGGTCACTACTATAACAAGACAACAACAACAACAGGGTCACTACTATAACAAGACAACAACAACAGGGTCACTACTATAACAAGACAACAACAACAGGGTCACTACTATAACAAGACAACAACAACAGGGTCACTACTATAACAAGACAACAACAACAGGGTCACTACTATAACAAGACAACAACAACAGGGTCACTACTATAACCAGACAACAACAACAACAGGGTCACTACTATAACAAGACAACAACAACAGGGTCACTACTATAACCAGACAACAACAACAGGGTCACTACTATAACAAGACAACAACAACAACAGGGTCACTACTATAACAAGACAACAACAACAACAGGGTCACTACTATAACAAGACAACAACAACAACAGGGTCACTACTATAACAAGACAACAACAACAGGGTCACTACTATAACAAGACAACAACAACAGGGTCACTACTATAACAAGACAACAACAACAGGGTCACTACTATAACAAGACAACAACAACAACAGGGTCACTACTATAACAAGACAACACAACAACAGGGTCACTACTATAACAAGACAACACAACAACAGGGTCACTACTATAACAAGACAACAACAACAGGGTCACTACTATAACAAGACAACAACAACAGGGTCACTACTATAACAAGACAACAACAACAGGGTCACTACTATAACAAGACAACAACAACAGGGTCACTACTATAACAAGACAACAACAACAGGGTCACTACTATAACAAGACAACAACAACAGGGTCACTACTATAACAAGACAACAACAACAGGGTCACTACTATAACAAGACAACAACAACAGGGTCACTACTATAACAAGACAACAACAACAGGGTCACTACTATAACAAGACAACAACAACAACAGGGTCACTACTATAACAAGACAACACAACAACAGGGTCACTACTATAACAAGACAACAACAACAACAGGGTCACTACTATAACAAGACAACAACAACAACAGGGTCACTACTATAACAAGACAACAACAACAGGGTCACTACTATAACAAGACAACAACAACAACAGGGTCACTACTATAACAAGACAACAACAACAACAGGGTCACTACTATAACAAGACAACAACAACAACAGGGTCACTACTATAACAAGACAACAACAACAGGGTCACTACTATAACAAGACAACAACAACAGGGTCACTACTATAACAAGACAACAACAACAACAGGGTCACTACTATAACAAGACAACAACAACAGGGTCACTACTATAACAAGACAACAACAACAGGGTCACTACTATAACAAGACAACAACAACAGGGTCACTACTATAACAAGACAACAACAACAGGGTCACTACTATAACAAGACAACAACAACAGGGTCACTACTATAACAAGACAACAACAACAGGGTCACTACTATAACAAGACAACAACAACAGGGTCACTACTATAACCAGACAACAACAACAACAGGGTCACTACTATAACCAGACAACAACAACAGGGTCACTACTATAACAAGACAACAACAACAACAACAGGGTCACTACTATAACAAGACAACAACAACAACAACAGGGTCACTACTATAACAAGACAACAACAACAACAACAGGGTCACTACTATAACAAGACAACAACAACAACAGGGTCACTACTATAACAAGACAACAACAACAACAGGGTCACTACTATAACAAGACAACAACAACAACAGGGTCACTACTATAACAAGACAACAACAACAGGGTCACTACTATAACAAGACAACAACAACAGGGTCACTACTATAACAAGACAACAACAACAGGGTCACTACTATAACAAGACAACAACAACAGGGTCACTACTATAACAAGACAACAACAACAACAGGGTCACTACTATAACAAGACAACAACAACAACAGGGTCACTACTATAACAAGACAACACAACAACAGGGTCACTACTATAACAAGACAACAACAACAACAGGGTCACTACTATAACAAGACAACAACAACAGGGTCACTACTATAACAAGACAACAACAACAACAGGGTCACTACTATAACAAGACAACAACAACAGGGTCACTACTATAACAAGACAACAACAACAACAGGGTCACTACTATAACAAGACAACAACAACAACAGGGTCACTACTATAACAAGACAACAACAACAGGGTCACTACTATAACAAGACAACAACAACAGGGTCACTACTATAACAAGACAACAACAACAGGGTCACTACTATAACAAGACAACAACAACAGGGTCACTACTATAACAAGACAACAACAACAGGGTCACTACTATAACAAGACAACAACAACAGGGTCACTACTATAACAAGACAACAACAACAACAGGGTCACTACTATAACAAGACAACACAACAACAGGGTCACTACTATAACAAGACAACACAACAACAGGGTCACTACTATAACAAGACAACAACAACAGGGACACTACTATAACAAGACAACAACAACAGGGTCACTACTATAACAAGACAACAACAACAACAGGGTCACTACTATAACAAGACAACAACAACAGGGTCACTACTATAACAAGACAACAACAACAGGGTCACTACTATAACAAGACAACAACAACAGGGTCACTACTATAACAAGACAACAACAACAGGGTCACTACTATAACAAGACAACAACAACAGGGTCACTACTATAACAAGACAACAACAACAGGGTCACTACTATAACAAGACAACAACAACAGGGTCACTACTATAACAAGACAACAACAACAGGGTCACTACTATAACAAGACAACAACAACAGGGTCACTACTATAACAAGACAACAACAACAACAGGGTCACTACTATAACAAGACAACAACAACAGGGTCACTACTATAACAAGACAACAACAACAGGGTCACTACTATAACAAGACAACAACAACAACAGGGTCACTACTATAACAAGACAACAACAACAACAGGGTCACTACTATAACAAGACAACAACAACAGGGTCACTACTATAACAAGACAACAACAACAGGGTCACTACTATAACAAGACAACAACAACAACAGGGTCACTACTATAACAAGACAACAACAACAGGGTCACTACTATAACAAGACAACAACAACAGGGTCACTACTATAACAAGACAACAACAACAGGGTCACTACTATAACAAGACAACAACAACAGGGTCACTACTATAACAAGACAACAACAACAGGGTCACTACTATAACAAGACAACAACAACAGGGTCACTACTATAACAAGACAACAACAACAGGGTCACTACTATAACAAGACAACAACAACAGGGTCACTACTATAACAAGACAACAACAACAACAACAGGGTCACTACTATAACAAGACAACAACAACAACAACAGGGTCACTACTATAACAAGACAACAACAACAACAACAGGGTCACTACTATAACAAGACAACAACAACAACAGGGTCACTACTATAACAAGACAACAACAACAACAGGGTCACTACTATAACAAGACAACAACAACAACAGGGTCACTACTATAACAAGACAACAACAACAGGGTCACTACTATAACAAGACAACAACAACAGGGTCACTACTATAACAAGACAACAACAACAGGGTCACTACTATAACAAGACAACAACAACAACAGGGTCACTACTATAACAAGACAACACAACAACAGGGTCACTACTATAACAAGACAACAACAACAACAGGGTCACTACTATAACAAGACAACAACAACAGGGTCACTACTATAACAAGACAACAACAACAACAGGGTCACTACTATAACAAGACAACAACAACAGGGTCACTACTATAACAAGACAACAACAACAGGGTCACTACTATAACAAGACAACAACAACAGGGTCACTACTATAACAAGACAACAACAACAGGGTCACTACTATAACAAGACAACAACAACAGGGTCACTACTATAACAAGACAACAACAACAGGGTCACTACTATAACAAGACAACAACAACAGGGTCACTACTATAACAAGACAACAACAACAGGGTCACTACTATAACAAGACAACAACAACAGGGTCACTACTATAACAAGACAACAACAACAACAGGGTCACTACTTTAACAAGACAACAACAACAGGGTCACTACTATAACAACACAACAACAACAGGGTCACTACTATAACAAGACAACAACAACAGGGTCACTACTATAACAAGACAACAACAACAGGGTCACTACTATAACAAGACAACAACAACAGGGTCACTACTATAACAAGACAACAACAACAGGGTCACTACTATAACAAGACAACAACAACAACAGGGTCACTACTATAACAAGACAACAACAACAGGGTCACTACTATAACAAGACAACAACAACAACAGGGTCACTACTATAACAAGACAACAACAACAGGGTCACTACTATAACAAGACAACAACAACAACAGGGTCACTACTATAACAAGACAACAACAACAGGGTCACTACTATAACAAGACAACAACAACAGGGTCACTACTATAACAAGACAACAACAACAGGGTCACTACTATAACAAGACAACAACAACAGGGTCACTACTATAACAAGACAACAACAACAACAGGGTCACTACTATAACAAGACAACAACAACAGGGTCACTACTATAACAAGACAACAACAACAACAGGGTCACTACTATAACAAGACAACAACAACAGGGTCACTACTATAACAAGACAACAACAACAGGGTCACTACTATAACAAGACAACAACAACAGGGTCACTACTATAACAACACAACAACAACAGGGTCACTACTATAACAAGACAACAACAACAGGGTCACTACTATAACCAGACAACAACAACAACAGGGTCACTACTATAACAACACAACAACAACAGGGTCACTACTATAACAAGACAACAACAACAGGGTCACTACTATAACAAGACAACAACAACAGGGTCACTACTATAACAAGACAACAACAACAGGGTCACTACTATAACAAGACAACAACAACAGGGTCACTACTATAACAAGACAACAACAACAGGGTCACTACTATAACAAGACAACAACAACAGGGTCACTACTATAACAAGACAACAACAACAACAGGGTCACTACTATAACAAGACAACAACAACAGGGTCACTACTATAACAAGACAACAACAACAGGGTCACTACTATAACAAGACAACAACAACAGGGTCACTACTATAACAAGACAACAACAACAACAGGGTCACTACTATAACAAGACAACAACAACAACAGGGTCACTACTATAACAAGACAACAACAACAGGGTCACTACTATAACAAGACAACAACAACAGGGTCACTACTATAACAAGACAACAACAACAGGGTCACTACTATAACAAGACAACAACAACAGGGTCACTACTATAACAAGACAACAACAACAACAGGGTCACTACTATAACAAGACAACAACAACAGGGTCAATACTATAACAACACAACAACAACAGGGTCACTACTATAACAACACAACAACAACAGGGTCACTACTATAACAAGACAACAACAACAACAACAGGGTCACTACTATAACAAGACAACAACAACAGGGTCACTACTATAACAACACAACAACAACAGGGTCACTACTATAACAAGACAACAACAACAACAGGGTCACTACTATAACAAGACAACAACAACAGGGTCACTACTATAACAAGACAACAACAACAGGGTCACTACTATAACAAGACAACAACAACAACAGGGTCACTACTATAACAAGACAACAACAACAGGGTCACTACTATAACAAGACAACAACAACAACAGGGTCACTACTATAACAACACAACAACAACAACAGGGTCACTACTATAACAAGACAACAACAACAACAGGGTCACTACTATAACAAGACAACAACAACAGGGTCACTACTATAACAAGACAACAACAACAACAGGGTCACTACTATAACAAGACAACAACAACAGGGTCACTACTATAACAAGACAACAACAACAACAGGGTCACTACTATAACAAGACAACAACAACAACAGGGTCACTACTATAACAAGACAACAACAACAGGGTCACTACTATAACAAGACAACAACAACAACAGGGTCACTACTATAACAAGACAACAACAACAACAACAGGGTCACTACTATAACAAGACAACAACAACAGGGTCACTACTATAACAAGACAACAACAACAACAGGGTCACTACTATAACAAGACAACAACAACAGGGTCACTACTATAACAAGACAACAACAACAGGGTCACTACTATAACAAGACAACAACAACAGGGTCACTACTATAACAACACAACAACAACAACAGGGTCACTACTATAACAAGACAACAACAACAGGGTCACTACTATAACAAGACAACAACAACAACAGGGTCACTACTATAACAAGACAACAACAACAACAGGGTCACTACTATAACAAGACAACAACAACAGGGTCACTACTATAACAAGACAACACAACAACAGGGTCACTACTATAACAAGACAACAACAACAACAGGGTCACTACTATAACAAGACAACAACAACAGGGTCACTACTATAACAACACAACAACAACAACAGGGTCACTACTATAACAAGACAACAACAACAGGGTCACTACTATAACAAGACAACAACAACAACAGGGTCACTACTATAACAAGACAACAACAACAGGGTCACTACTATAACAAGACAACAACAACAGGGTCACTACTATAACAAGACAACAACAACAGGGTCACTACTATAACAAGACAACAACAACAGGGTCACTACTATAACAAGACAACAACAACAGGGTCACTACTATAACAAGACAACAACAACAGGGTCACTACTATAACAAGACAACAACAACAGGGTCACTACTATAACAACACAACAACAACAGGGTCACTACTATAACAAGACAACAACAACAGGGTCACTACTATAACCAGACAACAACAACAACAGGGTCACTACTATAACAACACAACAACAACAGGGTCACTACTATAACAACACAACAACAGGGTCACTACTTTAACAAGACAACAACAACAACAACAGGGTCACTACTATAACAAGACAACAACAACAACAGGGTCACTACTATAACAAGACAACAACAACAGGGTCACTACTATAACAAGACAACAACAACAACAGGGTCACTACTATAACAAGACAACACAACAACAGGGTCACTACTATAACAAGACAACACAACAACAGGGTCACTACTATAACAAGACACAACAACAGGGTCACTACTATAACAACACAACAACAACAACAGGGTCACTACTATAACAAGACAACAACAACAGGGTCACTACTATAACAAGACAACAACAACAGGGTCACTACTATAACAACACAACAACAACAGGGTCACTACTATAACCAGACAACAACAACAGGGTCACTACTATAACAACACAACAACAACAGGGTCACTACTTTAACAAGACAACAACAACAACAACAGGGTCACTACTATAACAAGACAACAACAACAACAGGGTCACTACTATAACAAGACAACAACAACAGGGTCACTACTATAACAAGACAACAACAACAGGGTCACTACTATAACAAGACAACAACAACAACAGGGTCACTACTATAACAAGACAACAACAACAGGGTCACTACTATAACAAGACACAACAACAGGGTCACTACTATAACAAGACAACAACAACAACAGGGTCACTACTATAACAAGACAACAACAACAACAGGGTCACTACTATAACAACAACAGGGTCACTACTATAACCAAGACACGCTAAATATAATTAAATCAACCGCTGAATACCCTCCCACTTGCTGGCAACAGAAATGCATTCCAGGTGACAACCTCATGAAGCTGGTTGAGAGAATGCCAAGAGTATGCAAAGCTGTCATCAAGTTAAAGGGTGGCTACTTTGAAGAATATAAAATCTAATATATATTTTGATTGGTATGTAGAAAATAGTAAAAATAAAGTAAAACCTTAGAATGAGTAGGTGTGTCAACAACCTACAACAGGACAACGACCCTAAGCAGAGAGCCAAGACAACGCAGGACTGGCTTCGAAACAAGTCCGTGAATGTCCTTGAGTGACCCAGCCAGAGCCCAGACTTGAATCCGATCAAACATCTCTGGAGAGAACTGAAAATAGCTGTGCAGCAACTCTCCCCGTCCAACCTGACAGAGCTTGAGAGGATCTGCAGAGAAGAATGGAAGAAACTCCCCAAATACAGGTGTGCCAAGCTTGTAGCGTCATACCCAAGACGACTCGAGGTTGTAATCACTGCCGAAGATGCTTTAACAGTGTGTAGTGTTTGATATTACTGCGTAAGCATTTTTCTATACCTGCAATAATATCTGTTAAATATGTGTACGCGACCAATAAAATTTGATTAGATTTGAATTAGGAAACTGGGTAGACTATAATGAAGACATTAGAGTGCGCCCATCCCTGCAAGTTAAAAAGGCACTGCGATTTTAACTCTGCATAATGGCACAGAATTTCATCAGCTTTACTTTTAATATGCTTCAGTTTGCTGCAGTATGACTGGTTTCACATTTGTCTCCAGCGATCATAAGGTCAAATAAATCTAAAAAATAATGATATTTACAATTCCCTTATTCAAACGGGTTTACTCATTTACCTCGCTCTTATGAACTGGCATTACAGTAGATAGAGAACGGTGTTATTTCAATTAGGGGGAGAAAAACAAAATGCTTTTTCTACAAATATCTGGTGAATAGCAGCATGCTGTTATCATGCTTACATTCAAAATCACAATACACAGAGAGAAAAGTGCATAATTATTATTATATTTTTTTTTAAATGATGTTAAATTGACGAGCTCTTAAGTCAGGTCGGGAATTCCCCCATAGGGAGTAACGTATTATAGAGGGGGCCATTTGAAGTCTTGAGTTCTAAGCGAAGGAGAATACTTTTCAGAAGCACTGAAGTGTAATCCCAAGTGAACAGAGTGAGAGAGACGTTGGCGAGAGAGAAAAGTCGGCAATTAAAGTTCAGGCGCTGCACTCCGATTGGAGCCACGTGATTATTTCATCTGAAACGCACAGAAACTGTGACAAGAGGGACATGAACTAAACCCATGCCTCGGGTTAGGGCAAGAGAGGGGACCGTGTGTGTTTGCAGTTTCTAGCACATTCTGCCCTGGCAGGGGCAGGTTTGATCAAGGGGTTTAAACAGCTATATAGTAACTAGGTAACCTGCCTCCTCTCATAACACCTGGGTAGACCAGACCAGCAGAGATACCAGATAGCATCTTTCCTATCAATACTGGTGCAGTCTAGAACAGCTACAGTATAACGACGTCATTTGCTTTGTTTTTTTTTTTAAATGATTTGGAAAAAGACAAAAAAAAAACAGTTAAATATTGGAATAAGATATGATGATGAAATGCTATCTTTCATATGTTGATTATATTATTTTGATGGCAGAAACTGAACAAGACCTGCAGAACATGTTATCATGTGCAGTCAATTGGTGTAAAAGATGGAGATTCATGATTAACCAGACTAAAGATCAACCAGACTAAAACACAGATAATGACTTGGTGTAGAAGATTCATGATCAACCAGACTAAAACACAGATAATGACTTGGTGTAGAAGGTGGAGACTCATGATCAACCAGACTAAAGATCAACCAGACTAAAACACAGATAATGACTTGGTGTGGAAGGTGGAGACTCATGATCAACCAGACTAAAACACAGATAAAGACCAGGTACTAAGAAACATGTTTTTTCAGTTTTGTTTTGGTGAAAACATTGAGTTTACTAGCAATTATAAATTTTTGTGTATTTTTAATTGATGAACATATTACTTTTCTATACACAACATCTGCCCTGGTCGACTCAGCAAGTAGAGCTCTCGGGGGAGTTATAGGAAAAACAAAACCAATCAAAGATATTGGTTATGCTACGTATTCCAAACCGTATCCGACATGCGCGTGTCCTGTTCTGGACTATTCAGCAGGAGTGTGGGGTTGCTAAGAGGTATTTTAAAAATGAACACGTCCTTAACAGAGCAGTTTGTTACTTTTTAGGTGTCCACAAGTTTTCACTTATACTTGCAATAACAGGGGACACGGGCTGGGGAACCCAGTGAGGTGAGGTGAGATGGAAGGCAGGTATGGTGAGACTTTGGAATAGACTGTTGGGTATGCCAACAGCCAGAATAGCTAGTAAAGTCTGTCAATGAGATCTATCCATAGCGGGGAGCCTGTGCAACTGAAATGTCCGACCCTTTTTTTTCCCAAGAGTCTGACCGTGAACATCTGTATGAAAACCAGATTAAGGGAGACATAGATATGATTTTAAAAAGCAACTGTTAATGCAATATGAAACAAAATGGGTGGAGGGGATTCATCATTAACACAAATTGAGAACCTTTTCGTTTGATTCAGGGTGAATTGGTGTGTGAGTGATATATTATGTATAACCTACCTAAAAGCAAGAGATCTCTATGTGCAGAGGTAAGATCAGGGATATTGCCTCTGCGTATTGAAACAGGTCAGATCAGGGATATTGCCTCTGCGTATTGAAACAGGTCAGATCAGGGATATTGCCTCTGCGTATTGAAACAGGTCAGATCAGGGATATTGCCTCTGCGTATTGAAACAGGTCCGATCAGGGATCATGTCTCTGCGTATTGAAACAGGTCAGATCAGGGATATTGCCTCTGCCTATTGAAACAGGTCTAATTAGGGATATTTCCTCTGCGTATTGAAACAGGTTATTTCAGGGATATTGCCTCTGTGAATTGAAACAGGTTGGTATTGTGGTGAACTGGAAGAGGAAAGCCTATGTAACTATTATGACCTGGAAGAAATAGAGGATACAATGAGTTTCATTTTCTATTGCCCATTCTACCACAATATACGCTCGCTCTTATTCCACAAAGCCCACCAGATATACCCTGGCATTATGAGGCGATAATTGAAATGTTTTTTTGTTCGTTGTGTATTTTCGTTTGCGGAATATTTAAATAAAGCCTGGACTAAAAGAAGGCTTACCTATAATTAAATTGCACAAATATTTAGCTTCTATGTGGTTGATGGCGTCAGTTGTGCACCGGGGCCTCCCACTCCTCTTTCTATTCTGGTTAGAGCCAGTTTGCACTGTTCTGTGAAGGAAGTATTACACAGCGTTCTACGAGATCTTCAGTTTCTTGGCAATTTCTCGCATGGAATAGCCTTCATTTCTCAGAACGAGAATAGACTGACGAGTTTCAGAAGAAAGGTCTTTTGTTTCTGGCCATTTTGAGCCTGTAATCAAACCCACAGATGCTGATGCTCCAGATACTCAACTAGTCTAAAGAAGACCAGTTTTATTGCTTCTTTAATCAGCACCACAGTTTTCAGCTGTGCTAACATAATTGCAAAAGGGTTTTCTAATGATCAATTAGCCTTTTAAACTAATCAACTTGGATTAGCTAACACAACGTGCCATTGGAACACAGGAGTGATGGTTGCTGATAATAGGCCTCTGTACGCCTATGTAGATATTCCATTGAAAATCAGCCATTTCCTGGAGGGGGGCCAGGTCTGGGCAATAAAAAATCTGCTGTTTCCAGCTACAATAGCCATTTACAATATTAACAATGTCTACACTGTATTTATGATCAATTTGATGTTATTTTAATGGACAGAAAATGTGATCTTCTTTCAAAAACAAGGACATTTCTAAATGACCCCAGACTCTTGAACGGTAGCGTATGCACGCATTCATTTATATATATTTATATATACACAGTGTGTATGTATGTATGTATGTACAGTTGAAGTCGGAAGTTTACGTACAGCTTAGCCAAATACATTTAAACTCAGTTTTTCACAATTCCTGACATTTAATCCTAGTAAAAATTCCCTGTCTTAGGTCAGTTAGGATGACCACTTTATTTTAAGAATGTGAAATGTCAGAATAATAGTAGAGAGAATTATTTATTTCAGCTTTTATTTCTTTCATCACATTCCCAGTGGGTCAGAAGTTTACATACACTCAATTAGTATTTGGTAGCATTGCCTTTAAATTGTTTAACTTGGGTCAACCCTTTTGAGTAGCCTTCCACAAGCTTCCCACAAATAAGTTGGGTGAATTTTGGCCCATTCCTCCTGACAGAGCTGGTGTAACTGAGTCAGGATTGTAAGCCTCTTTGCTCACCCACGCTTTTTCAGTTCTGCGCACAAATTTTCTATGGGATTTGTGAGGCCTTTGTGATGGCCACTCCAATACCTTGACTTTGTTGTCCTTAAGCCATTTTGCCACAACTTTGGAAGTATGCTTGGGGTCATTGTCTATTTGGAAGACCCATTTGCGACCAAGCTTTAACTTCCTGACTGATGTCTTGAGATGTTGCTTCAATATATCCACATAATTTTCCTGTCTCATGATGCAATCTATTTTGTGAAGTGTACCAGTCCCTCCTGCAGCAAAGCACCCCCACAACATGATGCTGCCACCCCCGTGCTTCACAGTTGGGATATGGTGTTCTTCGGCTTACAAGCCTCCCCCTTTTTCCTCCAAACATAACAATGGTCATTATGGCCAAAAAGTTATATTTTTGTTTCATCAGACCAGAGGACATTTCTCCAAAAAGTACGATTTTTGTCCCCATGTGCAGTTGAAAACCATAGTCTGGCTTTTTTATGGCGTTTTGGAGAGGTGGCTTCTTCCTTGCTGAGCGCCCTTTCAGGTTATGTCGATATAGATACTTTTGTATCTGTTTCCTCCAGCATCTTCACAAGGTCCTTTGCTGTTGTTCTGGGATTGATTTGCACTTTTCGCACCAAAGTACGTTCATCTCTAGGAGACAGAACACGTCTCCATCCTGAGCGGTATGACGGCTGCGTGGTCCCATGGTGTTTATACTTGCGTACTATTGTTTGCACAGATGAACGTGGTACCTTCAGGCGTTTGGAAATTGCTCCCAAGGATGAACCAGACTTGTGGAGGTCTACAATTCTTTTTCTGAGGTCTTGGCTGATTTCTTTTGATTTTCCCATGATGTCAAGCAAAGAGGTAGTGAGTTTGAAGGTAGGCCTTGAAATACATCTACAGGTACACCTCCAATTGACTCAAATTATGTCAATTAGCCTATCAGAAGCCATGACATGATTTTCTGGCATTTTCCAGGCTGTTTAAAGGCACAGTCAACTTAGTGTATATAAACTTCTGACCCACTGGAATTGTGATACAGATAAGTGAAATAATCTGTTTGTAAACAATTGTTGGAAAAATTACTTGTAACTATAGTTTGTTAACAAGACATTTGTGGAGTGGTTGAAAAACAACTTTTAATGACTCCAACCTAAGTGTATGTAAACTTCTGACTTTAACTGTATATATATATATATATATATATATATATATATAATATATATATATATATAGTGTTTATGTGTGTATGTTATTTTACTTCTCTAGGGATGAAATGTATTATGTATTGATTTTTATCTTATTTTTGTGTTATTTTGTTTATTTCATTCATTCAATTTCATTCGAAAGAAAAGGAACACTTTATGAATAAAATCCTATAACTGATTTTTGGTTTAAACCCAGATCAGCCATTTGTTTGTTTAGTTTTCTCTAGACGTTCTTCTCCTATCTAAGCTGTAAATCACTGTTACTCAGAGTGAGATCAGAGACACTGAATCTCCTGACTCAAACTCTACCTGACGATTCCCATTATCGATGCCGGTAAAGGTACCGTACCGTTGCCCAGTATTATTCCACACACTACCTGACGATTCCCATTATCGCTGCCGGTAAGGTACCGTACCGTTGCCCGGTATTATTCCACACACACTCTACCTTTCCCTGAAAGTTGAAAAAACTACATATTTTTGGTCTATCTCTGCTCTGGGAGAGACAAGAGGATGTGGGCTATTGCTAAGCTGCTATTGCTAAGCTACGGTTGCCATGGCCCGGTGATGACAGCTAATTAGCAAGTCTGGACATGAGAGCAGTGTGACTAGGCACTGGATGTGTTCCAAATGTCACAATATTCCCTATATAGTGAAGAAGTTTTGACCAGAGCCCTCTAGGTAATACTTAGGGAATAGGACGTCATTTGGGACTCCAATACTATCAATGTACGAACAGCTGCAGGGATGTGAGCCAGGTGAATAGCACATTAAGAGGACGAGGACAAATTAACTAAAGAACTGTTAGTTGGGCTAGCCTACACCTCTATTATCCAGTAGAGTAACCTAGCCTACACCTCTATTATCCAGTAGAGTAACCTACACCTCTATTATCCAGTAGAGTAACCTACACCTCTATTATCCAGTAGAGTAACCTAGCCTACACCTCTATTATCCAGTAGAGTAACCTAGCCTACACCTCTATTATCCAGTAGAGTAACCTAGCCTACACCTCTATTATCCAGTAGAGTAACCTAGCCTACACCTCTATTATCCAGTAGAGTAACCTAGCCTACACCTCTATTATCCAGTAGAGTAACCTAGTCTACACCTCTATTATCCAGTAGAGTAACCTAGCCTACACCTCTATTATCCAGTAGAGTAACCTACACCTCTATTATCCAGTAGAGTAACCTAGCCTACACCTCTATTATCCAGTAGAGTAACCTAGTCTACACCTCTATTATCCAGTAGAGTAACCTAGCCTACACCTCTATTATCCAGTAGAGTAACCTACACCTCTATTATCCAGTAGAGTAACCTAGCCTACACCTCTATTATCCAGTAGAGTAACCTAGCCTACACCTCTATTATCCAGTAGAGTAACCTAGCCTACACCTCTATTATCCAGTAGAGTAACCTAGTCTACACCTTTATTATCCAGTAGAGTAACCTAGCCTACACCTCTATTATCCAGTAGAGTAACCTACACCTCTATTATCCAGTAGAGTAACCTAGCCTACACCTCTATTATCCAGTAGAGTAACCTAGCCTACACCTCTATTATCCAGTAGAGTAACCTACACCTCTATTATCCAGTAGAGTAACCTAGCCTACACCTCTATTATCCAGTAGAGTAACCTAGCCTACACCTCTATTATCCAGTAGAGTAACCTACACCTCTATTATCCAGTAGAGTAACCTAGCCTACACCTCTATTATCCAGTAGAGTAACCTAGCCTACACCTCTATTATCCAGTAGAGTAGCCTACACCTCTATTATCCAGTAGGGTAACCTAGCCTACACCTCTATTATCCAGTAGAGTAACCTAGCCTACACCTCTATTATCCAGTAGAGTAACCTACACCTCTATTATCCAGTAGAGTAACCTAGCCTACACCTCTATTATCCAGTAGAGTAGCCTACACCTCTATTATCCAGTAGAGTAACCTAGCCTACACCTCTATTATCCAGTAGAGTAACCTAGCCTACACCTCTATTATCCAGTAGAGTAACCTAGCCTACACCTCTATTATCCAGTAGAGTAACCTAGCCTACACCTCTATTATCCAGTAGAGTAACCTAGCCTACACCTCTATTATCCAGTAGAGTAACCTAGCCTACACCTCTATTATCCAGTAGAGTAACCTAGCCTACACCTCTATTATCCAGTAGAGTAACCTAGCCTACACCTCTATTATCCAGTAGAGTAGCCTACACCTCTATTATCCAGTAGAGTAACCTAGTCTACACCTCTATTATCCAGTAGAGTAACCTAGCCTACACCTCTATTATCCAGTAGAGTAACCTAGCCTACACCTCTATTATCCAGTAGAGTAACCTAGCCTACACCTCTATTATCCAGTAGAGTAACCTAGCCTACACCTCTATTATCCAGTAGAGTAACCTAGCCTACACCTCTATTATCCAGTAGAGTAACCTAGCCTACACCTCTATTATCCAGTAGAGTAACCTAGCCTACACCTCTATTATCCAGTAGAGTAACCTAGCCTACACCTCTATTATCCAGTAGAGTAACCTAGCCTACACCTCTATTATCCAGTAGAGTAACCTAGCCTACACCTCTATTATCCAGTAGAGTAACCTAGCCTACACCTCTATTATCCAGTAGAGTAACCTAGCCTACACCTCTATTATCCAGTAGAGTAACCTAGCCTACACCTCTATTATCCAGTAGAGTAACCTAGCCTACACCACTATTATCCAGTAGAGTAACCTAGCCTACACCTCTATTATCCAGTAGAGTAACCTAGCCTACACCTCTATTATCCAGTAGAGTAACCTAGCCTACACCTCTATTATCCAGTAGAGTAACCTAGCCTACACCTCTATTATCCAGTAGAGTAACCTAGCCTACACCTCTATTATCCAGTAGAGTAACCTAGCCTACACCTCTATTATCCAGTAGAGTAACCTAGCCTACACCTCTATTATCCAGTAGAGTAACCTAGCCTACACCTCTATTATCCAGTAGAGTAACCTACACCTCTATTATCCAGTAGAGTAACCTAGCCTACACCTCTATTATCCAGTAGAGTAACCTAGCCTACACCTCTATTATCCAGTAGGGTAACCTAGCCTACACCTCTATTATCCAGTAGAGTAACCTAGCCTACACCTCTATTATCCAGTAGAGTAACCTAGCCTACACCTCTATTATCCAGTAGAGTAACCTAGCCTACACCTCTATTATCCAGTAGAGTAACCTACACCTCTATTATCCAGTAGAGTAACCTAGCCTACACCTCTATTATCCAGTAGAGTAACCTAGCCTACACCTCTATTATCCAGTAGAGTAACCTAGCCTACACCTCTATTATCCAGTAGGGTAACCTAGCCTACACCTCTATTATCCAGTAGAGTAACCTAGTCTACACCTCTATTATCCAGTAGAGTAACCTAGCCTACACCTCTATTATCCAGTAGAGTAACCTAGCCTACACCTCTATTATCCAGTAGGGTAACCTAGCCTACACCTCTATTATCCAGTAGGGTAACCTAGCCTACACCTCTATTATCCAGTAGAGTAACCTAGCCTACACCTCTATTATCCAGTAGAGTAACCTAGCCTACACCTCTATTATCCAGTAGGGTAACCTAACCTACACCTCTATTATCCAGTAGAGTAACCTAGACTACACCTCTATTATCCAGTAGAGTAACCTAGCCTACACCTCTATTATCCAGTAGAGTAACCTAGCCTACACCTCTATTATCCACTAGAGTAACCTAGTCTACACCTCTATTATCCAGTAGAGTAACCTAGCCTACACCTCTATTATCCAGTAGAGTAACCTAGTCTACACCTCTATTATCCAGTAGAGTAACCTAGCCTACACCTCTATTATCCAGTAGAGTAACCTACACCTCTATTATCAAGTAGAGTAACCTACACCTCTATTATCCAGTAGAGTAACCTAGCCTACACCTCTATTATCCAGTAGAGTAACCTAACCTACACCTCTATTATCCAGTAGAGTAACCTAGCCTACACCTCTATTATCCAGTAGAGTAACCTAGTCTACACCTCTATTATCCAGTAGAGTAACCTACACCTCTATTATCCAGTAGAGTAACCTAGCCTACACCTCTATTATCCAGTAGGGTTGGAGGGAATTAAACCAGAAGCAATTAGACTGGAGATGGGTGTAGAAGATATGACACCAGAAGCCAGCATAAAGCGGTGGATTACATTGGCACAGCTCATTGGATAGTGTCACTGAGTTTAACTCCTTTATTAGCTGGCTGTTTCTGGTGTCTGTAGACGGAAACAGTGAGAAAACATCAATGAAAGCGGATATGGAAATTATGAGTTAATCCTCAATGGGGCTCATTCGTAAAAATGCCTTGTAGACGATACGCCAGTGTGCTTTCCTTAAAAATCCATATCTGTGAAGATGTGAGGAAAATATCAACGTTAAGAAGCCATGCACGTCTGATCTCGATCAATACGAACACTGTTCACGCAGAAAAACTTCTCAAACACATGCAAAAAATAAATAAAAAATAAACAGAGACTTCTATCCTGCAGTAACACAGTACAAATCTAAAACTACCACTGTGTTTGCCAATTGGGATTTTCACAAAACTGATGCTGAGTACAAAAAACATTGTGATCACTAAAACCAGTTTGAGAAAGTTGGGCCCAATACAGACTGGGAAATGAATTATGCTTCTATTGTTCTGGCCTATATACCATAAACGCACCGGTCTTCACTATTCTCAGAGCCTAGTCAAATGTAGTGCACTGTAAAGAATAGGCTGCTGTTTTAGACACATGCCTGTTCTGCTCTTCAGTGACTTGGGAATTTGCTGATGTTCAGAATCAAATCAAATCAATTTTGCCACATGCGCCGAATACAAAAAGGTGTTGACCTTACAGTGAAAATGCTTACTTACAGGCTCTAACAAATAGTTTTAAAAAAAAAAGGTATTAGGTGAACAATAGGTAAGTAAAGAAATAAAAAACAACAGTAAAACGACAGTGAAAACTAACAGTAGAGAGACTACATACAGTAGAGAGGCTATATACAGTAGAGAGGCTACATACAGTAGAGAGGCTACATACAGTAGAGAGGTTACATACAGTAGAGAGGCTATATACAGTAGAGAGGCTATATACAGTAGAGGCTATATACAGTAGAGAGACTATATACAGTAGAGAGGCTATATACAGTAGAGAGGCTACATACAGTAGAGAGGCTATATACAGTAGAGAGGCTATATACAGTAGAGAGGCTATATACAGTAGAGAGGCTATATACAGTAGAGAGGCTATATACAGTAGAGAGGCTACATACAGTAGAGAGGCTATATACAGTAGAGAGGCTATATACAGTAGAGAGGCTATATACAGTAGAGAGGCTACATACAGTAGAGAGGCTATATACAGTAGAGAGGCTATATACAGTAGAGAGGCTATATACAGTAGAGAGGCTATATACAGTAGAGAGGCTATATACAGTAGAGAGGCTATATACAGTAGAGAGGCTATATACAGTAGAGAGGCTATATACAGTAGAGGCTATATACAGTAGAGAGGCTATATACAGTAGAGAGGCTATATACAGTAGAGGCTATATACAGTAGAGAGGCTATATACAGTAGAGAGGCTATATACAGTAGAGAGGCTATATACAGTAGAGAGGCTATATACAGTAGAGGTTATATACAGTAGAGAGGCTATATACAGTAGAGAGGCTATATACAGTAGAGAGGCTATATACAGTAGAGAGGCTACATACAGTAGAGGCTATATACAGTAGAGAGGCTATATACAGTAGAGAGGCTATATACAGTAGAGAGGCTACATACAGTAGAGAGGCTATATACAGTAGAGGGCTACATACAGTAGAGGCTATATACAGTAGAGAGGCTATATACAGTAGAGGCTATATACAGTAGAGGGGCTACATACAGTACAGAGGCTATATACAGTAGAGAGGCTATATACAGTAGAGAGGCTGTATACAGTAGAGAGGCTACATACAGTAGAGAGGCTATATACAGTAGAGAGGCTACATACAGTAGAGGCTACATACAGTAGAGGCTATATACAGTAGAGGCTATATACAGTAGAGAGGCTACATACAGTAGAGAGGCTATATACAGTAGAGAGGCTATATACAGTAGAGAGGCTATATACAGTAGAGAGGCTATATACAGTAGAGAGGCTACATACAGTAGAGAGGCTACATACAGTAGAGGCTACATACAGTAGAGGCTACATACAGTAGAGGCTACATACAGTAGAGGCTATATACAGTAGAGGCTACATACAGTAGAGAGGCTATATACAGTAGAGAGGCTATATACAGTAGAGAGGCTATATACAGTAGAGAGGCTACATACAGTAGAGAGGCTACATACAGTAGAGAGACTACATACAGTAGAGACTATATACAGTAGAGAGGCTACATACAGTAGAGACTATATACAGTAGAGAGGCTACATACAGTAGAGACTATATACAGTAGAGAGGCTACATACAGTAGAGAGGCTACATACAGTAGAGAGGCTACATACAGTAGAGAGGCTACATACAGTAGAGGGGCTACATACAGTAGAGGGGCTACATACAGTAGAGGGGCTACATACAGTAGCGAGGCTACATACAGTAGCGAGGCTACATACAGTAGCGAGGCTACATACAGTAGAGAGTATATACAGTAGAGAGGCTACATACAGTAGCGAGGCTACATACAGTAGAGAGGCTACATACAGTAGCGAGGCTACATACAGTAGCGAGACTACATACAGTAGCGAGGCTATATACAGTAGCGAGGCTACATACAGTAGCGAGGCTACATACAGTAGAGAGGCTACATACAGTAGAGAGGCTACATACAGTAGAGAGGCTATATAGAGTAGAGAGGCTATATACAGTAGAGAGGCTATATACAGTAGAGAGGCTATATACAGTAGCGAGGCTATAACAGTAGGGAGGTTATATACAGGCACCGGTTAGTCAGGCTGATTGAGGTAGTATGTACATGTAGATATGGTTAAAGTGACTATGCATGTATGATAAACAGAGAGTAGCAGTAGAGAAGCTACATACAGACAGCGGTTAGTCAGGCTGATTGAGGTAGTATGTACATGTAGATATGGTTAAAGTGACTATGCATGTATGATAAACAGAGAGTAGCAGTAGAGGGGCTACATACAGACACCGGTTAGTCAGGCTGATTGAGGTAGTATGTACATGTAGATATGGTTAAAGTGACTATGCATGTATGATAAACAGAGAGTAGCAGTAGAGAAGCTACATACAGGTACCGGTTAGTCAGGCTGATTGAGGTAGTATGTACATGTAGATATGGTTAAAGTGACTATGCATGTATGATAAACAGAGAGTAGCAGTAGAGAGGCTATATACAGACACCGGTTAGTCAGGCTGATTGAGGTAGTATGTACATGTAGATATGGTTAAAGTGACTATGCATGTATGATAAACAGAGAGTAGCAGTAGCGAGGCTACATACAGACACCGGTTAGTCAGGCTGATTGAGGTAGTATGTACATGTAGATGTGGTTAAAGTGACTATGCATGTATGATAAACAGAGAGTACGGCGAGGCTACCGACCCGGAGCAGGCTGAGGGGGCATGAGGGGGCAGCAGGGCAGGGGCGGGGGCCCGCCCGGTTAGTCAGGCTGATTGAGGTAGTATGTACATGTAGATGTGGTTAAAGTGACTATGCATGTATGATGAACAGAGAGTAGCAGTAGAGAGGCTATAACAGTAGGGAGGCTATATACAGGTACCGGTTAGTCAGGCTGATTGAGGTAGTATGTACATGTAGATGTGGTTAAAGTGACTATGCATGTATGATGAACAGAGAGTAGCAGTAGAGAGGCTATAACAGTAGGGAGGCTATATACAGGTACCGGTTAGTCAGGCTGATTGAGGTAGTATGTACATGTAGATATGGTTAAAGTGACTATGCATATATGATGAACAGAGAGTAGCAGTAGCGTAAAAGCTAGCTTGGGTATGGTCCAGGTTTGTTTTGTGATGAAAGAGAAAGCAGCGAGACATTTTAACAAGACACTGCGGAGGACCCAATTATATGGACAGAACAGATGTAGAGGATTTTACTTTTCAGGGCACAGTTGTCATGTAAACAAAAATGCAACAGCGCTCCATTCCACTTCCTCTCCAGGCTGTCTCTTCTCTCACTGAGGTACCAACTAATGAGTAAGGGGTTGGATGGATCTTAAGTCTCTAATAACTATATCACAATCTGTATGTCTTTCTCTCTCCTCCTCTCGCTCTCTTTCTTTGTTGGCATTGGTGCTCAATTACGTAGCTATGTATGCTAGCATTGTATCGTAGCTATGTATCGTAGCATTGTATGGTAGCTATGTATCGTAGCATTGTATGGTAGCCATGTATAGGAGGATTGCATAATAGCTATGTATAGTAGGATTGCATAATAGCATTGTATGGTAGCCATGTATAGTAGCATTGTATCGTAGCTATGTATCGTAGCATTGTATGGTAGCTATGTATCGTAGCATTGTATGGTAGCCATGTATAGGAGGATTGCATAATAGCTATGTATAGTAGGATTGCATAATAGCATTGTATGGTAGCCATGTATAGTAGCATTGTATCGTAGCTATGTATCGTAGCATTGTATGGTAGCCATGTATAGCAGCATTGGATGGTAGCTATGTATAGCAGCATTGTATAGCAGCTATGTATGGTAGCTATGTATAGTAGCTATGTTTAACAGCTATGTATAGTAGTTATGTATGTAACCATGTATAGTAGCTATGTATAGTATCTATTTATGGTAGCTATGTATAGTAGGTGTGTATAGTAGCTATGTATAGTAGGTGTGTATAGTAGCTATGTATAGTAGGTGTGTATAGTAGCTATGTATAGTAGGTATGTATAGTATCGTTGTATGGTAGCCTATGTATAGTAGCTATGTATGGTAGCTATATACAGTATAGTAGCTAATGTATGTATAGTACATTTACATTTTAGTCATTTAGCAGACGCTCTTATCCAGAGCGACTTACAAATTGGTGCATTCACCTATAATATCCAGTGGAACAACCACTTTCCAATAGTGCATCTAAATCTTTTAAGGGGGGGGTTAGAAGGATTACTTTATCCTATCCCAGGTATTCCTTGAAGAGGTGGGGTTTCAGGTGTCTCCGGAAGGTGGTGATTGACTCCGCTGTCCTGGCGTCGTGAGGGAGCTTGTTCCACCATTGGGGTGCCAGAGCAGCGAACAGTTTTGACTGGGCTGAGCGGGAACTGTGCTTCCTCAGAGGTAGGGAGGCGAGCAGGCCAGAGGCTACAGTATAGTAGCTAATGTATGTATAGCAGCTGTGAATGGTAGCTATGTATAGTAGGTATGCATGGTAGCTATGCATGATAGCTATGCATGGTAGCTATATACAGTATAGTAGCTATGTATGGTAGCTATGTATAGTAGCTATGTATGGTAGCTATATACAGTATAGTAAGTATGTATAGTAGCTATGTATAGTAGGTATGTATAGTAGCTATGTATAGTAGCTGTGTATGGTAGCTGTGTATGGTAGCTATGTATAGGAGCTATGTATAGTAGCTGTGTATAGTAGCTGTGTATGGTAGCTATGTATAGTAGCTGTGTATGGTAGCTATGTAACAGCTAAATTATGCCAATAAAGGGTTTCTAAAAATAAAATCTGACTGTCGCTCTCCCTTCATCTCTGTCTCTCTCCATCTCTGTCTCTCTCCATCTCTGTCTCTCTCCATCTCTGTCTCTCTCCATCTCTGTCTCTCTCCATCTCTGTCTCTCTCCATCTCTGTCTCTCTCCATCTCTGTCTCTCCCTTCAGGCCGCCATTG
Organism: Salmo salar; assembly: GCF_965601325.2. NCBI lineage: Eukaryota > Metazoa > Chordata > Actinopteri > Salmoniformes > Salmonidae > Salmo > Salmo salar. The sequence goes on along the minus strand of NC_138295.1, from coordinate 5,596,597 downwards.
TAAATAAGAATAAGTTCTTAACTGACTTTCCGAGTTAAATAAAGGTGAAATAAAAAATCTGTCTCTCTCCATCTCAGTCTCTCTCCATCTCTGTTTCAGGGCATCATCCGTGATGGCGCCGACAGAGATGGTCGCCTCGCTTCACGTTCTTAGGAAACTATGCAGTATTTTGTTTTTTTTATGTATTATTTCTTACATTGTTACCCCAGGAAATCTTAAGTCTTATTACATACAGCAGGGAAGAACTATTGGATATAAGAGCAACGTCAACTTACCAACATTACGACCAGGAATATGACTTTCCCGAAGCGGATCCTCTGTTTGGACCACCACCCAGGACAATGGATTTAATTCCAGTAGGCGATCCAAAACAACGATGGCGCAGAAGAAGGGACAGATGAAGTGACCACCTGGCCAGGCTCCGTTGACGTGCACATCGCTCACCGCTCCCGAGTATACTACTAGCCAATGTCCAGTCTCTGGACAACAAGCTACACAAAATCCGAGCAAGTGTTGCCTTCCAGAGAGACATCATTCTCTGTTTCAAGGAAACATGGCTCTCTCAGGATATGTTGTCGGAATCGGTTCAGCTACCGACAGAGATAAACACCTCTCTGGGAAAAGGAAAGGTGGGGGTGTATGCTTTATGATTAACGACTCATAACAAAGCAAATTTGAGAACAAGTCTACCTAAATTCTACCAGCATATTGATTGCGCTATGCGCATGCGCAATGCCCTCGACCACTGCTACTCTAACTTCCGCGATGCATACAAAGCCCTCCTCCGCCATCCCTTCGGCAAATCCGACCACGATGCCATCTTCCTCCTTCTGCCTTAAAGGCAGAAACTCAAACAGGATGTACCAGTGACAAGAACCATTCAACGCTGGTCCGACCAATCGGAAGCCATGCTTCAAGATTGTTTTGATCAATCACTGGAATATGTTCCGGTCAGCCTCGGAGAACAACATCGACCTATATGCTGACTCGGTGAGTGCGTCTATAAAGAAGTGCATCAGTGATGTTGTTCGACTGTGACTATTAAAACCTACCCTAACCAGAAACCGTGGAGAGATGGCAGCATTCGCGCAAAACTGAATGCGCGAACCACCGCATTAAACCATGGAAAGAGGTCTGGAAATATGGCTGAATATAAACAGTGTAGTTATTCCCTCCGCAAGGCAATCAAACAAGCGAAATGCCAGTACAGGGACAAGGTGGATCCGCAATTCAACGGCTCTGACACGAGACGCATGTGGCAGGGTCTACAGGAAATCACGGACTACAAAAATAAATCCAGCCACGTCACGGAAACCGACGTCACGCTTCCAGAAAAACTAAACACCTCCTTTACCCGCTTTGAGGATAATACAGTGCCACTGTTGCCGCCCGCTAACAAGGACTGCGCCCCTCCCCCCATCCTTCTCCATGGCTGACTTGAGTAAAACGTTTAAATGTGTTAACACCTCGAAAGGCTGCTGGCCCAGATGGTATCCCTAGCCGCGTCCTCAAAGCATGTGCAGACCAGCTGGCTGGTGTGTTTACGGACATATTCAATCGCTCCCTATCCCAGTCTGTTGTCCCCACATGCTTCAAGAGGGCCACCATTGTTCCTGTACCCAAGGCAGCAAAGATAACTGAACTAAATGACTACCGCCCCGTAGCACTCACTTCTGTCATCATGAAGTGCTTTGAGAGACTAGTCAAGGATCATATCACCTCCACCTTACCGGCCACCCTAGACCCACTTCAGTTTGAATACCGCCCCAACAGGTCCACAGACGACGCAATCGCCATCACACTGCCCTAACCCATCTGGACAAGAGGAATACCTATGTAAGAATGCTGTTCATCAACTACAGCTCAGCATGTAACACCATAGTACCCTCCAAGCTCATCGTCAAGTTGGAGGCCCTGGGTCTCAACCCCGCCCTGTGGAATTGGGTCCTGGACTTCCTGACGGGCCGCCCCCCAGGTGGTGAATGTAGGAAACAACATCTCCACTTCGCTGACCCTCAACACTGGGGCCCCACAAGGGTGCGTGCTCAGCCCCTCCTGTACTCCCTGTTCACCCATGACTGAGTGGCCACGCACGCCTCCAACTCAATCATCAAGTTTGCAGATGACAACAGCAGTGGGCGCGATTACCAAAAATCTGCCAACAGGGAGGAGGTGAGGGCACTCAGAGTGTGGTGTCAGGAAAACAACCTCTCAACGTCAACAAAACAAAGGAGATGATCATGGACTTCAGGAAACAGCAGAGGGAGCACCCCCCTATCCACATCGAAGGGACAGTAGTGGAGAAGGTAGAAAGTTAAGTTCCTTGGCGTACACATCACTGACAAACTGAAATGGTCCACCCACACAGACAGTGTGGTGAAGAAGGCAGAACAGCACCTCTTCAATCGCAGGAGGCTGAAGAAATTTGGTTTGTCACCGAAAACCCTGACAAACTTTTACAGATGCACAATCAAGAGCATCCTGTTGGGCTGTATCACCGCCTGGTACGGCAGCTGCTCTGGCCACAACCGGAAGGCTCTCCAGAGGGTAGTGAGGTCTGCACAACGCATCACCGGGGGCAAACTACCTGCCCTCCAGGACACCTACAACACCCGATGTCACAGGAAGGCCAAAAAGATAATCAAGGACAACAACCACCCAAGCCATTGCCAGTTCACACCGGCGAGGTCAGTACAGGTGCATCAAAGCTGGGACCAAAAGACTGAAAAACAGCTTCTATCTCAAGGCCATCAGACTGCTGCTAAACAGCTATCATTAACTCAGAGAGGCTGCTGCCTACATTGAGACCCAATCACTGGCCACTTTAATAAATGGATCACCAGTCACTTTATACAATGCACTCTAAATAATGTCACTTTAATAATGTTTACATATCTTACATTACTCATATCCCATACTGTATTTTATACCATCTATTGCACCTTGCCTGTGCCGCTCGGCCATCGCTCATCCATATACTTACATGTACATATTCTCATTAGGGAATTGTTAGATATTACTGCAATGTCGGAACTAGACGCACAAGCATTTCGCTACAGTCACATTATCATCTGCTAACCATGTGTATGTGACCAATAAAATTAGATTAGATTTTGATCTCCGTCTCTCTCTCTCTCCGTCTCTCTCTCTCTCCCTCTCTCTCCGTCTCTCCATCTCTCTCTCTCCGTCCCCGTCTCTCTCTCTCTCCGTCTCTCTCTCTCTCCGTCTCTCTCTCTCTCCGTCTCTCTCTCTCTCCGTCTCTCTCTCTCTCCGTCTCTCTCTGTCTCTCTCTCCGTCTCTCTCTCTCTCTCCGTCTCTCTCTCTCTCTCCATCCGTCTCTCTCCCTCTCTCTCTCCACCCCGGTCTCTCTCTCTCTCTCTCCATCCCGGTCTCTCTCTCTCTCTCTCCATCCCGGTCTCTCTCTCTCTCTCTCCATCCCGGTCTCTCTCTCTCTCTCCCCATCCCGGTCTCTCTCTCTCTCTCCCCATCCCGGTCTCTCTCTCTCTCTCTCCATCCCGGTCTCTCTCTCCCCATCCCGGTCCTCTCTCTCCCCATCCCGGTCTCTCTCTCTCTCTCCCCATCCCGGTCTCTCTCTCTCTCTCTCTCCATCCCGGTCTCTCTCTCTCTCTCTCTCTCCATCCCGGTCTCTCTCTCTCCCCATCCCGGTCTCTCTCTCTCTCCATCCCGGTCTCTCTCCATCTCGGTCTCTCTCTCTGAAGGTGAAGAGGAAACAGCAGCATAGCAGGGACAAGGGGACCATGCATGTCTCTCTATATAAAGCTGTGAAGCTACAGACAGTAGTCTCGGAAAAGTTTGATACGCTTGATTGTGCTGATAGTCCCAAATGGCACCATATTCCCTTTATAGTGCACTAATTTTGCCCAGGGCCCATAGGGCTTTGGCCAAAAGTAGTGCACTGTATAGGGAATATGGTGCCATTTGGGAGGTACCCTATGATATGCAGGGGAATGCCGAGAAGAGAGACCGTTGGCCACAATTTCTTGCAGGTCAATTAGCCAATTAGACGAGTGGCCTTGGGCATGGCAGTTCAGAATCACACCAATTAGGATGTGGAGGGTGGGGTTGGCCTGTAGGCATGGCAGTTCAGAATCACACCAATTAGGATGTGGAGGGTAGGGTTGGCCTATAGGGATGGCAGTTCAGAATCACACCTATTAGGATGTGGAGGGTAGGGTTGGCCTGCAGGGATGTCACCGAGCACAAACTCAATTCAGACTGTATGACATCGGATGACCACGGCTGACCGCCACTGTCTGCAACTACAGAAATACCTTCTCAAAACCAGCTGGCTGGTGTGTTTACAGACATATTCAATCAATCCTTATCCCAGTCTGCTGTCCCCACATGCTTCAAGAGGGCCACCATTGTTCCTGTTACCAAGAAAGCTAAGGTAACTGAGCTAAATGACTACCGCCCTGTAGCACTCACTTCCGTCATCATGAAGTGCTTTGAGAGACTTGTCAAGGACCATATCACCTCCACCCTACCTGACACCCTAGACCCACTTCAATTTGCTTACCGACCCAATAGGTCCACAGACGACGCAATCGCCATCACACTGCACACTGCCCTAACCCATCTGGACAAGAGGAATACCTATGTAAGAATGCTGTTCATCGATTACAGCTCAGCATTTAACACCATAGTACCCTCCAAACTCGTCATTAAGCTCAAGACCCTGGGTCTCGACCCCGCCCTGTGCAACTGGGTCCTGGACTTCCTGACGGGCCGCCCCCAGGTGGTGAGGGTAGGTAACAACATCTCCACCCCGCTGATCCACAACACTGTGGCCCCACAAGGGTGCATTCTCAGCCCTCTACTGTACTTCCTGTTCACCCATGACTGCGTGGCCATGCACTCATCCAACTCAATCATCAAGTTTGCAGACGACACTACAGTGGTAGGCTTGATTACCAACAACGATGAGACGGCCTACAGGGAGGAGGTGAGGGCCCTCGGAGTGTGGTGTCAGGAAAATAACCTCACACTCAATGTCAACAAAACAAAAGAGATGATCGTGGACTTCAGGAAACAGCAGAGGGAGCACCCCTATCTACATTGACGGGACAGTAGTGGAGAGAGTGGAGAGTTTTAAGTTCCTCGGCGTACACATCACTGACAAACTGAAATGGTCCACCCACACAGACAGCGTGGTGAAGAAGGCGCAGCAGCGCCTCTTCAACCTCAGGAGGCTGAAGAAATTTGGCTTGTCACCAAAAACACTCAAACTTTTACAGATGCACAATCGAGAGCATCCTGTCGGGCTGCATCACCGCCTGGTACGGCAACTGCACCGCCCTCAACTGCAGGGCTCTCCAGAGGGTGGTGCGGTCTGCACAACGCATCACCGGGGGCAAACTACCTGCCCTCCAGGACACCTACACCACCCGATGTCACAGGAAGGCCAAAAAGATCATCAAGGACAACAACCACCCGAGCCACTGCCTGTTCACCCCGCTAACATCCAGAAGGCGAGGTCAGTACAGGTGCATCAAAGCTGGGACCGAGAGACTGAAAAACATCTTCTATCTCAAGGCCATCAGACTGTTAAACAGCCATCACTAACATTGAGTGGCTGCTGCCAACATACTGACTCAACTCCACCCACTTTAATAATGGGAAAATTGATGTAATCAATTTATCACTAGCCACTTTATATTAGATAATGTTTACATAACCTACATTATTCATCTCATATGTATATACTGTACGCCATACCATCTACTGCATCTTGCCATCTTGATGTAATTAGATGTATCACTAGCCACTTTAAACAATGCCACTTTATATAATGTTTCCATAACCTACATTACTCATCTCATATGTATATACTGTACTCTATACCATCTACTGCATCTTGCCATCCTGATGTAATGTATCACTAGCCACCTTAAACAATGCTGTTTTATATGTTTTCATACCCTACAATACTCATCTCATGTGTATATACTGTACTCCATACCATTTATTACATCTTGCCTATGCCGTTCGGCCATCACTCATTTATATATTTATATTGTACATATTCGTATTCATTCCTTTACACTTGTGTGTACAAGGTAGTTGTTGTGGAATTGGTAGATTATTTGTTAGATATTACTGCACGGTCGGAACTAGAAGCACAAGCATTTCGCTACACTCGCATTAACACCTGCTAACCATGTGTATGTGACAAATACAGTTGATTTGATTTGGAATATGTTATGTTTATTTACATATATGGGTTGGGGAAGGAGTTAAGTGAAATCACATGTGAATACAACCTGTAGGGTAAGCCTGTACACTTAATGCTTCCAGTCACAGCCAGTCTCCAGTCAGACCACTACTACCAGTTAGACAGTCTCCAGTCAGACCACTACTACCAGTTAGACAGTCTCCAGTCAGACCACTACTACTACCAGTTAGACAGTCTCCAGTCAGACCACTACTACCAGTTAGACAGTCTCCAGTCAGACTACTACTACCAGTTAGACAGTCTCCAGTCAGACTACTACTACCAGTTAGACAGTCTCCAGTCAGACTACTACTACTACCAGTTAGACAGTCTCCAGTCAGACTACTACTACCAGTTAGACAGTCTCCAGTCAGACTACTACTACTACCAGTTAGACAGTCTCCAGTCAGACTACTACTACTACCAGTTAGACAGTCTCCAGTCAGACTACTACTACTACCAGTTAGACAGTCTCCAGTCAGACCCTACTACTACCAGTTAGACAGTCTCCAGTCAGACTACTACTACCAGTTAGACAGTCTCCAGTCAGACTACTACTACTACCAGTTAGACAGTCTCCAGTCAGACTACTACTACCCAGTTAGACAGTCTCCAGTCAGACTACTACTACTACCAGTTAGACAGTCTCCAGTCAGACCACTACTACCAGTTAGACAGTCTCCAGTCAGACTACTACTACCAGTTAGACAGTCTCCAGTCAGACTACTACTACCAGTTAGACAGTCTCCAGTCAGACTACTACTACCAGTTAGACAGTCTCCAGTCAGACTACTACTACCAGTTAGACAGTCTCCAGTCAGACTACTACTACCAGTTAGACAGTCTCCAGTCAGACTACTACTACCAGTTAGACAGTCTCCAGTCAGACTACTACTACTACCAGTTAGACAGTCTCCAGTCAGACCCTACTACCGTAGCGTCCCAGCGCACCCCGTTAGACAGTCTCCAGTCAGACTACTACTACCAGTTAGACAGTCTCCAGTCAGACCACTACTACCAGTTAGACAGTCTCCAGTCAGACTACTACTACCAGTTAGACAGTCTCCAGTCAGACTACTACTACCAGTTAGACAGTCTCCAGTCAGACTACTACTACTACCAGTTAGACAGTCTCCAGTCAGACCTACTACTACCAGTTAGACAGTCTCCAGTCAGACTACTACTACCAGTTAGACAGTCTCCAGTCAGACTACTACTACTACCAGTTAGACAGTCTCCAGTCAGACCTACTACTACCAGTTAGACAGTCTCCAGTCAGACTACTACTACTACCAGTTAGACAGTCTCCAGTCAGACTACTACTACTACCAGTTAGACAGTCTCCAGTCAGACTACTACTACCAGTTAGACAGTCTCCAGTCAGACTACTACTACTACCAGTTAGACAGTCTCCAGTCAGACTACTACTACCAGTTAGACAGTCTCCAGTCAGACTACTACTACCAGTTAGACAGTCTCCAGTCAGACTACTACTACCAGTTAGACAGTCTCCAGTCAGACTACTACTACTACCAGTTAGACAGTCTCCAGTCAGACTACTACTACTACCAGTTAGACAGTCTCCAGTCAGACTACTACTACTACCAGTTAGACAGTCTCCAGTCAGACTACTACTACTACCAGTTAGACAGTCTCCAGTCAGACCTACTACTACCAGTTAGACAGTCTCCAGTCAGACTACTACTACCAGTTAGACAGTCTCCAGTCAGACTACTACTACCAGTTAGACAGTCTCCAGTCAGACTACTACTACTACCAGTTAGACAGTCTCCAGTCAGACTACTACTACTACCAGTTAGACAGTCTCCAGTCAGACTACTACTACCAGTTAGACAGTCTCCAGTCAGACTACTACTACCAGTTAGACAGTCTCCAGTCAGACTACTACTACTACCAGTTAGACAGTCTCCAGTCAGACTACTACTACTACCAGTTAGACAGTCTCCAGTCAGACTACTACTACCAGTTAGACAGTCTCCAGTCAGACTACTACTACTACCAGTTAGACAGTCTCCAGTCAGACCACTACTACCAGTTAGACAGTCTCCAGTCAGACTACTACTACCAGTTAGACAGTCTCCAGTCAGACCACTACTACCAGTTAGACAGTCTCCAGTCAGACTACTACTACTACCAGTTAGACAGTCTCCAGTCAGACTACTACTACCAGTTAGACAGTCTCCAGTCAGACTACTACTACCAGTTAGACAGTCTCCAGTCAGACTACTACTACCAGTTAGACAGTCTCCAGTCAGACTACTACTACTACCAGTTAGACAGTCTCCAGTCAGACTACTACTACCAGTTAGACAGTCTCCAGTCAGACTACTACTACCAGTTAGACAGTCTCCAGTCAGACTACTACTACTACCAGTTAGACAGTCTCCAGTCAGACCACTACTACCAGTTAGACAGTCTCCAGTCAGACCACTACTACCAGTTAGACAGTCTCCAGTCAGACCACTACTACCAGTTAGACAGTCTCCAGTCAGACCACTACTACCAGTTAGACAGTCTCCAGTCAGACCACTACTACCAGTTAGACAGTCTCCAGTCAGACTACTACTACCAGTTAGACAGTCTCCAGTCAGACTACTACTACCAGTTAGACAGTCTCCAGTCAGACTACTACTACTACCAGTTAGACAGTCTCCAGTCAGACCACTACTACCAGTTAGACAGTCTCCAGTCAGACTACTACTACCAGTTAGACAGTCTCCAGTCAGACCACTACTACCAGTTAGACAGTCTCCAGTCAGACTACTACTACCAGTTAGACAGTCTCCAGTCAGACTACTACTACCAGTTAGACAGTCTCCAGTCAGACTACTACTACCAGTTAGACAGTCTCCAGTCAGACTACTACTACCAGTTAGACAGTCTCCAGTCAGACTACTACTACTACCAGTTAGACAGTCTCCAGTCAGACCACTACTACTACCAGTTAGACAGTCTCCAGTCAGACTACTACTACCAGTTAGACAGTCTCCAGTCAGACTACTACTACCAGTTAGACAGTCTCCAGTCAGACTACTACTACCAGTTAGACAGTCTCCAGTCAGACTACTACTACTACCAGTTAGACAGTCTCCAGTCAGACTACTACTACCAGTTAGACAGTCTCCAGTCAGACTACTACTACCAGTTAGACAGTCTCCAGTCAGACTACTACTACTACCAGTTAGACAGTCTCCAGTCAGACTACTACTACTACCAGTTAGACAGTCTCCAGTCAGACCACTACTACCAGTTAGACAGTCTCCAGTCAGACTACTACTACTACCAGTTAGACAGTCTCCAGTCAGACTACTACTACCAGTTAGACAGTCTCCAGTCAGACTACTACTACCAGTTAGACAGTCTCCAGTCAGACTACTACTACCAGTTAGACAGTCTCCAGTCAGACTACTACTACTACCAGTTAGACAGTCTCCAGTCAGACTACTACTACTACCAGTTAGACAGTCTCCAGTCAGACTACTACTACCAGTTAGACAGTCTCCAGTCAGACTACTACTACTACCAGTTAGACAGTCTCCAGTCAGACCACTACTACCAGTTAGACAGTCTCCAGTCAGACTACTACTACCAGTTAGACAGTCTCCAGTCAGACCACTACTACCAGTTAGACAGTCTCCAGTCAGACTACTACTACCAGTTAGACAGTCTCCAGTCAGACTACTACTACCAGTTAGACAGTCTCCAGTCAGACTACTACTACCAGTTAGACAGTCTCCAGTCAGACCACTACTACCAGTTAGACAGTCTCCAGTCAGACCACTACTACCAGTTAGACAGTCTCCAGTCAGACTACTACTACTACCAGTTAGACAGTCTCCAGTCAGACCACTACTACCAGTTAGACAGTCTCCAGTCAGACTACTACTACCAGTTAGACAGTCTCCAGTCAGACTACTACTACCAGTTAGACAGTCTCCAGTCAGACTACTACTACTACCAGTTAGACAGTCTCCAGTCAGACTACTACTACTACCAGTTAGACAGTCTCCAGTCAGACCACTACTACCAGTTAGACAGTCTCCAGTCAGACTACTACTACCAGTTAGACAGTCTCCAGTCAGACTACTACTACCAGTTAGACAGTCTCCAGTCAGACTACTACTACCAGTTAGACAGTCTCCAGTCAGACTACTACTACCAGTTAGACAGTCTCCAGTCAGACACTACTACTACCAGTTAGACAGTCTCCAGTCAGACTACTACTACCAGTTAGACAGTCTCCAGTCAGACTACTACTACTACCAGTTAGACAGTCTCCAGTCAGACCACTACTACCAGTTAGACAGTCTCCAGTCAGACCACTACTACTACCAGTTAGACAGTCTCCAGTCAGACCACTACTACCAGTTAGACAGTCTCCAGTCAGACCACTACTACCAGTTAGACAGTCTCCAGTCAGACCACTACTACTACCAGTTAGACAGTCTCCAGTCAGACCACTACTACCAGTTAGACAGTCTCCAGTCAGACCACTACTACCAGTTAGACAGTCTCCAGTCAGACCACTACTACCAGTTAGACAGTCTCCAGTCAGACCACTACTACTACCAGTTAGACAGTCTCCAGTCAGACCACTACTACCAGTTAGACAGTCTCCAGTCAGACCACTACTACCAGTTAGACAGTCTCCAGTCAGACTACTACTACCAGTTAGACAGTCTCCAGTCAGACCTACTACTACCAGTTAGACAGTCTCCAGTCAGACTACTACTACTACCAGTTAGACAGTCTCCAGTCAGACTACTACTACTACCAGTTAGACAGTCTCCAGTCAGACTACTACTACCAGTTAGACAGTCTCCAGTCAGACTACTACTACCAGTTAGACAGTCTCCAGTCAGACTACTACTACTACCAGTTAGACAGTCTCCAGTCAGACTACTACTACTACCAGTTAGACAGTCTCCAGTCAGACTACTACTACCAGTTAGACAGTCTCCAGTCAGACTACTACTACCAGTTAGACAGTCTCCAGTCAGACTACTACTACCAGTTAGACAGTCTCCAGTCAGACTACTACTACCAGTTAGACAGTCTCCAGTCAGACTACTACTACCAGTTAGACAGTCTCCAGTCAGACTACTACTACCAGTTAGACAGTCTCCAGTCAGACTACTACTACCAGTTAGACAGTCTCCAGTCAGACTACTACTACCAGTTAGACAGTCTCCAGTCAGACCACTACTACCAGTTAGACAGTCTCCAGTCAGACTACTACTACCAGTTAGACAGTCTCCAGTCAGACTACTACTACCAGTTAGACAGTCTCCAGTCAGACTACTACTACCAGTTAGACAGTCTCCAGTCAGACTACTACTACCAGTTAGACAGTCTCCAGTCAGACTACTACTACTACCAGTTAGACAGTCTCCAGTCAGACTACTACTACCAGTTAGACAGTCTCCAGTCAGACTACTACTACCAGTTAGACAGTCTCCAGTCAGACCACTACTACCAGTTAGACAGTCTCCAGTCAGACTACTACTACTACCAGTTAGACAGTCTCCAGTCAGACTACTACTACCAGTTAGACAGTCTCCAGTCAGACCACTACTACCAGTTAGACAGTCTCCAGTCAGACTACTACTACTACCAGTTAGACAGTCTCCAGTCAGACCACTACTACCAGTTAGACAGTCTCCAGTCAGACTACTACTACCAGTTAGACAGTCTCCAGTCAGACTACTACTACCAGTTAGACAGTCTCCAGTCAGACCACTACTACCAGTTAGACAGTCTCCAGTCAGACCACTACTACCAGTTAGACAGTCTCCAGTCAGACTACTACTACCAGTTAGACAGTCTCCAGTCAGACTACTACTACTACCAGTTAGACAGTCTCCAGTCAGACCACTACTACCAGTTAGACAGTCTCCAGTCAGACTACTACTACCAGTTAGACAGTCTCCAGTCAGACTACTACTACCAGTTAGACAGTCTCCAGTCAGACCACTACTACCAGTTAGACAGTCTCCAGTCAGACTACTACTACCAGTTAGACAGTCTCCAGTCAGACCACTACTACCAGTTAGACAGTCTCCAGTCAGACTACTACTACTACCAGTTAGACAGTCTCCAGTCAGACCACTACTACTACCAGTTAGACAGTCTCCAGTCAGACTACTACTACTACCAGTTAGACAGTCTCCAGTCAGACTACTACTACTACCAGTTAGACAGTCTCCAGTCAGACTACTACTACCAGTTAGACAGTCTCCAGTCAGACTACTACTACCAGTTAGACAGTCTCCAGTCAGACTACTACTACCAGTTAGACAGTCTCCAGTCAGACTACTACTACCAGTTAGACAGTCTCCAGTCAGACCACTACTACCAGTTAGACAGTCTCCAGTCAGACTACTACTACTACCAGTTAGACAGTCTCCAGTCAGACTACTACTACCAGTTAGACAGTCTCCAGTCAGACTACTACTACCAGTTAGACAGTCTCCAGTCAGACTACTACTACCAGTTAGACAGTCTCCAGTCAGACTACTACTACTACCAGTTAGACAGTCTCCAGTCAGACTACTACTACCAGTTAGACAGTCTCCAGTCAGACTACTACTACCAGTTAGACAGTCTCCAGTCAGACCACTACTACCAGTTAGACAGTCTCCAGTCAGACCACTACTACCAGTTAGACAGTCTCCAGTCAGACTACTACTACCAGTTAGACAGTCTCCAGTCAGACCACTACTACCAGTTAGACAGTCTCCAGTCAGACCACTACTACCAGTTAGACAGTCTCCAGTCAGACTACTACTACCAGTTAGACAGTCTCCAGTCAGACCACTACTACCAGTTAGACAGTCTCCAGTCAGACCACTACTACTACCAGTTAGACAGTCTCCAGTCAGACCACTACTACCAGTTAGACAGTCTCCAGTCAGACTACTACTACCAGTTAGACAGTCTCCAGTCAGACTACTACTACTACCAGTTAGACAGTCTCCAGTCAGACCACTACTACCAGTTAGACAGTCTCCAGTCAGACTACTACTACCAGTTAGACAGTCTCCAGTCAGACTACTACTACTACCAGTTAGACAGTCTCCAGTCAGACTACTACTACCAGTTAGACAGTCTCCAGTCAGACTACTACTACCAGTTAGACAGTCTCCAGTCAGACTACTACTACCAGTTAGACAGTCTCCAGTCAGACTACTACTACCAGTTAGACAGTCTCCAGTCAGACCACTACTACCAGTTAGACAGTCTCCAGTCAGACTACTACTACTACCAGTTAGACAGTCTCCAGTCAGACCACTACTACTACCAGTTAGACAGTCTCCAGTCAGACTACTACTACCAGTTAGACAGTCTCCAGTCAGACCACTACTACCAGTTAGACAGTCTCCAGTCAGACTACTACTACTACCAGTTAGACAGTCTCCAGTCAGACTACTACTACCAGTTAGACAGTCTCCAGTCAGACTACTACTACCAGTTAGACAGTCTCCAGTCAGACCACTACTACTACCAGTTAGACAGTCTCCAGTCAGACTACTACTACCAGTTAGACAGTCTCCAGTCAGACTACTACTACCCAGTTAGACAGTCTCCAGTCAGACCACTACTACCAGTTAGACAGTCTCCAGTCAGACTACTACTACTACCAGTTAGACAGTCTCCAGTCAGACTACTACTACTACCAGTTAGACAGTCTCCAGTCAGACTACTACTACTACCAGTTAGACAGTCTCCAGTCAGACCACTACTACCAGTTAGACAGTCTCCAGTCAGACCACTACTACCAGTTAGACAGTCTCCAGTCAGACCACTACTACCAGGGAATGGCTTCCTGGAAGCCTGATAGAGAGGAGAGCGCTCGAGCCGGTTTAGCCTTCTAAGATATGCTTGGCTGGGGGTGGGTTTACACTACCTGTCCATCAGTCACTACGCCACCTGTAGGTGGTAAGCTCATCATTGGTGTGTGTGACCGTCAGATTACCTTAACTGTAAACAACATCTACTGTACAGAGGTGTGTGTGTGTCCCTCCATGTTCATCTATTAATGATCCAATCATTTTCCCCAATGGTGAGGCTCGGGGTAGGGGTGGGCTGGCTGGTGACTGAGGAAGGGGATGGAGGTGTAGGAGGGAGTGGAGTGATTTTTGGGTTCGTTCCTCTTTCCTTGTCGATCATTGGCTCATTGGTGAAATTAGCATTATGACAATATCTTTTAATTAAATAATTCAAAAACCTTTATTAATACAATTGCAGACAGAAGTTGACAATCAGGAACATAGCACGCATGTTTTCCGAGTATGTTCTGTAAAAAAGAAAATGGTCCCAAGTTGCTTTTCATTAAACCTGAAGTCCAGCCTTCAGTGATGTCACTGCCGACGTCATTACCTTCTACTCCTGAGACCGAAACCGTGCCAACGAAGCCATATAAACAAGGCTTTTAGTGTTATCTAAAAGCTTAGCAGTAAATGTCCACTCCCCAAAGTTGATTTATTGTGGAATGTCTGACTAGTCTCTTATCTCCCACACTCCCCTGCAGAGTTCTGTCTCAGTCACACATATCTCAGAGGAGTCTCTTCATAAGAGAGAGAGAGACAACTAGAAAACAACTGTGGAACAATTCTAAAAGGGGAGGGGTCTTATAACCCCTCCCCTTCTATTAATATAACATAAGCATAATCAATTATTCTAATACATCAAACATTTGTACAGCCCCAATCATGACCCCTAGGTGAACCTCTAACAGTGGCTTCGCTTGGACCAGGGACCACATGAGGAGAAAAATGAGAGAGAAGCCAAGAGACGAAAGAAATGCACACCTGTTTAGGAGAGGTGCTGGCTAACAGAGTAGAACACCTGTTTAGGAGAGGTGCTGGCTAGCAGAGTAGAACACCTGTTTAGGAGAGGTGCTGGCTAGCAGAGTAGAACACCTGTTTAGGAGAGGTGCTGGCTAACAGAGTAGAACACCTGTTTAGGAGAGGTGCTGGCTAGCAGAGTAGAACACCTGTTTAGGAGAGGTGCTGGCTAGCAGAGTAGAACACCTGTTTAGGAGAGGTGCTGGCTAGCAGAGTAGAACACCTGTTTAGGAGAGGTGCTGGCTAGCAGAGTAGAAACTTAGAGCCGCACACTCTAGGAGCTCAGATGCAATCATTTAATAACCTAAAAACCAACGTTTGGACAGACCAGCTGTCTTCATCAGGGTATAATGACAAACACTGTGGGTCACTAGTTTATATCGCGTCAAAGGATCCACACAGGTGTCTGTAATCATGGCCGGGTGTGGCCTGATATCATTGGTTAATTCTCAGATGTCGGGTTAGAGAGAGACAGAGAGAGAGAGAGAGAATCCTCCATCACACTGTACTTGTTGGACCATTACACCACAATTACAAAATAACTTGTATTTATCATCATACCAAATAGTGACATTTTAATGAACCAAACAGATGAGATTAAGTGCCAATATGGCTGACTGGTGGCTTCAAAACCTCTCAAATCCCTTTTACAAATTACTGTGTGCACACACACACACACACACACACACACACACACACACACACACACCGGGGGACAGGTCTACCGTGTAAATAAACAGACTGTAATGCTGATGAGATTGAATTACGCCCCCAAGGCTCCTCTGCTTATAAACGCCTCAAAACAATACATCTGATATTGATTACTGCATTGTTGGGAAAGAGCAAGAAAGGCATTTTTACTCTGTGCTAGTGCACGTGACCAACAACAACTTGAACACACGCTCTGTGCTAGTGCACGTGACCAACAACAACTTGAACACATGCTCTGTGCTAGTGCACGTGACCAACAACAACTTGAACACACGCTCTGTGCTAGTGCACGTGACCAACAACAACTTGAACACACGCACACACTGTATACATACGAACACACAAATCAACTTGTATTTGTCATATGCAGAGGTTGCAGCGTAATGTACACCTTATATTGAAATCAAAACACACACACACAGCAAAACAGAGACAGCACAGTAGGGATCAACAGCCTGATTCACTACTGCTGCCATAAAACAAAATAAGGAACATATTACATTTGTAATTTTAATCATAACTCTTCAAACTTCAGCATTTTGTTTCTTGCTTTTAATTTGTCTTTTTAGGATAATGAGGCAGTTATTTTGATTGTTAAAATGACAATTATTTGATCTGTTTTGGTAGCGGCATTATCTCTGATCTGTTTTGGTAGCGGCATTATCTCTGATCTGTTTTGGTAGCGGCATTATCTCTGATCTGTTTTGGTAGCATTTTCTTTTTATCTGTTTTGTATCTGCATTATCTCTGATCTGTTTTGGTAGCAGCATTATCTCTGATCTGTTTTGGTAGCAGCATTATCTCTGATCTGTTTTGGTAGCAGCATTATCTCTGATCTGTTTTGGTAGCAGCATTATCTCTGATCTGTTTTGGTAGCAGCATTCTCTCTGATCTGTTTTGGTAGCAGCATTCTCTCTGATCTGTTTTGGTAGCATTTTCTTTTTATCTGTTTTGTATCTGCATTATCTCTGATCTGTTTTGGTAGCGGCATTATCTCTGATCTGTTTTGGTAGCGGCATTATCTCTGATCTGTTTTGGTAGCGGCATTATCTCTGATCTGTTTTGGTAGCGGCATTATCTCTGATCTGTTTTGGTAGCGGCATTATCTCTGATCTGTTTTGGTAGCAGCATTATCTCTGATCTGTTTTGGTAGCAGCATTCTCTCTGATCTGTTTTGGTAGCAGCATTCTCTCTGATCTGTTTTGGTAGCAGCATTCTCTCTGATCTGTTTTGGTAGCAGCATTCTCTCTGATCTGTTTTGGTAGCAGCATTATCTCTGATCTGTTTTGGTAGCAGCATTATCTCTGATCTGTTTTGGTAGCAGCATTATCTCTGATCTGTTTTGGTAGCAGCATTATCTCTGATCTGTTTTGGTAGCAGCATTATCTCTGATCTGTTTTGGTAGCAGCATTATCTCTGATCTGTTTTGGTAGCAGCATTATCTCTGATCTGTTTTGGTAGCAGCATTATCTCTGATCTGTTTTGGTAGCAGCATTATCTCTGATCTGTTTTGGTAGCAGCATTATCTCTGATCTGTTTTGGTAGCAGCATTATCTCTGATCTGTTTTGGTAGCAGTATTATCTCTGATCTGTTTTGGTAGCAGCATTCTCTCTGATCTGTTTTGGTAGCGGCATTATCTCTGATCTGTTTTGGTAGCAGCATTCTCTTTGGAATTGAAAAGTTTCATTTTATTGCCAGATTGTTTGAATCACTGCAGCGTTCCTCAATCACGCTGAGCTGGATGAAATATTTAGTCAATGTTATTCAGACACACACAGTATTAACCCAGCATTAACAGACTACTGAGTCACCTCCATGACATGTAATTGTGATTACAAAAATATTCTATTGGTTGATTTCAAATGTCACACTCATCTGACAGTATCATGCAAGCAGAGTAACTGTGGTAGAAAACAGAACAGCAGCTGCGGTAGAAAACAGAACAGCAGCTGCGGTAGAAAACAGACACAGCAGCTGCGGTAGAAAACAGACACAGCAGCTGCGGTAGAAAACAGACACAGCAGCTGCGGTAGAAAACAGACACAGCAGCTGCGGTAGAAAACACACAGCAGCTGCGGTAGAAAACAGACACAGCAGCTGCGGTAGAAAACAGACACAGCAGCTGCGGTAGAAAACAGACACAGCAACTGCGGTAGAAAACAGGCACAGCAGCTGCGGTAGAAAACAGACAGCAGCTGCGGTAGAAAACAGAACAGCAGCTGCGGTAGAAAACAGACACAGCAGCTGCGGTAGAAAACAGACAGCAGCTGCGGTAGAAAACAGACACAGCAGCTGCGGTAGAAAACAGACAGCAGCTGCGGTAGAAAACAGGCACAGCAGCTGCGGTAGAAAACAGACAGCAGCTGCGGTAGAAAACAGAACAGCAGCTGCGGTAGAAAACAGACACAGCAGCTGCGGTAGAAAACAGAACAGCAGCTGCGGTAGAAAACAGACAGCAGCTGCGGTAGAAAACAGAACAGCAGCTGCGGTAGAAAACAGACACAGCAGCTGCGGTAGAAAACAGAACAGCAGCTGCGGTAGAAAACAGAACAGCAGCTGCGGTAGAAAACAGAACAGCAGCTGCGGTAGAAAACAGACACAGCAGCTGCGGTAGAAAACAGAACAGCAGCTGCGGTAGAAAACAGACACAGCAGCTGCGGTAGAAAACAGAACAGCAGCTGCGGTAGAAAACAGAACAGCAGCTGCGGTAGAAAACAGAACAGCAGCTGCGGTAGAAAACAGACACAGCAGCTGCGGTAGAAAACAGACACAGCAGCTGCGGTAGAAAACAGACACAGCAGCTGCGGTAGAAAACAGGCACAGCAGCTGCGGTAGAAAACAGGCACAGCAGCTGCGGTAGAAAACAGACAGCAGCTGCGGTAGAAAACAGAACAGCAGCTGCGGTAGAAAACAGACACAGCAGCTGCGGTAGAAAACAGACACAGCAGCTGCGGTAGAAAACAGACAGCAGCTGCGGTAGAAAACAGGCACAGCAGCTGCGGTAGAAAACAGACAGCAGCTGCGGTAGAAAACAGAACAGCAGCTGCGGTAGAAAACAGACACAGCAGCTGCGGTAGAAAACAGAACAGCAGCTGCGGTAGAAAACAGAACAGCAGCTGCGGTAGAAAACAGACACAGCAGCTGCGGTAGAAAACAGAACAGCAGCTGCGGTAGAAAACAGACAGCAGCTGCGGTAGAAAACAGAACAGCAGCTGCGGTAGAAAACAGACACAGCAGCTGCGGTAGAAAACAGAACAGCAGCTGCGGTAGAAAACAGAACAGCAGCTGCGGTAGAAAACAGAACAGCAGCTGCGGTAGAAAACAGACACAGCAGCTGCGGTAGAAAACAGAACAGCAGCTGCGGTAGAAAACAGACA
The DNA here is from genome assembly GCF_965601325.2 of Salmo salar. NCBI lineage: Eukaryota > Metazoa > Chordata > Actinopteri > Salmoniformes > Salmonidae > Salmo > Salmo salar. The sequence goes on along the minus strand of NC_138295.1, from coordinate 5,577,406 downwards.
CAGCAGCTGCGGTAGAAAACAGAACAGCAGCTGCGGTAGAAAACAGACACAGCAGCTGTGGTAGAAAACAGACAGCAGCTGCGGTAGAAAACAGGCACAGCAGCTGCAGTAGAAAACAGAACAGCAGCTGTGGTAGAAAACAGACACAGCAGCTGCGGTAGAAAACAGACACAGCAGCTGCGGTAGAAAACAGACAGCAACTGCGGTAGAAAACAGACAGCAGCTGCGGTAGAAAACAGACACAGCAGCTGTGGTAGAAAACAGAACAGCAGCTGCGGTAGAAAACAGAACAGCAGCTGCGGTAGAAAACAGACACAGCAGCTGCGGTAGAAAACAGAACAGCAGCTGCGGTAGAAAACAGAACAGCAGCTGTGGTAGAAAACAGACAGCAGCTGCGGTAGAAAACAGACACAGCAGCTGTGGTAGAAAACAGAACAGCAGCTGTGGTACAAAACAGAACAGCTGAGAAGTAGGTCTATGAAAAGGTGAATCACCTTGTTTGAATAATATTATTTTATTCCTCCTCCGCATTCCTGCAAACCGTCTTCGAAGTGACAGAATCAATCTTCAGGGAGAAAATGGAGAGAACATTTGTGTTCGTGGGTGGGTGGGTGCGTGGGTGTTCGCATCTCAGATGGAGATGGCGTGACCAGTCAGCTCAGTACGGGAATTAAAGTCTCAACCTCTAGTTCCATATTGAACTGGTCTGTTGTACTAGTTGTAACCTCTAGTTCCATATTGAACTGGTCTGTTGTACTAGTTGTAACCTCTAGTTCCATATTGAACTGGTCTGTTGTACTAGTTGTAACCTCTAGTTCCATATTGAACTGGTCTGTTGTACTAGTTGTAACCTCTAGTTCCATACTACAGCTACTCAGACTGTTTAAAGAGAGAGGAGGGTCTCAGGACAGCGAGAAGAGCAGAACTGGGTACCAATGGAGCCCCATTCAGACAATCCCCCATCCCTCCAAACATCCCTCTCCCCACCCCTTTACCACCGTCCTCCCTCCCTCCTGCCTCGCTCCCTCCCTTCCACCCCTCTCTCTATCCTCTCTCCTCCCCCCTTCTCTCCACCCCCTCCCTATCCATCTCTCCTCCCCCCTTCCTATCCATCTCTCCACCCCCTCCATCTCTCCACCCCCTCCCTATCCTCTCCACCCCTCCCAATCCATCTCTCCTCCCCCTCCCAATCCTTTCTCCACCCCCTCCATCTCTCCACCCCTCCCTATCCATCTCTCCTCCCCCTCCATCTCTCCACCCCCTCCCTATCCATCTCCCCCTTCTCTCCATCTCTCCTCCCCCTCCATCTCTCCACCCCCTCCCTATCCATCTCTCCTCCCCCTCCCTATCCATCTCTTCTCCTCCTCCATCTCGCCTCCCCCTCTCTATCCATCTCTCCTCCCCTCCATCTCTCCTCCCCCTCTCTATCCATCTCTCCTCCCCCTCCATCTCGCCTCCCCCTCCATCTCGCCTCCCCCTCCATCTCGCCTCCCCCTCCATCTCGCCTCCCCCTCTCTATCCATCTCTCCTCCCCCTCCATCTCGCCTCCCCCTCCATCTCGCCTCCCCCTCTCTATCCATCTCTCCTCCCCCTCCATCTCGCCTCCCCCTCCATCTCTCCTCCCCCTCCCTATCCTTCTCTCCACCCCCTCCTATCAATCTCGCCTCCCCCTCCATCTCTCCTCCCCCTCCATCTCTCCTCCCCCTCCCCATCCATCTCTCCACCCCCTCCCCATCCATCTCTCCTCCCTCCTCCCTATCCATCTCTCCACCCCCTCCCTATCCATCTCTCCTCCCTCCTCCCCATCCATCTCTCCACCCCCTCCCCCTCCATCTCTCCATCTCCTCCCCATCCATCTCTCCACCCCCTCCCCCTCCATCTCTCCATCTCCTCCCCATCCATCTCTCCACCCCCTCCCCATCCATCTCTCCACCCCCTCCCCATCCATCTCTCCTCCCCATCCATCTCTCCACCCCCTCCCCATCCATCTCTCCACCCCCTCCCTATCCATCTCTCCACCCCCTCTCTATCCATCTCTCCACCCCCTCCCAATCCATCTCTCCACCATCTCTCCACCCCCTCCATCTCTCCACCCCCTCCCTATCCTCTCTCCACCCCCTCTCTATCCTCTCTCCACCCCCTCTCTATCCATCTCTCCACCCCCTCCCTATCCATCTCTCCACCCCCCCCTCCATCTCCTCCCCATCCATCTCTCCACCCCCTCCTTATCCTCTCTCCACCCCCTCCCTATCCTCTCTCCACCCCCTCTCTATCCATCTCTCCCCCCCTCCCTATCCATCTCTCCTCCCACTCCCTCCTCCCCCTCCCTATCCATCTCTCCTCCCCCTCATCCATCTCTCCTCCCCCTCATCCATCTCTCCTCCCCTCATCCATCTCTCCTCCCCCTCATCCATCTCTCCTCCCCCTCCCCATCCATCTCTCCACCCCCTCTCTATCCATCTCTCCCCCCCTCCCTATCCATCTCTCCTCCCCCTCATCCATCTCTCCTCCCCCTCCCCATCCATCACTCCTCCCCCTCCCTCCTCCCCCTCCCCATCCATCTCTCCTCCCCCTCCATCTCCCCCCTCCTCCCCATCCATCTCTCCACCCCCTCCCCATCCATCTCACCTCCCCCTCCCATCCATCTCTCCTCCCCCTCCCCATCCATCTCTCCTCCCCCTCCCCATCCATCTCTCCACCCCCTCCCTATCCATCTCCCCCCTCCTCCCTATCCATCTCTCCCCCTCCTCCCTATCCATCTCTCCACCCCCTCCCTATCCATCTCTCCCCCTCATTCTCTCCCCCTCCTCCCTATCCATCTCTCCCCCCTCCTCCCTATCCATCTCTCCCCCTCCTCCCTATCCATCTCTCCCCCCTATCCATCTCTCCACCCCCTCCCTATCCATCTCTCCCCCTCCATCACTCCCCCTCCTCCCTATCCATCTCTCCCCCTCCATCTCTCCCCCTCCATCTCTCCCCCTCCATCTCTCCCCCTCCTCCCTATCCATCTCTCCCCCCCTCCTCCCTATCCATCTCCCCCCCATCCGTCTCTCCACCCCCTCCCTATCCGTCTCTGCCCCTCCTCCCTATCCGTCTCTCCCCCTCCTCCCTATCCGTCTCTCCCCCTCCTCCCTATCCGTCTCTCCCCCTCCTCCCTATCCGTCTCTCCCCCTCCTCCCTATCCGTCTCTCCCCCCTCCTCCCTATCCGTCTCTCCCCCCTCCTCCCTATCCATCTCTCCCCCCTCCTCCCTATCCATCTCTCCCCCCTCCTCCCTATCCGTCTCTCCCCCTCCTCCCTATCCGTCTCTCCCCCCTCCTCCCTATCCGTCTCTCCCCCCTCCTCCCTATCCATCTCTCCCCCCTCCTCCCTATCCATCTCTCCCCCCTCCTCCCTATCCATCTCTCCCCCCTCCTCCCTATCCATCTCTCCCCCCTCCCTTTTGACTTGTATATCTATTAAAAACCTCCACTGAGATGCAGAATATTTACTTTTCTAGTTCTCTCTCAAGAGCTGAGATTAGCTAAGCTTGCCTGCTATTACCGCGTCCCAAATAGCACCCTATTCCCTATATAGTGCACTACATCCGACCAGAGCCTGCTTCAAAATTTTCTACAGCCTATAGAGAATAGAGTGCCATTTGGGACGCTAAATTTTGGAGCGGGAAGCGATGAACCCGGTAGATAGATCATTGGATGTGATGCGAACTGATGACTGGATGAAAAATATAAAATTACAGTTGAATTGTAGCCCAGAGATGTCAGACGTTAAAATACAGTAGTGGATACCTGGAATACATATGAGGTGTTTGGTAGTCAGCTGCCACAAGCAGTATGACGCCACAGGATTAGAGAGGAAAGGACCTTGACAGAATGTTTAATACAGGAACCTGTTTAAATAGCTGTCCACACGTATTTCACGTCAAACACACGAGTGTCTCTGAAGGTATCCTAACAAAGTGGATAAAGAATAGATTTAATATGCATTTAATATGCAAAAAGCCCAAGCTGTGGGAGGCGGAGGAGGGGGTGTAGGGGGAGGGGGTGTGGGGGAGGGGTTGTGGGGGGTGTGAGGGGAAGGGGTGTGAGGGGAGGGGTGTGGGGGGAGGGGGTGTTGAGGGGAGGTAGTGTGGGGTAGGGGGTGTTGATGGGAGGGGTGTGAGGGGAGGGGGTGTGGGGGGAAGGGGTGTGAGGGGAGGGAGTGTGGGGGGTGATGAGGGGAGGGGGTGTGAGGGGAGGGGGTGTGAGGGGAGGGGGTGAGGGGGTGTGGGGGGGAAGGGGTGTGAGGGGAGGGGGTGTGAGGGCAGGGGGTGATGGGGGAGGGTGGTGGTGGTGGTGGTGGCCAAAACTGATCATGGCTGCGTCCCTAACGACACTCCTATAAATCCCTTATAAACTACTACTGCATCTGAACAGAGCCCACAGGCTGTTTAGACAGGCAGCACAATTCTGATATTTTTTCCAGTATTTGGTCTATTGACCAATCACATTAGATCTGAATTTGGCAGCCTGTGTAAACGTAGCCATAGCGGTGGACTAGATAGGGGATAGAGCAATACAGCTTTGGTCAAAGGTAGTTCACTAGATAGGGACTAGGATGCCATTGAGGACATATAGAGGTATGGTGGTGGCTAATACTGACCCTCTCCTCCGTAGAGAGCAGACTGACCCTCTCCTCCGTAGAGAGCAGACTGATCCTCTCCTCCGTAGAGAGCAGACTGACCCTCTCCTCCGTAGAGAGCAGACTGATCCTCTCCTCCGTAGAGAGCAGACTGATCCTCTCCTCCGTAGAGAGCAGACTGACCCTCTCCTCCGTAGAGAGCAGACTGATCCTCTCCTCCGTAGAGAGCAGACTGATCCTCTCCTCCGTAGAGAGCAGACTGACCCTCTCCTCCGTAGAGAGCAGACTGATCCTCTCCTCCGTAGAGAGCAGACTGACCCTCTCCTCCGTAGAGAGCAGACTGACCCTCTCCTCCGTAGAGAGCAGACTGACCCTCTCCTCCGTAGAGAGCAGACTGATCCTCTCCTCCGTAGAGAGCAGACTGATCGCTGACCCTCTCCTCCGTAGAGAGCAGACTGATCCTCTCCTCCGTAGAGAGCAGACTGATCCTCTCCTCCGTAGAGAGCAGACTGATCGCTGACCCTCTCCTCCGTAGAGAGCAGACTGATCGCTGACCCTCTCCTCCGTAGAGAGCAGACTGATCGCTGATCCTCTCCTCCGTAGAGAGCAGACTGATCCTCTCCTCCGTAGAGAGCAGACTGATCCTCTCCTCCGTAGAGAGCAGACTGATCCTCTCCTCCGTAGAGAGCAGACTGATCCTCTCCTCCGTAGAGAGCAGACTGATCCTCTCCTCCGTAGAGAGCAGACTGATCCTCTCCTCCGTAGAGAGCAGACTGATCCTCTCCTCCGTAGAGAGCAGACTGATCCTCTCCTCCGTAGAGAGCAGACTGATCCTCTCCTCCGTAGAGAGCAGACTGATCCTCTCCTCCGTAGAGAGCAGACTGACCCTCTCCTCCGTAGAGAGCAGACTGACCCTCTCCTCCGTAGAGAGCAGACTGATCCTCTCCTCCGTAGAGAGCAGACTGATCGCTGACCCTCTCCTCCGTAGAGAGCAGACTGATCCTCTCCTCCGTAGAGAGCAGACTGATCCTCTCCTCCGTAGAGAGCAGACTGATCGCTGACCCTCTCCTCCGTAGAGAGCAGACTGATCGCTGACCCTCTCCTCCGTAGAGAGCAGACTGATCGCTGACCCTCTCCTCCGTAGAGAGCAGACTGATCGCTGATCCTCTCCTCCGTAGAGAGCAGACTGATCCTCTCCTCCGTAGAGAGCAGACTGATCCTCTCCTCCGTAGAGAGCAGACTGATCCTCTCCTCCGTAGAGAGCAGACTGATCCTCTCCTCCGTAGAGAGCAGACTGATCCTCTCCTCCGTAGAGAGCAGACTGATCCTCTCCTCCGTAGAGAGCAGACTGACCCTCTCCTGCGTAGAGAGCAGACTGACCCTCTCCTGCGTAGAGAGCAGACTGACAGCTGAGCTGCTGTTGATCCAACATCCCGACTGGTCGTCTCCTGAAACGCTCACAGAAATAACCCCAGCCTCTTGAACCCGAAAACAACATTTGATCAACCATGAGGAAGTTGATAGTCTCAAATCACTCTGCCGGAAGGCTGGAGTCAATTAAAGAGACGGCTAACAATCATTTTACATCTAATGACATCGCATAAGTCATCTGGGACAACCACACACACACACACACGTTCTCCTGGGCTATGCATTTAACCAGGACAAAGGCTGCTGTACTGTAGTATGGTCTAACAGGCCCATTTATAAAATAACATATTAACATAATTATTACAGTCTGGTTCTGTCATCCTACAACATCCTATTCCCTGTATCTGGGATCATCTACTAGATTCAGCCGTGGGCCGATTTGTTGTTGAGCGGATGGTAAATAATTTGTCGAAATGCAAATAACCACAAAAAGCCCAAACCGATATAACATTTGACTTAAACCATCATTTCAAACTTTTCTTACATTTGTATACGATCATATATATCTCTCTCTATTATGCGTGAGAATAATTTGGAACATATTTCCCAAATTAAAAATCACTTGGAACCGATTTGCTGGTGTTTTTACAGTATTTTATGTCCAACAATTTATGTCCAACACATTTGTCACTCGTAAGAAGTGCACTACATACAGAATAAGGTGCCATTTAGGATGCAGGACCTCTGAGTCACTCCTGATTCCATGATGTTTTTACAGCGTTGGTTCTTCTCCTGATTCCATGATGTTTTTACAGCGTTGGTTCTTCTCCTGATTCCATGATGTTTTTACAGCGTTGGTTCTTCTCCTGATTCCATGATGTTTTTACAGCGTTGGTTCTTCTCCTGATTCCATGATGTTTTTACAGCGTTGGTTCTTCTCCAGATTCCATGATGTTTTTACAGCGTTGGTTCTTCTCCTGATTCCATGATGTTTTTACAGCGTTGGTTCTTCTCCTGATTCCATGATGTTTTTACAGCGTTGGTTCTTCTCCTGATTCCATGATGTTTTTACAGCGTTGGTTCTTCTCCTGATTCCATGATGTTTTTACAGCGTTGGTTCTTCTCCTGATTCCATGATGTTTTTACAGCGTTGGTTCTTCTCCTGATTCCATGATGTTTTTACAGCGTTGGTTCTTCTCCTGATTCCATGATGTTTTTACAGCGTTGGTTCTTCTCCTGATTCCATGATGTTTTTACAGCGTTGGTTCTTCTCCTGATTCCATGATGTTTTTACAGCGTTGGTTCTTCTCCTGATTCCATGATGTTTTTACAGCGTTGGTTCTTCTCCTGATTCCATGATGTTTTTACAGCGTTGGTTCTTCTCCAGATTCCATGATGTTTTTACAGCGTTGGTTCTTCTCCTGATTCCATGATGTTTTTACAGCGTTGGTTCTTCTCCTGATTCCATGATGTTTTTACAGCGTTGGTTCTTCTCCTGATTCCATGAGGTTTTTACAGCGTTGGTTCTTCTCCTGATTCCATGATGTTTTTACAGCGTTGGTTCTTCTCCTGATTCCATGAGGTTTTTACAGCGTTGGTTCTTCTCCTGATTAAATGATGTTTTTACAGCGTTGGTTCTTCTCCTGATTCCATGATGTTTTTACAGCGTTGGTTCTTCTCCTGATTCCATGAGGTTTTTACAGCGTTGGTTCTTCTCCTGATTCCATGATGTTTTTACAGCGTTGGTTCTTCTCCTGATTCCATGATGTTTTTACAGCGTTGGTTCTTCTCCTGATTCCATGATGTTTTTACAGCGTTGGTTCTTCTCCTGATTCCATGAGGTTTTCACCCATCTACACACAATACCCCATAATGACAGAGTGAAAACATGTTCAGAATTTTTAGCAAATTTATTGAAAATGAAATACAGAAATATCTTGTTTACATAAGTATTCACACCCCTGAGTCAATACATGTTAGAATCCCTTTGGGCAGTGATTACAGCCGTAAGTCTTTCTGGGTAAGTCTCTAAGAGCTTTGTACACCTGGATTGTACAATATTTCCATTTCTAATACACCGGCACATTCTGCACAAATAATGGTTAAAAATGGACTAGCCATTTTTTTGGCCAGTCCACCACTGGTCAAATTGGTTGTTGATCATTGTTAGACAATCATTTTCAAGCCAATTTAAGTAAAAACAGTAACTAGGCCACTCAGGAACATCCAAAGCCCCTTGACTTTTTTTTCAAAATGTGTTACTTTACAGCCTTATTCTAAAATGGATTAAATAACTAAAAAAATCCTCAGCAATCTACACACAATACACCATACTGACAAAGTGTAGACAGGTTTTTAGAAATATTTCCAAATTTATAAAAAATAAAACCAAATACCTTATTTACATAGAGATGAAGTTGGAAGTTTACATACACTTAGGTTGGAGTCATTAAAACTGGTTTTTCAACCATTCCACAAATTTCTTGTTCACAAACTATAATTTTGGCAAGTCGGTTAGGACATCTACTTTGTGCATGACAAGTAATTTGTCCAACAATTGTTTACAGACAGATTATTTCACTGATAATTCATTCTATCCCAATTCCAGTGGGTCAGAAGTTTACATACACTAAGTTGACTGTGCTTTTAAACAGCTTGGAACATTCCAGAAAACGATGTTGAGGCTTTAAAAGCTTCTGATAGGCTATTTGACATCATTTGAGTCATTTGGAGGTGTACCTGTGGATGTATTTCAAGGCCTACCTTCAAACGCACTGCCTCTTTGCTTGACATCATGGGAAAATCAAAAGAAATCAGCCAAGACCTCAGAAACAAATTGTAGACCTCAACAAGTCTGGGTCATCCTTGGGAGCAAATTCCAAACGCCTGAAGGTACCACGTTCATCTGTACAAACAATAGTACGCAAGTATAAACACCATGGGACCACACAGCCGTCATACCGCTCAGGAAGGAGCTTCGTTCTGTCTCCTAGAGATGAACGTACTTTGGTGCGAAAAGTGCAAATCAATCCCAGAACAGCAAAGGACCTTGTGAAGATGCTGGAGGAAACAGGTACAAAAGTATCTATATCCACAGTAAAACAAGTCCTATATCGACATAACCTGAAAGGCCGCTCAGCGAGGAAGAAGCCACTGCTCCAAAACCGCCATGAAAAAGCCCGACTACGGTTTTCAACTGCCCATGGGGACAAAGATCGTACTTTTTGGAGAAATGTAATTTGGTCTGATGAAACAAAAATAGAACTGTTTGGCCATAATAACCATCGTTATGTTTGGAGGAAAAAGGAGGATGCTTACAAGCCGAAGAACACCATCCCAACCGTGAAGCACGGGGGTGGCAGCATGTTGTGGGGGTGCTTTGCTGCAGGAGGGACTGGTGCACTTCACACAATAAATGGCATCATGAGCCAGGAAAATGTGGATATATTGAAGAAACATCTCAAGACATCAGTCAGGAAGGTAAAGCTTGGTCGCAAATGCGTCTTCCAAATGGACAATGAGCCCAAGCATACTTCCAAAGTTGTCGCAAAATGGCGTAAGGACAACAAAGTCAAGGTATTGGAGTGGCCATCACAAAGCCCTGACCTCAATCCTATAGAAAATTTGTGGGTAGAACTGAAAAAGCGTGTGCGAGCAAGGAGGCCTACAAACCTGACTCGGTTACACAAGCTCTGTCAGGAGGAATGGGCCAAAATTCACCCAACTTATTGTGGGAAGCTTGTGGAAGGCTACCCAAAACGTTTGCCCCAAGTTAAACAATTTAAAGGCAATGCTACCAAATACTAATTGAGTGTATGTAAACTTCTGACCCACTGGGAATGTGATGAAAGAAATAAAAGCTGAAATAAATCAATCTCTCTACTATTATTCTGACATTTCACATTTTAAAATCACGTGGCGATCCTAACTGACCTAAGACAAGGAATATTTACTAGGATTAAATGTCAGGAATTGTGAAAAAAGGAGTTTAAATGTATTTGGCTAAGGTGTATGTAAACATCCGACTTCAACTGTAAGTATTCAGACCCTTTACTATGAAACTCCAAACTGAGCTCAGGTGCATCCTGTTTCCATTGATCATCCTTGAGATGTTCCTACAACTTGATTGGAGTCCACCTGTGGTAAAATCATTTGATTGGACATGATTTGGAAAGGCACACAACTGTTTATAAAAAAGGTCCCACAGCTGACAGTGCATGTCAGAGCAGAAAACCAAGCCATGAGGTTGAAGGAATTGTCTGTAGGACTCAGACAGGATTGTGTCTAGGCATCTAAATCTGTGAGGAAGGGTACCAAAAAAATGTCTGTAGCATTGAAGGTCCCCATTGAGAATATGAAGAGTGGTACTCAGTGGTGTGTTTGCCCCAAAAAACACTTTTCTGGACATAAAGTTGATTTCTTAGACAATTTTTAGTTCCTTATTGCAAACAAGACGCATGTTTTGGAATATTTTTATTCTATACAGGGTTCCTTTTCACCTTTTATGTTAGTATTATTGAGTAACTACAATGTTGTTGATCCATCCTCAGTTTTCTCCTATCACAGCCATTATACATTTCTGTAAATGTTGTGAAGTCACCATTGGCCTCATGGTGAAATCCCTGAGCGGTTTCCTTCCTCTCTGGCAACTGAGTTAGGAAGGAGGCCTGTATCTTTGTAGTGACTGGGTGTATTGATACACCATCCAAAGTGTAATTAATAACGTCACCATGCTCAAAGGGATATTCAATGTCTGTTTTGTTTGTTACCCCATCTCCAAACACGGTGCACTTCTTTGCGAGGCATTGGTAAACCTCCCTGGTGTTTGTGGTTGAATCTGTGCTTCAGAAATCTTATTAAACACCATTATTGCACACAGTGTGAGTCCATGTAACTTATTATGTGACTTGTTAAGCACATTTTTACCCCTGAACTTATTTAGGCTTGTCATAACAAAGGAGTTGAATACTGATTGACTCAAGACATTTCAGCTTTTCATTTTTTATTGAATTTGTATAACTTTTTCGAAAAAACAATTTCACTTCGACATTATGGGGTATTGTGTGTAAGCCAGTACACAAAATAAAAATAAAAATAAATAAAAAAGTAATACATTTAAAATTCAGGCTGTAACACAAATGTTGAATAAGTAGAGGGGTATGAATACTTTCTGAAGGCGTTGAACATAGGGAATAGGGGATCCATTTGGGATGCAGATCCAGTCGAGCCAGGCATCTATCTACTGAAATGATTTACAATACAGCCAATGGGGACGAAGAAACTGGCTGAAACACATTAGACCTGGCTGGTTTTTAGGATCTAGATTATATGTGGAGGCCTCAGCATTAAAAGTACTGACAGGAAATTGTGTTCAGTGAGAGACTGATGTGTTGGGGGAGACGGTTATAAGAGAAGCGCTTACTCTTTCTCTCCCTCCCTCTCTCTCCCTCTCTTCACCTAGATTGTGGTTGATGACTCAAACTCAGTCATATTTAGCTTTAGAACCATGGTTTTCTTCCTAGGGAGTCATTTCAGTGAAATATGAATATAACATTTCCATAATGTCACAACACAAGGGACGACCGGGGACTTGAGGACGAAGGGAGGGAGGAACAACGGTCGTTAAAAATGTTTTATTTTAATCGCACATAAAGTTTAATCAAAAGGTCTAAGGTTTATACAGTAGAATTGATGGCGGGTGATGCTGAGGCGCCGTGCTGCCCAGAACTGGGTTCAAATAGTATTTGAGATGGTTTAAAAATAAAATAATGGGTTGCACGTCTAGTCACAGTGTTTTGAACGTTCATTTTACCACTGATGGGTAGCTAGCTACTCATTCTTAATAAATAAAACATTAAGATTTAGGTCTAAAGTGCATTATTACAACGGCTTAGAAACAACAACATTTCAAAAGGAGACACATTTTTTGACGTCCCGAAGCGTTACAAATTTTAAATTAAATTCTCCTGAAATTCTATCAACATCTCCTACACACAGAGGTGGAGGACTGTTCAACGTTGGTCTGACCAATCAGAAACTATACTTCAAGATTGTTTTGATCACGCAGACTTAGGAAAATGTCCCCGGGGGGGGGTCTCCTCTGAGAAAAGTATCGACTCGGTGACCTGGGTTCATCAGGAAGTGCATAGGATGTTACCACTATGACGATTAGAACCGTGGATAGATGGAGGCATTGGCGCAAAACACCGTGTTAAACCAAGGTGTCTGGGAACATGGATGTGTACAAACAGACCACCTAAGATCTGCACAAAGAGGCAAAACAACAGTACAGGGACAAAGTGGAGTTGCAATTCAATGGCTCAGACCGAAGACATATGTGGCAGGGACTCCAGACAATCACAGATTATAAAGGGGAAAGCCAGCCACGTCAGGGACACCGACTCCTCGCTCTCAGAGAAGCTAAACACCTTCACCCGCTTCGAGGAAAACATTGAGCCGCCGACGCATGCCCCCACAACTCACAAGGACATAAGTATTCAAACCCTTTACTCAGTACTTTGTTGAAACACCTTTTGGCAGCGATTAAAGCCGAGTCTTCTTGGGTATGACGCTTCAAGCTTGGCACACCTGTATTTGGGGAGTTTCTACAATTGTTCTCTGCAGATCCTCTCAAGCTCTGTCAGGTTGGATGGGGAGTGTCGCTGCACAGCTATTTTCAGGTCTCTCCACAGATGTTCATTCAGTTTTGGCTGGGCCACTCATGGACATTCAGAGACTTGTCCCAAAGCCACCCCTGCAATGTCTTTGCTATGTGCATAGGGTCATTGTCCTGTTGGAATGACCCTATGAACCTTCACCCCAGGCTAAGGTCCTGAGCACTCTGGAGCAGGTTTTCAAGATCTCTCTGTACTTTGCTCCATTCATCTTTCCCTCGATCCTGACTAGTCTCCCAGTCCCTGCTGCTGAAAACATCCCCACAGCATGATGCTGCCACCACCAAAAAACATTTTATTTCACCTTTATTTAAACAGGTAGGCTAGTTGAGAAGTTCTCATTTACAACTGTCACCTGGCCAAGATAAAGCAAAGTAGTTCGACACATACAGAGTTACACATGGAATAAGCAAACATACAGTCAATAATACAGTAGAAAAAAAATTCTATATACAGTGAGTGCAAATGAGGTAAAATAAGGGAGCAAAGGCAATAAATAGGCCATGGTGGCGAAGTAATTACAATATAGCAATTAAACAATGGAGTGATTGATGTGCAGAAGATGAATGTGCAAGTAGAGATACTGGGGTGCAAAAGAGCAAGATAAATAAATAAATACAGTATGGGATGAGGTAGGTAGGTAGATGGGCTGTATACAGATGGGTTATGTACAGGTGCAGTGATCTGTGAGCTGCTCTGACAGCTGGTGCTTGAAGCTAGTGAGGGATTCCAGCTTCAGTGATTTTTGCAGTTCGTTCCAGTCATTGGCAGCAGAGAACTGGAAGGAAAGGCGGCCAAAGGAGCAATTGGCTTTGGGGGTGACCAGTGAGATATACCTGCTGGAGCGCGTGCTATGGGTGGGTGCTGCTATGGTAACCAGTGAGCTGAGATAAGGCGGGGCTTTACCTAGCAGAGACTTGTAGACCTGGAGCCAGTGGGTTTGGCGACGAGTATGAAGCGAGGGCCAGCCAACGAGAGAGTACAGGTAGCAATGGTGGGTAGTATATGGGGCTTTGGTGACAAAACGGATGGCACTGTGATAGACTGCATCCACTTTGCTGAGTAGAGTGTTGGAGGCTATATTGAGGCTAAATGACATCGCTGAAGTCTAGGATCGGTAGGATGGTCAGTTTTACGAGGGTATGTTTGGCAGCATGAGTGAAGGATGCTCTGTTGTTAAATAGGACGCCGATTCTAGATTTAATTTTGGATTGGAGATGCTTAATGTGAGTCTGGAAGGAGAGTTTACAGTCTAACCAGACACCCAGGTATTTGTAGTTGTCCACATATTATAAGTCAGAACCATCTAGAGTAGTGATGCTGGACGGGCGGGCAGGTGCGGGCAGCGATCGGTTGAAGAGCATGCATTTAGTTTTACATGCATTTAAGAGCAGTTGGAGGCAACGGAAGGAGAGTTGTATGGAATTGAAGCTCATCTGGAGGTTAGTTAACACAGTGTCCAAAGGGCCAGAAGTATAGAGAACGGTGTCATCTGCGTAGAGGTGGATCAGAGAGTCACCAGCGGCAAGAGCGACATCATTGATATATACAGAGAAAAGAGCCGGCCCGAGAATTGAACCCTGTGGTACCCCCATAGAGACTGCCAGAGGTCCGGACAACAGGCCCTCTGATTTGACACACTGAACTCTATCAGAGAAGTAGTTGGTGAACCAGGCGAGGCAGTCATTCGAGAAACCAAGGCTGTTTAGTGTGCCGATAAGAATGTGGTGATTGACAGAGTCGAAAGCCTTGGCCAGGTCGATGAATATGGCTGCACAGTATTGTCTCTTATCGATGGCGGTTATGATATCATTTAGGACCTTGAGCGTGGCTGAGGTGCACCCATGACCAGTTCTAAAACCAGATTGCAAAGCGGAGAAGGTACGGTGGGATTCGAAATGGTCGGTGATCTGTTTGCTAACTTGGCTTTCGAAGACCTTAGAAAGGCAGGGTAGGATAGATATAGGTCTGTAGCAGTTTGGGTCTAGAGTGTCTCCCCCTTTGAAGAGGGGGATGACTGCGGCAGCTTTCCAATCTTTGAGAATCTCAGACGATACAAAAGAGAGGTTGAACAGGCTAGTAATAGGGGTTGCAACAATTTCAGCAGATAATTTTAGAAAGAGTGTCCAGGTTTCCTCCAGACGTGACTGTTACGAATCCCTTTTGGCCCGGCAGTCTAGGGGGGATGGATACGAGACCCGTAACATAACTCATGTGACAAGTAACAGTGAGAACAAAAAAAAACACACAGACAACTGAAATCTACCGTCAAACTCTAAAGGTTTATTGCGAAACACACGGTAAGGGGGTGTGAGAAAAGGGGCTGAGCTGGACCCAAGCAAAGAAACAATAATCCAAAACACCCCTAAGCTAGACTAGCCTACTTCAAGAACAGCTAGCTAACTAACCAAAAATACAGAGGGTGGTCCGCCCAGTTCTAACTAGGGTATTTAGACACTGTTTTCCTACGGGTAATGTATGCCCATGGGCGACTTGTCTTGGTACCCCCTTTTCCCACCAAACAAACAAACAGTCAAACAACAAAACAATACTCACAGGATTACCGGACAAATGTGGCAAAACAAAAGAGATCAATACAGAGGTATAGAGACGGGGACAGAGAGACAGAGAAAGACGGAGAGAGACAGAGAGACAGAGAGAAAGAGAGATTGATCTGAGGAGAAAACAACTGTCTGGGTTTTTCAACCAAGGGGATGTGATTGGTGGAGGGAAAAGGAACAGGTGTCTTCTGATTGGGGACTGATTGATGACTGATTGGGGAGTGATGATTGTCACCTGTGAGGAGGAGAAGGAGAGAAAAGATATACAAATACAGGATACACACTACCTGTATCCGTAACAGTGACGCTTGGCATTCAGGCTAGTGTTCAATCTTTTCATCACACCAGGGAATCTTGTTTCTCATGGTCTGAGAGCCCTTTAGGTGCCTTTTGGCAAACTCCAAGCGGGCTGTCATGTGACTTTTACTGAGGAGTGGCTTCAGTCTGGCCACTCTACCGTAAAGGCCTGATTTGTGGAGTGCTGCAGAGATGGTTGTCCATCTGGAAGGTTGTCCCATCTCCACAGAGGAACTCTGGAGCTCTGTCAGAGTGACCATCGGGTTCTTGGTCACCTCCCTGACCAAGGCACATCTCCCCCGATTGCTCAGTTTGGCCGAGCGTCCAGCTCTAGGAAGAGTCTTGGTGGTTCAAAACTTCTTCCATTTAAGAATGATGGAGGCCACTTTGTTCTTGGGGACCTTCAAAGCTACAGTCATGAATGGAATTTACCACAGGTGGACTCCAATCAAGTTGTATTAACATCTCAAGGATGATCAATAGAAACAGGACTCATCTGAGCTCAATTTCGAGTCTCACAACAAAGGGTCTGAATAAGGTATTTCTGATTTTAAATCTGTTTTCGCTTTGTCATTATGGGGTATTACTGCACCGTTGGAGCTAGAAACACAGGCATTTCGCTGCACCTGCGATAACATCTGCAAATCTGTTTACACGACCAATAAAGTTTGATTTTATTAAGATTAAGGGGAGAACACTGACGTTCTAGCTCGCTAACATTAGCATTGCTAGTAATTTGTGACGAACTTTGCTAGTTCACGGCAACATTTCTATCTCTTTAAAATAAACATAATGATGGTTTATCCATAGTAATTATTTGTCTACTTTAGCAATGTCATCGTATTTCCAGGACACTATAGTGTAATTTTGACGAAACAGACATTAGCAGGTAGCCTAGTGGTTAGAGGAGGCGGGTAGCCTAGTGGTTAGAGGAGGCGGTAGCCTAGTGGTTAGAGGAGGCGGGTAGCCTAGTGGTTAGAGCATTGGGCCAGTAACCGAAAGGTTGCTGGATCGAATCCCCGAGCTGACAAGGTAAGAATCTGTCGTCCTGAGCAAGGCAGTTAACCCACTGTTCCCCGGGCGCCGAAGACGTGGATGTCGATTATGGCAGCCCCCCAGCACCTCTCTGATTCAGAGGGGTTGGGTTAAATGCATTAGACTCATTTCTACACCTGTTTTATTCAGGGCACATGACAAATAGAGTTGGACAACTGACTAGGAATCCCCCTTCCCCCTTCCCCAATCTGTTCAGAAAGACTGAGAACCAACCCTCAGTTGGACATCAATATACTGCGGCATCTGTTGAACGTTGATAACAACGACAAGGCCAA
The DNA here is from genome assembly GCF_965601325.2 of Salmo salar. Lineage (NCBI taxonomy): Eukaryota > Metazoa > Chordata > Actinopteri > Salmoniformes > Salmonidae > Salmo > Salmo salar. Next base: position 5,560,553 of record NC_138295.1, on the reverse strand, counting down.
GTGACGGAGGTGCAACCCATGGAATACTTTATCTGGGCTTGATTGAGTTTGCCTGGCAGAATGGAACCAATAGAGAGAGAGAGGTTGTAGTTCTATACAGAACATAGTACAGGGTGGTGTAGAGAGAGAGAGGCTGTAGTTCTATACAGAACATAGTACAGGGTGGTGTAGAGAGAGAGAGGCTGTAGTTCTATACAGAACATAGTACAGGGTGGTGTAGAGAGAGAGGCTGTAGTTCTATACAGAACAGAGTACAGGGTGGTGTGGAGAGAGAGAGAGAGAGGCTGTAGTTCTATACAGAACATAGTACAGGGTGGTGTAGAGGCTGTAGTTCTATACAGAACATAGTACAGGGTGGTGTAGAGAGAGAGGCTGTAGTTCTATACAGAACAGAGTACAGGGTGGTGTGGAGAGAGAGAGAGAGAGGCTGTAGTTCTATACAGAACATAGTACAGGGTGGTGTAGAGAGAGAGAGAGATGCTGTAGTTCTATACAGAACATAGTACAGGGTGGTGTAGAGAGAGAGGCTGTAGTTCTATACAGAACAGAGTACAGGGTGGTGTGGAGAGAGAGAGAGAGAGGCTGTAGTTCTATACAGAACATAGTACAGGGTGGTGTAGAGAGAGAGAGAGAGAGGCTGTAGTTCTATACAGAACATAGTACAGGGTGGTGTAGAGAGAGAGGCTGTAGTTCTATACAGAACATAGTACAGGGTGGTGTAGAGAGAGAGAGGCTGTAGTTCTATACAGAACATAGTACAGGGTGGTGTAGAGAGAGAGAGGATGTAGTTCTATACAGAACATAGTACAGGGTTGTGTAATATAGTGCTGTCTGTAATCCCAGCCTCCCAGACCGACCAGCTGTAAAGGAAGGATTTGGTTATACACAGACACGATGGCCAGCCACTGACAGTCTCTCAGTAGTAAACGCCTGGCGTCGAGCGTCACTCACAGTAGTTGGAACGCCGTTAGCATCCCAAATGGCACCCTGCTCCCTATATAGTGCACTACTCTGGACCAGGGCTCCATGTAGGGAATAGGGTGCCATTTGGGATACGTCACACCTCTCTCTGTTCGACAGATCGGTCCTAAAAGGCTGAGCGACGAGAAATTATTTTAAAAAAAAGTTTCGCTTAACGAGATAAACGCAGAGGAAGATTGAAAGCTCCAAGCCACAGACATAGTTATTATTCTACCAAAACAGTGAAGGTTCCCAGAGGGAGAATAGTTTCATTAACTATGATACAGACAGGTACCTGACGTAGTAATTAAAACACGAGTAAATGAGGGATACAAAGTATATTGAAAGCAGGTGCTTCTACACAGCTGTGGTTCATGAGTTACTGAACGGTGAAGACCACAGAGAAAAAACCCGAACGGTGAAGACCACAGAGAAAAAACCCGAACGGTGAAGACCATGGTGAAGACCACAGAGAAATAAACTGAACGGTGAAGACCACAGAGAAATAAACCCGAACGGTGAAGACCACAGAGAAATAAACTGAACGGTGAAGACCACAGAGAAATAAACCCGAACGGTGAAGACCACAGAGAAATAAACCCGAACGGTGAAGACCACAGAGAAATAAACTGAACGGTGAAGACCACAGAGAAATAAACTGAACGGTGAAGACCACAGAGAAATAAACTGAACGGTGAAGACCACAGAGAAATAAACTGAACGGTGAAGACCACAGAGAAATAAACCCGAACGGTGAAGACCACAGAGAAATAAACTGAACGGTGAAGACCACAGAGAAATAAACTGAACGGTGAAGACCACAGAGAAATAAACTGAACGGTGAAGACCACAGAGAAATAAACCCGAACGGTGAAGACCACAGAGAAATAAACTGAACGGTGAAGACCACAGAGAAATAAACCCGAACGGTGAAGACCACAGAGAAATAAACCCGAACGGTGAAGACCACAGAGAAATAAACTGAACGGTGAAGACCACAGAGAAATAAACTGAACGGTGAAGACCACAGAGAAATAAACTGAACGGTGAAGACCACAGAGAAATAAACCCGAACGGTGAAGACCACAGAGAAATAAACCCGAACGGTGAAGACCACAGAGAAATAAACCCGAACGGTGAAGACCACAGAGAAATAAACCCGAACGGTGAAGACCACAGAGAAATAAACTGAACGGTGAAGACCACAGAGAAATAAACTGAACGGTGAAGACCACAGAGAAATAAACTGAACGGTGAAGACCACAGAGAAATAAACTGAACGGTGAAGACCACAGAGAAATAAACTGAACGGTGAAGACCACAGAGAAATAAACTGAACGGTGAAGACCACAGAGAAATAAACCCGAACGGTGAAGACCACAGAGAAATAAACCTGAACGGTGAAGACCACAGAGAAATAAACTGAACGGTGAAGACCACAGAGAAATAAACTGAACGGTGAAGACCACAGAGAAATAAACTGAACGGTGAAGACCACAGAGAAATAAACTGAACGGTGAAGACCACAGAGAAATAAACTGAACGGTGAAGACCACAGAGAAATAAACCCGAACGGTGAAGACCACAGAGAAATAAACTGAACGGTGAAGACCACAGAGAAATAAACTGAACGGTGAAGACCACAGAGAAATAAACTGAACGGTGAAGACCACAGAGAAATAAACTGAACGGTGAAGACCACAGAGAAATAAACCCGAACGGTGAAGACCACAGAGAAATAAACTGAACGGTGAAGACCACAGAGAAATAAACTGAACGGTGAAGACCACAGAGAAATAAACTGAACGGTGAAGACCACAGAGAAATAAACTGAACGGTGAAAAACCACAGAGAAATAAACCCGAACGGTGAAGACCACAGAGAAATAAACCCGAACGGTGAAGACCACAGAGAAATAAACTGAACGGTGAAGACCACAGAGAAATAAACTGAACGGTGAAGACCACAGAGAAATAAACTGAACGGTGAAGACCACAGAGAAATAAACTGAACGGTGAAGACCACAGAGAAATAAACTGAACGGTGAAGACCACAGAGAAATAAACCCGAACGGTGAAGACCACAGAGAAATAAACCCGAACGGTGAAGACCACAGAGAAATAAACTGAACGGTGAAGACCACAGAGAAATAAACTGAACGGTGAAGACCACAGAGAAATAAACCCGAACGGTGAAGACCACAGAGAAATAAACCCGAACGGTGAAGACCACAGAGAAATAAACTGAACGGTGAAGACCACAGAGAAATAAACTGAACGGTGAAGACCACAGAGAAATAAACCCGAACGGTGAAGACCACAGAGAAATAAACTGAACGGTGAGCCGATTCCTCTTCCTTTATTTAGTTTGATATTCCTACAGTACATCTGAAAACACAATTCACACCCTATCAGTATCTAAGCCTCTTAAACCAGTTCAGTGATGTGAGTAAAAACAGCATCACTGGCAGTTTAGTAGACGGGGATGAATATGAAAAATGAAAAAACGACAAACCTTTTAACTTTCTGTCTTGACTATTCATGTTCTCCCGCAGAGCTTTGAGAGATCCCTGTGCAGTAATGCTGTGGAACACTGTGGATATCTCTCCAAATGCTTCTTGGGATTACAGACAGCACTATATTACACCACTCTGTACTGTATAGAACTACAGCCTCTCTCTCTCTCTCTCTACACCACCCTGTACTATGTTCTGTATAGAACTACAGCCTCTCTCTCTCTACGCCACCCTGTACTATGTTCTGTATAGAACTACAGCCTCTCTCTCTCTCTACACCACCCTGTACTATGTTCTGTATAGAACTACAGCCTCTCTCTCTCGCTCTCTACACCACCCTGTACTATGTTCTGTATAGAACTACAGCCTCTCTCCCTCGCTCTCTACACCACCCTGTACTATGTTCTGTATAGAACTACAGCCTCTCTCTCTCGCTCTCTACACCACCCTGTACTATGTTCTGTATAGAACTACAGCCTCTCCCTCTCTCTCTCTCTCTACACCACCCTGTACTATGTTCTGTATAGAACTACAGCCCCTCTCTCTCTCTCTACACCACCCTGTACTATGTTCTGCATAGAATTACAGCCTCTCTCTCTCTCTACATACCATTTCAGATACGGAGTATTACTGTTGACCAGGGGCCACTTAGGGGAACATGTTGCCAATCGAGATGCACGTTGTAGCTTTAAAGCACATTCAGGTCTGAGATGAAGCATCAATGGTATCTCATGATATTTTAGTGTGTCGATATGCCTACTGGCATTATTTTAACAGAATAATATAGAGCTACTAAGGTCCAACATCCGTGTCACGATCTCAGAGACCTTGAATACTCCAGAGGAACACAAGAACGTGAGAATAGAAGGTGGTTTTGACATTTCAAGAAGCATTGGACAGAACTTTATATAACACACTGTAGGCTGGTTTAATGGACTAACAGTTATTTTAGCTGACAGAACTTTATTTTAGAAAGATAACGCCACGTAGAAATATGTTTAACCATTTATTCAGCAATGAACTACGCAAGTGTTGACGATACAGACTCTGTTCCTTCAGGGTAACTCACTGCCAGAACAAAGCGTCCATAGAAAATACAGCCTACGGGCAGTGAGTGCGGTAAGCTATACCAATCCCCTAAAACGGCAAAACCTTACGCTACACGACTATGTGTTGCTACGGCAGAAGCACCGTTTAAATATGATCAAATGAACACCTAAAGTAATCCTATCCTGTAAATGAATGCTAATTAGACTGTTGAAACCACATGTGCATCCTGAACTCTCATCTATCTCTCATCTATCCCCAGGGTACCGCCGGGTATCCTCGCTTGAGGGAAAAGGAGCTTCATCTTGGCACGTGTGACCATCTGCCATGTAGCAGTGTGAACCCAGCCAACCCTAAAGAAGCATCGCCGGGTGCTATCATTAAACTATATAGCAGCCTAATAATCTGTAGTCTACATTAAAAATCTACTATAAACCTAATAATCTGTAGTCTACATTAAATATCTACTATAAACCTAATAATCTGTAGACTACATTAAATATCTACCATAAACCTAATAATCTGTAGTCTACATTATATATCTACTATAAACCTAATAATCTGTAGTCTACATTATATATCTACTACAAACCTAGCAATCTGTAGTCTACATTAAATATCTACTATTACAACCTAATAATCTGTAGTCTACATTAAATATCTACTATTACAACCTAATAATCTGTAGTCTACATTAAATATCTACTATTACAACCTAATAATCTGTAGTCTACATTAAATATCTACTATTACAACCTAATAATCTGTAGTCTACATTATAAACCTAATAATCTGTAGTCTACATTATAAACCTAATCATCTGTAGTCTACATTATAAACCTAATAATCTGTAGTCTACATTAAATATCTACTATTACAACCTAATAATCTGTAGTCTACATTAAATATCTACTATTACAACCTAATAATCTGTAGTCTACATTAAATATCTACTATTACAACCTAATAATCTGTAGTCTACATTAAATATCTACTATTACAACCTAATAATCTGTAGTCTACATTAAATATCTACTATTACAACCTAATAATCTGTAGTCTACATTAAATATCTACTATTACAACCTAATAATCTGTAGACTACATTAAATATCTACTATTACAACCTAATAATCTGTAGTCTACATTAAATATCTACTATTACAACCTAATAATCTGTAGTCTACATTAAATATCTACTATTACAACCTAATAATCTGTAGTCTACATTAAATATCTACTATTACAACCTAATAATCTGTAGTCTACATTAAATATCTACTATTACAACCTAATAATCTGTAGACTACATTAAATATCTACTATTACAACCTAATAATCTGTAGTCTACATTAAATATCTACTATAAACCTAATAATCTGTAGTCTACATTAAATATCTACTATTACAACCTAATATTCTGTAGTCTACATTAAATATCTACTATTACAACCTAATAATCTGTAGTCTACATTAAATATCTACTATAAACCTAATAATCTGTAGTCTACATTAAATTTCTACTATAAACCTAATAATCTGTAGTCTACATTATAAACCTAATAATCTGTAGTCTACATTAAATATCTACTATTACAACCTAATAATCTGTAGTCTACATTAAATATCTACTATTACAACCTAATATTCTGTAGTCTACATTAAATATCTACTATTACAACCTAATAATCTGTAGTCTACATTAAATATCTACTATAAACCTAATAATCTGTAGTCTACATTAAATTTCTACTATAAACCTAATAATCTGTAGTCTACATTATAAACCTAATAATCTGTAGTCTACATTAAATATCTACTATTACAACCTAATAATCTGTAGTCTACATTAAATATCTACTATTACAACCTAATCATTTGTCTACATGAAATATAGCGCTATAGTTCAGGTAGATTTCACAGTCTCAGAATAAATCAATGGTAACATGGTAGCAGAGGACCAGAGTGAAACCAGGATGAACGGAGACGCTGTAGCGCAGCGGTGGTCCTCAGTGCTGACGAAGGAATCCAGAGCCACGAGGAGATCCAGTATCTTGGTTCCAAACACAGGTTCACCAAGTGCTCAGCATGCAGGCAGAATAACATGAGAGGACAAAAGCAGTGGTCGTTGTGGGTGACCATGACAATGCTCCACATGTAAGAGTCCACGATGCAAACAGAATGTAAGAAGAGATGATCAAAATGTAAGGGAAGGAACATTTAGTGTATTCAGATCGAAGAACGCCTAAAGACATCATACGGATCGCCTCTGGAAAAGGGAAATGTAAACACTGTTGCCTTAACATGAACTCAAACCTGTGCTACTGAGAGCGCGAGACAGAGCGAGACAGAGCGAGACAGAGCGAGACAGAGCGAGACAGAGCGAGAGAGAGAGAGACAGAGCGAGAGAGAGAGAGACAGAGCGAGAGAGAGAGAGACAGAGCGAGAGAGAGAGACAGAGCGAGAGAGAGAGAGACAGAGCGAGAGAGAGAGAGACAGAGCGAGAGAGAGAGAGACAGAGCGAGAGAGAGACAGAGCGAGAGAGAGACAGAGCGAGAGAGAGACAGAGCGAGAGAGAGAGAGACAGAGCGAGAGAGAGAGAGCGAGAGAGAGAGAGACAGAGCGAGAGAGACAGAGCGAGAGAGAGAGAGACAGAGCGAGAGAGAGAGAGAGAGACAGAGCGAGAGAGAGAGAGAGACAGAGCGAGAGAGAGAGAGACAGCGAGAGAGAGAGAGACAGAGCGAGAGAGAGAGAGACAGAGCGAGAGAGAGAGAGACAGAGCGAGAGAGAGAGAGACAGAGCGAGAGAGAGAGCGACAGAGCGAGAGAGAGAGAGACAGAGCGAGAGAGAGAGAGAGAGAGAGAGAGACAGAGCGAGAGAGAGAGAGACAGAGCGAGAGAGCGAGACAGAGCGAGAGAGCGAGACAGAGCGAGAGAGCGAGACAGAGCGAGAGAGCGAGACAGAACGAGAGAGCGAGAGACAGAGCGAGAGACAGAGCGAGAGCGAGAGACAGAGCGAGAGCGAGAGACAGAGCGAGAGACAGAGCGAGAGACAGAGCGAGAGACAGAGCGAGAGACAGAGCGAGAGACAGAGCGAGAGACAGAGCGAGAGACAGAGCGAGAGACAGAGCGAGAGACAGAGCGAGAGACAGAGCGAGAGACAGAGCGAGAGACAGAGCGAGAGACAGAGCGAGAGACAGAGCGAGAGACAGAGCGAGAGACAGAGCGAGAGCGAGAGACAGAGCGAGAGACAGAGCGAGAGACAGAGCGAGAGCGAGAGACAGAGCGAGAGACAGAGCGAGAGACAGAGCGAGAGACAGAGCGAGAGACAGAGCGAGAGACAGAGCGAGAGCGAGAGACAGAGCGAGAGACAGAGCGAGAGACAGAGCGAGAGACAGAGCGAGAGACAGAGCGAGAGACAGAGCGAGAGACAGAGCGAGAGACAGAGCGAGAGACAGAGCGAGAGACAGAGCGAGAGACAGAGCGAGAGCCACAGAGCGAGAGCGAGAGCCACAGAGCGAGAGACACAGAG